>NC_133656.1:207005768-207605768 GCF_009905375.1 Apium graveolens
AGGGCAAAAAGGCCTGTTTCAGATGATGAAGAAGCCGCAGCTAAGGAAGGAGATCAGGAATCTCTGATCTCACAAGAAAAATCTGCTAAAGTCACTACTTCTCCATCAACTCCATCTCAGGACGCTATTTCCTGATAGGCACAACACACCATCTGTGTTCGCTATTCAAAAGTTTGTATCTCCTGTTATACAGGCACAAGTGCTGATATTGATATCCAACCTTGGTTGTGCCTGAAGTAATCTCTTAAAAGCTCCTAAATACTAATCCATCAACAACACCTGTTACTGATGCTGCTCAAACTCCAGAATTATCTACTACACCTTCTCTGCATCTGGATGCTGATGATCAGAATATAGGTGAGCATCAGGACATGCTGTTGATCAAACTTAGAACCAGATCAGCAATTAGAGGATGCGAAGCCTCCTTGCTACTCACATTGTGTTTTATCAGAAATTCTGATTCTGTAAGTTTGATGCTGCAAATGCTGAGATACGGTGATGCTGCTCCAAATGTAGATGCTGATGAAGCAGGTCCTTCAGGACATGCCCTCAACAAACTGTTCTTAATGTGAACTTGTTAAGAAGTTTGTTACCAGAGAGCACACAGTGCCTTGGAGTGAAACTCCTGCAGGACAAGAGTGGACTAAGGAATGGAACTCAGTTTCCTGTGTTCCAATGCAAAGTATCTTGCTGAGCCTTGACTAAAGCTGATGAGATTAATTACTGATGATTTCAAAACACAGCTTAGAGTCACTGCATTGAGTACTAAACATTTACAAGGTCTCCATTCAACTACTCATGCGGAGCTACACAAGATTCAGGAGAATTCACAATACAGGAACCAATTCAGAAAATTGACAAGAAAAAGTTCTTCCAACCTACCTTTGACAGGATTGCTTATATTGAGAAGACTCAAGAGAAACAACAGCTCAGATTGGATATTCTGAAAAATCAAGCTTCTCAGCAATCTCAACTTACTGAAATCCAAGCCTCAGTGGATTGCTTGTCTCTCTTCTACTACCTGCTGATGCCAAAAAGGGGGGAGAAAGTAATTAAGTCCAAATGCAAGACTATTGACAAGACACTAAAAGGGGGATGATGAAAAGGATGATCAAGGAAACTCTGTAATGGGTAGAGGTCATAGCAAGGTAGAGGTTTCTCATCAAGAAAAGCTGAAATCACAAGTCACAGGACAAGTTCTGATACTGGAAAAAGAATTAGTTCTGCTACTGGTAAAAGATAAGTTCTGATGAACTTTTAGATCTTGATGAAGAAATGTTAAGACAGTTATTTTCTTCAGGAAAAACCCATGAATGGACTTGGATTTAATGGAAGAAGAAGCCATATTTAAATAAGAGAAAGTCACATCTAAATCTGAAGCTTCTGGTAAAAAGACACTTCCAAAACTCATAGGCATTGTGATAAAAATGGACAAATACTGAAGCAACATTGGCTAATCACAACCGCAGATAGATCCAGATCCAAGGGTAAAGAAAAGGTTGGTGAACCTATCAAGGTTTATGTGCCTCCTGAAATGAAGAAATCACTGATGAAAAGGATGAGCTCTGGTCTGACTTCAAGAAAAGTTCTTAAACACCTCTGGCATGGCTCAAGTTGTTCAGAGTCAAGAGACAGTAAAATCTGGATATTCCAAAGAAGCAAGTAACCTCTGACATAGCTCAAGTTAACTTATATCAGGAAAGATAGATCAAAGACACTCCTACAAGGATTCACTAAAGCAAACAGACTCAACCTTGAAGACTGCTGCAAGTGGTTTTGAAGCAAGAATAGTTACTGGAAAGGAAGCAAGAGATAAAACTGATGGGAGTAGTGCCGATGAAAGAAGAATACAGAACACTACCAATGATCCAACTTCCTTGAGTGAACCAGGTATTGGAGCAACTCCTGAGAGATTGAATCAACTGGAATCTGTACAAATGGTTTACCAGTACCTACGTTGAAAGAACACATCTTTGTACTTCAATGACAGATGGTAGGGTTTTATCATATAAGGCAAAATACCATTCCATTGAAGTATTTTGAAGAATTGGAGCCTGTACTATTCTTACTTCAAAGTGGATGACAGATTGACAAGGCACAGTGCTGCAAATCTATTGAAGGATAGATTCAGAGACAGAAAAGGCTTTATTCTGTTCAGTCTGACAGCACATATATTCCAAAGTACAGAGATCATAAGGGTGATATAGTTGAAATGAAGCCCAACACTGCTAAAATTATAACTACTTTATGGGTTACAGGGCTGTGGATTCAATCTTGGTTGATAAAGCTTATTTGATCAGACTGGATCAGGATATAAGAAAAGCAAAGATAATGATCTCCAGGGCTGCAATCTTTCAAATTGGTGAAGATAATGCAGAGCTTAAAGATGCTAAAAAGGAGGATGATTGATGAACTTAGATATGCTGAGAGATGTTTGTTGAAGAACTGTTAGATATATTTGATAATGTCATGGCTATATGTTTTATGGTTTAGATTTCAGATCTATTGAACAGCATAAATCAGTACTTAACTGATCAGTACTTATACTGGACGTCAGAACTTAAGGGATATCAGTACTTATGTTATCGGGAGATAAGCATCAGGGAGATAGATACAGAACTTAAGTGCTGAAGGACGATCAGATAAGGACAGTAGCTGATTAAAGTTAAGAAGATCAAGATAAACATAAGAAGAGATATGCATGAAGAAGGAATTCCGTGAAGAATGGAATACTTGGAATAGAAGATATCTGATTGATATATTTAGGAAGCAGAATTATATTCCATATCAATTAGCGATTATCTTGTAACTGTGTAGTATATAAACACAGACATAGGGTTACACTATAAGTTTTATCATTATCGAGAATATTATTTACTGTAACCCTAGCAGCTCTCGTGATATTTTGTTCATCACTGAGAGATAACAGTTCCAGATTGTAACAGAGTTTATTGTTTTCAATAAAGTTTGTTTTCTGTTAACATAAGTTCTTGAAGTTTGATTGTGATTGTAATAAACACTGTATTTACCCCCTCTACAGTGAAAGTGTGACTAACAAGTGTATCAGAGCCTTCTGTTAACACACATACAGTTAAAGATCCAAACACAATCATGTCTGACACAGAACTACTCCAACTAAGCCTACCAAAACTGAGGATTCTTCAAAGACATCAACTCAGAGTCGATATGAGACTATCAGAGTTCCCATATTGAGACCATCTGAATATCCCATATGGAAGGTAAGGATGACCATGTTTCTGGAAGCAACAGATCCAGAATACCTGATAGAATCAAGGAAGGGCCTCACAAAACCTACCAAGCTCGCTGTTGTAGTTGCAGGTGAAGCAGCAAAGACCGTACCAAAGGAAAAGAGTGATTACACTGCTGAAGATATAGCATCTATTGCCAAGGATGCCAAGGTACGACACTTATTGCATAGTGCCATTGATAATGTAATGTCAAACAGGGTAATCAACTGCAAGACTGCTAAGGAGATATGGGAATGCACTGGAGACAAGGTGTCAGGAACTGAAACAGTTAAGAAGAACAGGAAGACAATACTCACTCAAGAGTATGAACACTTTGACTCTAGGACTAATGAGTCATTGACTGATGTATATGATAGATTTGTCAAACTCTTGAATGACTGTCATTAGTAAATAAGGAGTATGATCTTGAAGATACAACCTTAAATTCCTGTTACTCTTCCTGAATGTTGGGATTTGAAGGCAACAACAATAAGAGACAACTACAATCTTGATGAAACAACTCTTGATGAAATCTATGGAATGCTCAAGACTCATGAACTTGAGATGGAACAAAGAAGCAAGAGGAAAGGAGGAAAGTCAAGGACAGTTGCTCTCAAGGCTGAAGAGGAATCCCCCAAACCACCTTCCTCAAAGAAAGACAAGGGTAAAGCTCTTATCATAAAGTCTGATACTGAGTCATCAAGTTCTGAGAGTGATGATGACTCAGATTCTGAAAGCTTGCCTGAAACTGATGCTGATGAGGAGATGATGAAGCTGGTGCTCTTATGGTGAAAGGAATCACAAAGATTGCATAAGGAAGTTCAGGAAGGGAAAGAAGTTTTCCAGAAAAGGGCATAAGTTCTGATAAAGAATTTCAGAAGATCTGAAGGAAGAGGAGGAAAAGTCTGACAGAGGAGATTACGCTAATGTTAAATGTTATAATTGTGGTGAGAAAGGCCACATATCTCCTGAATTGCAAGAAGACCAAGAGTGACAAGGCAAAGCTCTTGGCACAAAGCAGCAAAAGCTGGACAGACACCTCAGACTCTGAAAGTGAGGAGAACTATGCATGATGGCAAATGCTGATAAATCAAGTTCTAGAGAGCAGTTCTGAAGCTGCTGAAACAAAGGTACCTCAGACTACTTATGCTTTTCATACTGATGATATTAATGAGTTGAGAAGATATCTTAAAACCATGTTTGTTAGTTATAGAGATCAAACTTTAACATGTGAAAGATTAACTTCTGAAAATCTTGCTTTTAGGAAAGAAATGATTTCTTAGAAAAAGAGTTAGTCATGTTCCATCAAACTCAGCAGGATAGAGATGATGCTTTTTATGTAAGGGATGAAGTGCTAAAAATGAATGAATCTCTAAAAACTGAGTTAGAAAAGGAGAGAGAGATTATCAGAACTTGGACTAACTCTGGCAAAATAACTCAAAATTTGCTAAGCAGTGGAAACTGGAAAGAGGGCTTAGGCTATGGAGAAAATAAAAATGAAAAAGGAACTGTAGAAATTAAGCCTGTTGATAAGCAAAAGCCGAAGTTAAAACCTGTTAAGTTTGTAACTGAAAAATCTGAAAATGAGAAATCAGAAGTTAAAAAGGAATTAGCTTCTGACAAACTAAAACAGGAAAAGACAGCTGAAGTTAACATAGGCTTAATGACAAAGAAGCAGCTTAAGCATAAGCTGAAAGATGTTAAGAATGCAAACAAGGTAAAATCACCTAGGAAAAACAGGAATGGAAAGGAAGGTGTGAATAAAAGCAATAAATATAAATCTATTCCTGATGCTCCTAGGAAAGCGTGTCATAACTGTGGAAGTTCTAACCATCTGGCTTCTTTTTGCAGGAAGAATAAGAATATTAACTCCTTATCTACAAAATCAGGAGTTAAGAGTCAGTCTGTTAGATACAAACCACAAGATCCTTGTTTTCATTGTGGTAGTTTATGGCATTCCATTTATACTTGTAAGGAATATCATAGTTTGTACTATGATTATTATCAAATAAAACCTTCTTTAAAGAAAGTTTCTGTTGTTCCTTCTAGTGTAAGTTCTGATTCAAAGTCTGGTAGTATAAGTTCTGATAAGAAAACTGTTAACATAAAATTTGATGCTAAATCCGCTGCAAATGTTAACAAACCTAAAAAGGCCAAAGGATCCAAGCAAGTCTGGGTCCTTAAAACTAATAATTAGTGGTCTTTTGATTGCAGGGCAACAGGAAAAATATTTTAGTTCTGGACAGTGGATGTTCAGGACATATGACTGAAATAAGGCCCTGCTATCAGACTTTATGGAGAAAGCTGGCCCAAGTGTTTCTTATGGAGATGGAAACATTGGAAAAACTTTGGGATATGGCAATATCAATCTTGGGAATGTCATCATTAAAGATGTAGCTCTGGTCTCAGGACTTAAACACAACTTACTGAGTATAAGTCAAATCTGTGACAGAGGTTATCATGTTGATTTCTTTGCAGAATATTGTGAAATAGTTAGTAAATCTAAAGAAAAAATTGTTCTGAAGGGATTCAGGCGTGGTAACATTTATGAAGCTAAGCTTTCAACAAGTTCTGATGGTTCTGCAATCTGTTTAGTGAGTAGAGCCTCAACTGAAGAAAGCTGGAATTGGCACAAGAAACTCTCTCATTTAAACTTCAACAAGATAAATGAACTGATCAAGAAAGATCTTGTGAGAGGACTGCCAAAATCAGTGTTTGTTCCTGATGGTCTTTGTGACTCATGTCAGAAGGCTAAACAAAGAAAATCTTCGTTCAAGAGCAAGACTGAATCATCAATTCTTGAGCCTTATTATCTACTTCATGTTGATCTATTTGGTCCAGTGAATGTCATGTCTATTGCAAAGAAGAAATATGCGTTGGTCATAGTAGATGAGTTCACCAGATACACATGGGTGTATTTCTTGCACACAAAAAGTGAAACTGCATCTATCCTGATTGATCATGTCAAACATCTGGATAAATTGATCAAAGATTCTGTGAAAATTTTGAGGAGTGATAATGGCACTGAATCAAGAATCTGATAATGGAAGAGTTCTGCAAAAATCATGGAATAAAGCAGGAATTTTCTGCTCCTGGAACTCCACAGCAAAATGGAGTTGTTGAAAGGAAGAATAGAACTCTCATTGAAGCTGCACGAACAATGCTTGAAGAAGCAAAGCTTCCAACCTATTTCTGGGCTGAAGCTGTGCAGACTGCTTGTTTTACTCAAAATGCAACACTCATTAACAAGCATGGAAAAACACCATATGAGATGGTGAAGAACAAGAAGCCAAATCTCAAATACTTTCATGTATTTGGATGTAAGTGTTTTGTTCTCAAGACTCATCCTGAACAGCTATCCAAGTTTGATCTAAAAGTTGATGAGGGAATCTTTGTTGGATATCCACTTTCTACAAAAGCCTTCAGAGTCTATAATTTGAGAACAAAAGTGGTCATGGAATCTATCAATGTCTCTTTTGATGACAAGAAGATCACTGGACTTGAAGATTGTATTGATCATGATCAGCTGAGATTTGAAAATGAAGATTCATATTCTGATACCTCAAGTCCTGATAGTCTAAGTCCTGATACTGTAAATTCTGATGGATTAAACTCTGATGTTATTGAAACTGTGGTGACTACGTCAAAGGAAGATGCACCAATGCAGGGGGAGCATACTCAAGATATTATCACATCTCAAGAAGCATCAGAACATACATCTGGCTCTTCAAATTCTGATTCGTCAAGTTCTGATAAGCCAAGTACTGAAAATCTAAATACTGAAGGATCCAACTCAGAGAGCATAGTTTCAGGGGGAGCATCAGAAAATGAAACCGAAGACAGCATGAATCATGGGGGAGCATCCAGTTCTAGAGAAAATCTTCCATCTGCAAGGAAGTGGACAAAATCACATACACCTGATTTGATAATTGGAAATCCTGAGGCAGGTGTCAGAACTAGAACAGGTACTTCGAATGAATGTCTTTACAATTCTTTTCTCTCTCAGTCTGAGCCAAAGAAAGTGGAAGAAGCTCTTCAAGATGCTGATTGGGTGCAAGCAATGCAGGAAGAGTTGAATGAATTTGAAAGAAACAAAGTCTGGACCTTAGTGCCAAGACCCAAGAATAGATCGGTTGTTGGTACAAAGTGGGTATTCAGAAACAAAACTGACAGTGATGGCATAATTGTAAGGAACAAGGCAAGGCTGGTTGCAAAAGGATATTCTCAACAGGAGGGAATTGACTATGATGAAACATTTGCGCCAGTTGCTAGGTTAGAAGCCATAAGGATATTCATGGCTTATGCTGCTCACAAAAAGTTTACTGTCTTTCAAATGGATGTGAAAAGTGCTTTTCTCAATGGAGAATTGAAAGAGGAAGTATATGTTGAACAACCTCCAGGCTTTGTAGATTCCAAACATCCAGATTATGTCTACAGGCTTGATAAAGCACTTTATGGACTTAAGCAAGCTCCTAGAGCATGGTATGAGACTTTAGCTCAGTTTCTTCTGGAAAGTGGATTCAACAGAGGAACTATTGACAAAACACTGTTCTATCTCAACCATGGCAAGGATTTACTTTTGATCCAGATTTATGTTGATGATATTATTTTTGGGTCTCCAAATGACAAACTTTGCAAAAAGTTTGCCAAACTAATGTAGTCAAGATATCAGATGAGTATGATGGGAGAACTTAGTTATTTTCTGGGCCTTCAAGTCAAGCAGAGTGAAGAAGGAACTTTTATTTGTCAATCTAAGTACACCAGAAACTTGCTGAAGAAATTTGGAATGCAAGACTGTTCAAGTGCATCCACTCCCATGGCCACTGCAACAAAACTGGATAAGGATACTGGTAATTCAGTAGATATTACTGATTACAGAGGTATGATTGGCTCACTTCTCTATCTAACTGCTAGTAGACCAGATATCATGTTTACTACCTGTCTTTGTGCAAGATTTCAAGCAGATCCAAGAGAACCTCACTTAACAGCTGTAAAAAGAATCTTTAAGTATCTTAAAGGAACAGCTGATCTAGGATTATGGTATCCTAGAGAATCAGATTTTAAATTAATAGGTTACTCAGATGCAGATTTTGCAGGTTGCAAAATTGACAGGAAAAGCACAAGTGGTAGCTGCCAATTTCTTGGAGGCAGGTTGGTTTCTTGGTATAGCAAGAAACAAAAGTCAATTTCCACATCAACTGCAGAAGCAGAGTATATTGCTGCAGGAAGCTGCTGTGCACAGATTCTTTGGATGAAGAATCAGTTACTGGATTATGGGTTAACATATTTGAAAATCCCTATTTACTGTGATAATCAAAGTGCTATTGCTATGACAGGTAATCCAGTTCAACACTCTATGACAAAGCACATCAGCATCAGGTACCATTTCATCAGGGAACATGTGGATGAAGGTACAGTGGAATTGCATTTTGTTCCCACAGATCAACAAGTAGCAGATATCTTCACAAAACCACTGTGTGAAGCTACCTTTACAAAATTGGTAAATGAACTTGGAATGATTTCAGGTTCTTTCTCTAAATCTGCTTAAACTTGTTCTATGTTATCAGACTTTATGATCAGTATTTACAGAATTAATCTCTTTGTATATTCTGTGCATTAATTGATAAATGTCTTTAAGTACTGACTGTTGTCTGATATATGTTTCTAAACTCTGATAAGTGATATGTCTGTTTCAGTAACTATTCAATCCTATGAGGATAATTGTGCTAGATACTGACCTACTAGTCTTCAATAAACAAATGATCCCATGAAAGAAGTAATTATTTCTGTGGAAATTTTATGACACAAGCAAATTCTGATACTTGAGCTTAGTTTAGTTTACTTTATTCATCTTATTACTAAGTCCCAAATTAGAATAATGCTACTCATCTGTTTAAGTTCTGATTCTAGTAAAACTGCTGAATGTACTAAGTGCTGATAAACCTCACTTATCAAAAGAAGAAGAACAAGAATTAAAAAAAAAATCAGGTACTCCTTTGAGATCTAGAGTAAAAATGTGAAAGGGACGACCCAAGTGCATTGTTGGTATTAAGTAAATATGCATTAGAAAAGCAAAATATTTTCTTGGTGACTTTTCACACTCTATGATTACTGGAGAAATACTCTGATAATAGCATAAATTCTGATAAGCAGTCGTGACTCACTTACACTGAGAAGCCACTGTAAAAGAGAATTTTAAAGATGCATAAAATTAGCACAAAAACAGTTGAGGTGGACTCATGCATGAACTCATTTATCAGTAGGTTTCAGGATAATGACAGCTCTTTAGCAAAATTTTAATTATGACTTATTTCTAAGATGTACTGAAGTAGATCAGACTTTACTCTTTATTAGTTATTTAGCTTAATGCACACACACATCACTCCATATGAATGATGAAATTTCTGTGGTGGTCTATGTTATTTTAGATAAACAGTCATTGTGTCATTTTTGCACAAATTCTGAGGACAAGTTCTAGTTACACGTTCTGATGATTAAGTTCTGACATTCATAACTAAGAACTTGTATGAGTATTTACTAAGATAGATATTCCTTGTTCGAGTTAAGACATTATGTTCTGATGACTGTTAAGTTCTGGTATAGGTCTAAGTTCTGATTTCTCAGTCTAATCCTTTACTTGGCTTATCTTTGAATAAAATTTGATAACAGTCTCAGTTTGTACTCAAATATGTTGAAGTGGAAGATTAATAGTCACTATGATTAAGATTAATGGTTTTGTACTTGAACAGTCCACTATTTCTTGTGTCTTGTGCGGTCTAGACCATGATTCCTCTTTCCAATGACTGTTATTCTTTTTCAAAGTCTAGGGAGACGAGGTAGAATTAATTCTACCTGTCAGCATTAAATATCTTTGCGTCTCTTGGCATTCTCTTGCCTATATATGCAACCACTTCACATCAGTCTTTCCATCACATTCTTCTCACACACTTATCCTCCTTCTTCTGTCAAAAACACAATGGTTCGATACAACATGTTTTTGAACACACAAACCTTCACAATGGAGCTCAGTTGTGCCGAGTGGCAGCAGGAGTGGCATATAACAGCCATTCCTGAGGAGATCTGGGACTCTGTCCCACAGGAGGTGCTGGCTCACCTTCTATTCTTCGAGATGGATTACCATCGTCATCTGGAGCGCCTGGAGGAGGAAAGGCGGGAAGCTATCCGTCAGCAAGAGCGAATCATTCGACTCGCTATCTTGTTTGTCGAAGATAGGAAGAGGAAGATGACTTAATCTCGTCTTCTTCCTGTTCTTCTTCATCCTCAGCTTTGTCAGGCTTCTTAGCTAGGACTAAAGCTGTTGACGTTACGATTAGAAGCTTAGGGAAAATCTTGTATTGATGTAATTTCTATTTCATATATGTATTGACTTGATATATTAATGAAAACTGTTTTTACTTCAAGATTTTGTCTCTGAGTTATTTTATCTTGTGTTGTTAAATCCTGTTTGATATTCTGATGACCATTTAAATTTTGTCTTTATTTAAGTTCTGATTCTTTGTCAGCACTTATTCATCGAAATTATCTCGGTCATTTTTAACATGATTCATTTTCAGAATATTAATGTTGCAGTGAAAAATAATTCAATCAGTGCTAACGGTTTTAATTTTGAATTAAAACTATGTCTCTTGATAACTGAAATGGTTTTTCCTTGAAACAAGGCAACTGGGTAAGTAATCATTCCTGTTTTCTCGAGCCCAGTAACTATCCGTTATTACTGCATGTCTGACAGGTGTCCAACGGTAACATTTTTTTCCAGAGTATAAGAACAACAGAGAGAAGATTTCTTTAATCTTTTATTTTCTTTATACTTTATCTCTCTTCTTACTTTTACTCTCTTTCTCATTCTTTCTCACGTTGGTTTTTCATACAGACATTATCTCAAACACCTAACAGGCATACTTGAATTTCAATATTTTTTCATATGGCACCAAAGGATTTAATCATTGATGGAGCAAAGTTTGTTCCAAACAACTATGCTGCAATTCTTGATCATGCTGAAGCTCCATCTGAATTGCATTTTGTGCAAGATCTTCTTGCACATAGTGAGGTTGGGTATGCCTTAACTCAGCCTGAATTATTTTCAAGTCAACAAGTTCTGCGGTTCTGGAGGACTGGAGTTTTTGATGATGGTGGTAAACGAGGAACTCCCAGTATTATCTTCCAAGTGGGTGATTCATCCTATGTAGTCACTCCTGGTACAGTACGAAGAGCATTACATCTTCCAGAAGATTGTACCTTCTCTATACCAGAGGAATCAGAACTTCGGGGGTTAATGACTGATTTGGGATATGAAAAGAGTCTGACGAAACTTGGACAGTTGAAACGGGCTAATATCAGAAGAGAATGGAGTTTCTTCTTCGATTGCATCACCAAGGCTTTTGGCAACAAGTGTTCAAATTTTGATGCCATCCCAATTCTGAGTCAGCACATCGGGTATGCTATTATCCATCAAACTCATTTTGATTTTGCAACTGGAATAATTGGTTTTATTGGGGATAGGATGACAGAGGATCGAGATGTTGTTTATTTTGCTAGATTCTGTCAACTTATTTATACGTATTGTACTGCTGAACCCCAGTTAGTCAGCACTCAAACCCCACCTTTTAAGGTTGCAAAAAGGTACTTTAACGACCTGGTAAATGCTGACACAAAGAAATCAATGGTGAGACAATTACAGATTCCTCAGTCTGTGAAACAGATTCTGGTAAATGCTGATCCTGCTACTTACAAATCTGTTTACTCAAATGTTCAACCAACTCACCATAACCAAAATCCATCAACCTCAGTCCCTACCTCTCATTCTACTCAAACTACCCTCAGAACTTATCTCAAATCCTATCTCTCCACTTCACAGACTGCTCAACCTTCTTCTTCAGCACCTACTGTGAAGCCTACATCCTCTAAACCAAAGAGAACAAAGACTGTTCCTCAAACATCTCAGAAGAGGAAGAGGATCACCTTGAGAGATGACTCAGATTCTGAGGAACCGATTCCTTCTTCAGAACCTGTGGTAAATGAAGCTGAGAAGGTAACTTCTCAGAAGGATTCTGCAATTGGGGGTTCTAGGCTTCTCAAGAGGCTTAGACGTATGACGGTTCCTGAAACTCCCAAGGAATCCAAATCAACAAGGAAGTACAAGAAACAGAGGGCACAAAGGCCAGTTTCAGATGATGAGGAGGAAGCAGCTAAGGAAGGGGATCAGGAATCTCTGATCTCACAAGACAAGGAATTTGCTCCAGTCACTTCTTCTCCATCAACTCCATCTCAGGAACCTGTATCTGACAAGGCTAATTCACCTTCTATGTCTCTTGTTGATCCAGGCACAAGTGCTGAAATTGATATTCAGAACCTGGTTGTGCCTGAAATACTTTTCTTAGAAGCTCCAACAGCAAATAATCCTTCCACAACACCTGTTACTGATGCTGTTCAAACTCCTGAGTTATCACTAACACCTTCTCTGCATCAAGATGATGATGATCAGATTTTAGGTGAGCATCAGGATATGGCTGTTGATCAGAACTTAGTATCAGATCAGCAATTAGAGGATGTTGAAGCCTCCATTGCTACTCACACAGTTATCTTATCAGAAGATACTGATTCTCTAAGTTCTGATGCTGCAAATGTTGGAGATACTGGTGAGGCTGCTACAACTGTAGATGCTGATGAAGCAGGTCCTTCAGGACATACTCCTCCACTGACTCTTCCTAAGTCTGAACTGGTAAAGGAGTTTGTTATCAGGGATGTACCAGTACCTTGGAGTGAAACTCCTGCAGGTCAGGAGTGGACTAAGGAATGGAACTCAGTTTCATGTGTTCCAAATGCTTTACATCTTGCTGAGCACTTGACTAAAGCTGATGAAATGTTACATTCTGATGATTTTAAAACCCAGCTTAGAGTCACTGCA
This sequence comes from Apium graveolens, assembly GCF_009905375.1. Lineage (NCBI taxonomy): Eukaryota > Viridiplantae > Streptophyta > Magnoliopsida > Apiales > Apiaceae > Apium > Apium graveolens. Next base: position 207,018,942 of record NC_133656.1, read on the forward strand.
TTGAGTACTAAACATCTACAAGGTCTTCATTCCAACACTCATGCAGAGCTACACAAGATTCAGGAGAACTTTATCAAACAGGAACAAGTTTGGAAAATTGATAAGAAAAAGTTCTTCCAACCTACCATTGACAGGGTTGCTTATATTGAGAAAACTCAAGAGAAGCAACAAGCTCAGATTGATCAAATTCTGTCAAATCAAGCTTCTCAGCAATCGCAACTTACTGAAATCCAGACCTCAGTGGAACTACTTATCTCTCTTTTATTACCTGCTGATGCCAAAAAGGGGGAGAAGGTAATTGAGTCCAAATGCAAAACCAACAAGTCACTGCAAGGAAAGGATGATGGAAAAGATGACCAAGGAAACTCTGGAATGGGTAGTGGTCATAGTCAAGGTAGAAGGTTTACATCAAGACAAGATTGTCACAGAACAAGTTCTGATACTGGGAAAAGAATAAGTTCTGCTGCTGGTAAAAGGATAAGTTCTGATGAACTTCTAGATCTTGATGAGGAAATGTCAAGACAGTTATTTCTTCAAGAAAATCCAGGGATGGACTTGGAAAGTTTAAAGGAAGAAGAAGCCAGACTTAAATCAGAGAAAGTCACATCTAAATCTGAAGCTTCTGGTAAAAAGTTACTTCCAAAACCTAAAGGCATTGTGATCAAAGAAAGGATACATACTGAAGAAACTTTGGCTAGATCACAACCACAGATAGATCCAAGATCCAAGGGTAAAGAAAAGGTTGGTGAACCTATCAAGCCTTATGTACCTCCTGAGGAAGAAGAAATTACTTATGGAAAAGATGATCTTGCTCTGACTTCAAGAAAAGTTCTTAAAACAACCTCTGACATGGCTCAAGTTATTCAGAGTCAAGAAATTGTAAGTTCTGATATTCAGAAGAAGCAAGTAACCTCTGACAGTGCTCAAGTTAACTTGATATCAGAAAATAAATCTAAAACACTCCTACCAGGATTCACTAAAGCAAAACAGACTCAATCTTTGAAGACTACTCCAAGTGGTTTTGAAGCAAGAGTAGTTACTGGAAAGGAAGCTAGAGATAAAACTGGATTGGGAAGTGCTGATGAAAGAAGAGTACACAACACTACCGATGATCCAACTTCCTTGAGTGAACCAGGTATTGGAGCAACTCCTGAGAGATTGAATCAACTAGAATCTGTACAGATGGTTTACCATACCTACTTGAAAGAATACATCATGTTGTATTTCATGACAGATGGTAGGGTTTATCATATAAGACAAAATGCCATTCCTTTGAAGTATTTTGAAGAATTGGAGCATGTACTTTTCTTACTTCAAGTGGATGACAGAATAACAGAGACTGCTGCAAACTACTTGAAAGAACAGATTCAGAGACAGAAAAGACTTTATTCTGTTAAGTCTGACAGCATATATGTTCCAAAGTACAGAAATCACAATGGTGATATTGTTGATATGAAGCCTAATACTGCACAGATCAGAACATATCTTGGTATTAAGGGGCTTGAATTTAATCTAGAGTCTAACAAAGCTTATGTCATAAGACTAGATCGGGAGTTGAGAAAAGCAAAGATTAATGATCTCAGAGCTGCAATATTTCAAACTGGTGAAGATACTGCAGAGCTTAAAGATGTCAAACAGAGAATGATTGATGAACTCAGATATGTTGAGAAATGTTTGTTGAAGAATTATCTCAGAACAACTCCTGACATCAGAGAGATCAGAAAATGATGAAGCCAAGTCAAAGATCTACAACTACTTAAATTCTGATGTGTATACAGACCAAAGTTGTTATCAGAAGTTGAATTGGTAAAAGCTTTAAGGACTGTAAGTTGTAGTTATCTTGTCTATTTCTCATGCATTTGTACTTAATGTTTTTGACATCATCAAATATCTGTTAAACTTGTATATTTTGCTAATTTACAAGTTGGGGGAGATTGTTAGATATATTTGATAATGTCATGGCTAATATGTTTTATGTTTAGATTTCAGATCTTATTTGAACAGAATAAATCAGTACTTAACTGATCAGTACTTATACTGGACGTCAGAACTTAAGGGATATCAGTACTTATGTTATCAGGAGATAAGCATCAGGAGATAAATATCAGAACTTAAGTGCTGAAGGACGATCAGATAAGGACAGTAGCTGATTAAAGTTAAGAAGATCAAGATAAACATAAGAAGAGATATGCATGAAGAAGGAATTCCGTGAAGAATGGAATACTTGGAATAGAAGATATCTGATTGATATATTTTAGGAAGCAGAATTATATTCAATATCAATTAGAGATTATCTTGTAAATGTGTAGTATATAAACACAGACATAGGGTTTACACTATAAGTTTTATCATTATCGAGAATATTATTTACTGTAACCCTAGCAGCTTTCGTGATATTTTGTTCATCACTGAGAGATAACAGTTTCAGATTGTAACAGAGTTTATTGTTTCAATAAAGTTTGTTTTCTGTTACATAAGTTCTTGAAGTTTGATTTGATTGTAATAAACACTGTATTCACCCCCTCTACAGTGAAAGTGTGACCTAACAAGAACTATCTCAGAACAACTCCTGACATCAGAGAGATCAGAAGATGAAGCCAAGTCAAGATCTACAACTGATTAAATTCTGATATTTGTACAGACTGAAGCTGTTATCAGAAGTTAAATATTGGTAAAGCTTTAAGGACTGTAAGTTGTAGTTATCTAGTCTAATTCTCATGCATTTGTACTTAATGTTTTTGACATCATCAAATATCTATTAAAACTTGTATATTATGCTAATTTACAAGTTGGGGGAGATTATTAGATATATTTGATAATGTCATGGTTAATATGATTTATGTTTAGTTTTCAGATCTTACTTAAACAAGATAAATCAGTACTTACTGGAAGTCAGGACTTAAGGATATCAGTACTTATATTATCAGGAGATAATCATCAGAAGATGGATATCAGAACTTAAGTGCTGAAGGACGTTCAGATAAGGACAGTAGCTGATTAAAGGAAAGAAGATCAAGATAAACATAAGAAGAGATATGCATGAAGAAGAAATCCTATGAAGAATAGAATACTTGGAAGAAAAGATATCTGATTGATATATTTTAGGAAGCAGAATTATATTCCATATCAATTAGCGATTATCTTGTAACTGTGTAGTATATAAACACAGACATAGGGTTTACACTATAAGTGTTATCATATTTGAGAAGATTATTCATTGTAACCCTAGCAGCTCTCGTGATAATTATTCATCACTGAGAGGTAACAGTTCCATACTGTAACAGAGTTTATTGTTTTAATAAAGTTTGTTTTCTGTTACTTGAGATATTAAAGTTCGATTTGATTGTACTTTACACTGTATTCACCCCCTCTACAGTGTGTGTGACCTAACAAAGATTATTCATTGTAACCCTAGCAGCTCTCGTGATATTTGTTCATCACTGAGAGAGAATAGTTTCATACTGTAACAGAGTTTATTGTTTCAATAAAGTTTATTTTCTGTTACTTGAGTTATTAAAGTTCGATTTGATTGTACTATACACCGTATCCACCCCCTCTACAGTGTGTGTGTGACCTAACAAAGAAGGAACCAAGAAACATGTCCAACAAATCCAAATCTCACAAACTCAAACCATCAAGCCTATCCAAACATTATCTCAATCAAACCTACCTCAAAAGACAAAATACTTGTATATATAAACTGCAAACACCCTACTCATTATACAAATCAGATCAAGCCATGTCACACTAAAGAAAATCACAAACCTACCTTCATTCAAACCTCCAACCATAACTCACTTCAAAACTGTTGGAAGAAAATAAAGGAAAATGCAAGCTGGAGTTGGGGTCATCTAGAACTATTTCAATCTAAGTGACTTTCTGCCTCTATACATGTGCATCACAGATGATGACTTTTTCCAACAACTAGCTGAAGAAATTGTTAGAGTTTGGGTTATATCTTTAGCAGAAGTCAGAATCTACTACATGGATGGCTCTTTCATTTTTCTTAGCAGGACAATAATGGAAACATATTCAACCACAGAACTGAAGAGGGTGATCAGCTTGATGAAGGATAAGGACACAAGTACAAGAATGTGGAAGGCTGTGATGTCTGAAAGGTTGAGGGAAAGGAATGAAAGACATGCAATATTGAAGGTTGAAAAGGAGGAAAGGGACAGAAAATATGCAAAGGAGATAGAGATGTTTGAGTAGAGATTAAATGAGCTCAATGCAAGGGAGTTGAGTAGAATATCAAAGGATGGACATTTTATGAACATACAAGTTAGAAGATTCTCAAGATTCAGAGTTTGTTACCTAAATGGTTACTCATTGGATGATTGGCTCAAGCTTGTAGAAGCTCTAAGAGGGACTGAAATAATAGAAGAACTTCAAGTGCTAGTAAATCTAAAGGACCTCATTTAAAAAAAAACCAGGCTATGAGAAATCCATTTGATGGCTGTAATAATTGAATTAATTTAATCATCATTTATAAAATTTGTATTTGCCAATCTGTCAGTTTTTATGTAATTATTTTAACTTAGGGTTAGTCTTTCTATCAGGTATGAATTTATGATAAGTAATCTTTTCACAAATTGGGGGAGATTATTGTGCAAGACATGCCTATATAATAACAAGACTAAGTCACATTAACAACCATGAGATTTAGTTGTTTGATAATCAATTTTATATTTTGTATTGTATTACTTGAGTCTGTAAAAAGGTTAGAAGATTAGACTGAAGTATTTTTCTTTAAACAGTTTCAAGCAAAGGAATAAACTCGAGAAGAAGATCAAGCCATGATCATGCCTCAGAGAAAAGTGAAGAATCTTGGAGTTAAATAAAACTGTTTTATGAAAAATGTTCTAAGTCAAGATATCAACAAGTCAGAGATCAAGCAATATTGAGAAGTCATTCAAGGAGTCCATAATGACTTATCGAGAAGTTCAAAATGGCTTATAGAGAAGTCTCAGATATTTCGACAAGTCAAATGAAGATATGAAGATTGGAGATATCGACAAGTCATTTCTATATGTAGAGAACTCAGAGATATCGATAAGAGAAATGAAGATGTGAAGAATTGGAGATATCGACAAGTCCAGTTCTCAGAAATATCGACAAGTCAAAAAATATATAGAGATCTCAGAGACCCCAACAAGCCAATTCTAGATGTAGATATCTCATACATCTCGACAAGTCATTTCCCATGCAAAGATCAAGAGACCTCGACAAGTCAATTATATCTATAGAGAACTCAGAGATCTCGATAAGTCATTATACTTATCAAGATGCCACTACTCTATAAAACAAACTGGAGATCTCGATATGCCTCTCAAATATAGAATGCAAACAATTCAAGATTCAAGATTATCAGTCAACAAACGATCTATCGACTAGATTGAAAAGTCTATAAGGTAGCTGGGAGAATACAAGATCAAATGCCAAGATTAATCAGACAAAGGATGGTCACAGACCTGCAAGATTCTGTATATATTTTCTAAGCTAGAAATGGAAATAGAAAAAGGTTGCTTTAGAAAAGAGTTTAGTACATTTTAGTGCAAGTTTTGTAAAGTCGTGCTGCTAGTGTATAAAACATGCACTGGTCTTTACTTTAGATGTAACAAACAGATTCATATTTTCTTGTATCCTCTCAAGGAAGAAGTCGCGTTCTTATATTTTTAAGAACAAAGAATTTGTAGCAAGACAAACTTAATTAATACAAATTAAGTGAGTTTTGAAATATTGTACTTGTTGTTTTAATTCTGCTAACACAATATCTATGTAATTAAACTTTTTTGTTCACACACAATATCCAAACTGTTTAAAATGCTAAAAATCCAAAAAAACACATTCATCCCCTATGTGTTGTACTCAATATCTAACAAGTGGTATCAGAGCAAAATCTGAAAGTAAACAAATAAAGATCTTGGAAGTATGAGTGCACAAAGATAAGAAGTATCAAGATACCATCCTTTGATAAAATTAATTATACACTTTGTAAAAACAAGATGATGTTGTTCATAAGGATGATCAATCCACTATATATCCAGATTCTCAAGAATGACCATTTTACTCCCATGAAAAGGGTTGATGAATCTACTGATCGGAAGATATACTTTTTGTATCTCGAAATTTTATCAATGAAATTATTTCATTCTTGACAAAAAATATGTTTGATATCAATATATGTGTCAAAACTAACATAATTGAATCTTATGCATTAAATTATCATTAATTTGATGATATCATCATGTACTAACATTTTTCTGCTAATTTATTGCACTTATCATCTATTAGTTTTCACTTTTAATAATTTTTATCTTCCTTATTCTCATTTACTTTCCTCATTTTTCACATTTTTCAATTTATAATCTTATTTAATTTACTTTTTATACTAATTTTATGTTTTTAAAATTATTTTATTTACATAAATATTCACTAATTTATTTTAAATTTTTACATTTATAAAAAAATAATAATTAAGGATGTTATAATTTGTGTGATGCTATATTCGAGTTTTTTATATAAGTTAATTATATTTTTCATAATTATACATTATAAACACAATATAATACATATTTTTTTAAACTAAACTATTTCAAAATATATTTTTATAAAATAGTTATAATATAACTGGACACTTGCACATCATCTAATCAGTGTTCTAAAAATTGATTTAGGCGGTCGCCTGGGCGTGATGCTAAAAACGCCCCGACTCAAAAATCTAGATGGTGATTTAGGCGTTTTTTTGAAAACAATCGGTAAAAATCAAATTAAAGCGGTGGAGCCAGTCAAAAATCAGGTGTAGGCGGTCAAAACGGGTATAGGTAGAAGTGGAACGTAAATAAAAATTATATATTTTTAAGTTTTTAATGATTTTGATTCATTAATTTTACAACTTAACAAAATCTAATGTCCATTTCTAATATAAAATATTGTGTAAGAAGTAAAAAGTAAGTTATTATTTTTATTTTCTTACACAAAATATTAAAATAATAAATTGATTAATTTTGAAGTACGACTTTATATCTATCTAATATTATAAATTTGATAATTAGTTTGTAATGAGTGTCAAATGTTTAGATATTGTTTAGTACCATTCAATTTTTTTATCAAACAAATATTCGATCTATTGATTATTATATAATATAAAATTTAAAGAATAATATTATATTTTTCTCGATCGATAAACCGATTAATCGATTTGATTAATCTCCAATTTACCAATTAATATCTCCGAGTATGCTTAGTGAGATTTCTAAACAGTGAAACTAATCTAGTTTTTTTATGAAATGCAGGCTTCTGCGTAGGATGGAACATAGGAGACTCGAGTGTTGACTAAGGTAAGAAATTGCCTCCAATGATTATGAAAGTTTGATAATTATCTTGTTAGAACCGGTTTTCTGTCTTGCACGATCTTCGTCCCAATAGATTGACTTCGGCCTGCAAGGAGAAGAAAGCGAGGGAGCTTCCCCCCGATTCACCTCCGGTGTGAGAATGAGATAACTGGTTTCAGGTGAGTAATTAGAATATGAGATGGTCTGAGTGAAATTGTGTGTGTTGGTAAAAGAATCTCATCGTGTATATAACCTGAACAACGTTAACGTTCTTTCCTAGAGTCTTCGGGTTGTTCCGATAAAAGGGAGAGGTGGACTTTATGGCCAAGAGGACCACGCTTCCACCTTTCTCGGGCTGGTCTATTGTTTTCGTGAATGGGCTGAACTCTTTCCGGTCGGCCCAACTTTATTTGACATCTGCCCAAATACCTATTATGAGCCAAAGGAATGTGGACCTCTAACATGTCCTTGGACTTCGGCTAAGGATAAAAGCTTGGGCGAAGTCCAGCCTTTTCGGCCCAAGGAAGACCTAATACACAAACCTTAATATTCGGTGCTTCATAAGTTGAATGGTCACCAAGATTTTGTATGGGAAGGTGTGATTGTCTTAATGATGACAGATATCGTGTCTTGAGATCACAACCGCCATCCTACCTTTGAATTTCAAACGAATATGATCTCAACCATTGGTTTTAAAACCAACGTTTCTTAGACCAAACATCTCAAATGTCGCGTCTTTTTAGAGCTATATATAAATGCTCTTTTCCCCCACTGTCCCTATCATTTGGTCATTTTCTTAAACATCAAAAAGTTTTCCTTTGTGCCATTCTTCTACAAACGTCAAACGACGGGGAACAACAAATTCAAATTTCTTCCAAATCCTTACAGCGCATCTACCTTCCTCTATAACAGTAAGTCCTTTCTTTTCTTTTATAGTTCTTCCAAGTAGTTCTATTGTTATGTGATGCACACACCATTATTGGGATTCGTACTGGATTACTCGTGTAAGAAACCAGATGTATGTCCCTCTTCCTAGCGTAGTACTTTCTTTTTATGTCTGGGGGGGATTAAAGAAGGTACGCAGAGGTGTTTCTGGGTTTGAACTTCTTCTTCGCATGTTCAAATTTTGGAACACTCTTCGGGAACCGTCACCCACAAACTCTTTTCAACTTACAGGGGGTTCATTAAGAGTTAAAGATGGCATGCGGGTGTGTTTATGGCCTTAAATAGTCCTCGAATCATTTACGCCCTGGAACACACTTCGGGAGCCGATCTTTTAGCCCTCTGTAAACTATCTTTTATTCATTCCCTCCTTCAGACCGATCCGGCCTGTTGTACTCGACCATTTTTCTGTTTTTCTTTTATTCTTATATATTCGATCCGAGTACACGACTAATATTTTCTCATTCTCGGATGCAGGAACATGGATCAGTCTACTGACGAAGCAGGGCCTTTGAATATCCTCCCGATACCGAGTGGTTTGACCCACTTCAGCGGCATTTAACTCTTTCTGACAGCCAACAATCTCACGCAATTAAGGAAATTACATATAAAAATATTATATGATAAGTATCAGATTTCTGGATCTATACCAACCGAAGAGCTCGGATCGGATTCATTACACCCCTCTCATTCCAATGAGCTGCGGCGATTATGTAGTAGGGATTTCCCAAACTACATTCAAATGTGGCTTTCGCGTCCCCCTCTTGAAGAGGCTGAAGAGTCTTTTTCGGCAGATGAAAATAGCCTTTGCCCGGATGGATCCAAACAAAAAAGAGCGTGGGCTTTTACACTATGACTTCCGGAAGAACGAAAAGAGTGCGGGCTTTTACACTATTAGCCGAAGGGCTGGTTATGGGGATCGGTGTTTCACCAATTCCAGTAATAAGAAGAGTTACACCTACTGGTGTTACATCTAGAGCATATACTTGGCAGAGTCCGGGGTCTAGCGTGAGGTCGACTCAACTCGGTTGTTGATGCCCAATCTTGAGCCTGAAGAGGCTATAAACTATGGAAAATTGGTGTTTTTGGATGTTCCGAAGTTGCTGACAACCAGTAGTCGGGAGAAGAACTGGTTATTTACCCTATGGGGTAATGGTAACATTTTCGGAAAAAACAATGTTTGAACAAGAATTTAACAAAAAATCAATTTCGAATTCACATAAATTCGAGCATACAAAAATTCGAATTAACATTTATGATCAACAAAAATTGAATTTAACAAAAGCTATAATCATGTACTTTCACAGTTCGAACATTATCAACAAACATTTAGCAAAAACTTGAAAAAATGAACTATGTATACGTATGTATATGAATTCAGTCGGGAAACTACCTAAATGAAGAAAAGAAGATACAGTTCCATAAATCACACCAAAATTGAACAGAATTCGCCCAAATTGATATTGTCGATAATCGAACCCAAATCGCCCAACTCAGTCCAAACTCGCTGAAATCCGACATGAAATCGATTAAATCAGTCTCAATGACTTGTTTCTACCCAAAATCACTAAAAATGACTTGTTTCTCCCTCACCAAATCACTTCCTCCCTCCCTCAGCGTTGTGTTTGTGTGTCTGTGACTTTGTATAAGTCTAATTTGAATATTTTAGGTATTTACTTGGGTCGGGTTTAAACAAGAAAAGGGTAAATTCATACTTTTCTATACTGCAATGTGTCATTGTAGGATTAAGGAGCTACCGCAATGAGACATTGCGACAAACGAGAGAATATTTAAAGTACAATTTTGCCCTTTACACTGAATTATTAGTAAAAATATTCAAAATAATAAAATATATTCAAATTTTACTTATTTGAAAAAATATTATAGATTTCTTTTTAATTCTTTGTTATTTTTAAAATATAAAATATTAAATTTATGTTTAATAATAATATTGATATATTTAATTTTATTATTAAAAATTTTAATTTGAAATATAACAGTAATAATATAATAATTATAATATGAATATTTTATTAAAATAAATAAATAAATAATAAGATAAATGAATTATAATGAGAGAAAGGCAATACATGAGAAATAAAATATGTGGGCCATTGTCACAATGTATCATTGCCGGAGTCGTTTAATCGAAACTGCCCCTTCCTAGTTTCACGACACTGGTTGGTTGGTTGTACAACTAATCTTATCCAACAATGGTTGTGGACAAGGACCCTATGATCATTGTGTATGTATATTAATACACACCTATAAATAAATCAAACCAAACATACTCATAATATACCGCTTATAGCAGTGTCTGGGGAGGGTAAGATGTACGCAGACCATGCCCCTACTTCGAAGAGTAATGAGATTGTTTCTGTGAAGACCCCCGATAATGCAATAAATATAGAAAGTGACATATATATATGTGTGTGTGTGAGATCGATAATATTAAAACAACAAACAGAAATTTTGAAGCGCGTAAGATAATACCTGAGCCCATGGTTGTATTCACTTGAGACTTACCCACAAAGAGAATAAATAAGAACAAATAAGAAAAATTCGAAAATATATCGAAAATCCAGAGGCACACCACCCCACATCATAACAAATAAGAAAAATTCTGCAATTGTAGCCTCTACAAATCACTAGAAATCGTCTCAACTACTCGAGTTCGGCGTCTCCAAGAAGCCCTATCTAAGATCATGTCACATGTGAGATTTAAAGCCTCCTTACCCATACTTAATTGATCATCCCAAGTCTCACGTGATCTACCTCTTTTTTTCTTTCCCCTTACTGATATGCTTTCAACCCTTCTAACTGTAACTAATGCATGTCGTCTTCTAACATGTCCATACCAACGTAACCAACCTTCCCTTATCTTCTGGGAAATAGACTCAAAACCTAATACTCGTCTAAAGACATCATTTGGGATATGATCTTGTTAGATATTGAGTGCATTGAAATATAACATGGATGGGGGGGTGAATGTGTTTCTTGAATTTTACTTGGCTTTGAAAGTGTTTGACTTATAAATGAACAAAGCAGATATAAATTTGTAGAGATAAATTGTTTAACTGTAACACACAACCAAAATATAAAAAACTCACTTGATTGTATTAATCAAATTGTTTTGCTACAAATCTATGTTCTTGAAAATAAGAACTCAACTATAAATCTTGAGAGAGAATACAAGATATTTTCTAGATCTGTTTCATAACTCCTAAACTAAGGACCCGTGCATGCTTTATAGGCCAACAACACAGATTTACAAAACTTGCACTAAAATGTACTAACACATTTTCTAAAGCCATCTTGTCTATTTCCATTTCCAGTGTTAGCAAATTTGTGCAGAATCTTGTAGGTCTGTGACCATCCTTTGTTTAGTGAAACTTGGCCCTTGATCTTGTATTATTCAAGATGCTTTTGTAGACTTTTCAATTCATTGAATGGATTGTTTATTGACTGATAATCTTGAATCTTGAATTTGTCTGCATTCTGAATTTTGAGATAGTTTGTCGAGATCTCTTTTGTTCTGTAGAGATGTCACATATCGATAAGTATAATGACTTATCAATATATTTACTTGTCGAGGTCTCCAGTTCTCTATATGTAGAATGACTTGCCGATATCTCTAGTTCTCTACATGAAGATTTGACATGTCGATCTCTCTAGATCTTTACATGAAGAAATCACTTGTTGATATCTCCATTTTATAAAAAAATTTGACTTGTCGATATATGAGATCTCTACATGCATTTTGACTTATCGATATCTCTTGAGACTTCTCTACAAGTCATTTTGGACTTCTCGACAAACTTCTCGATATCTCTTGATCTGTGACTTGTCGTTATCTGACTTAAAATATTTTTCCCATAACAACATTATCCAGATCCAAGATGCTACACTACTATCTGAGGCATGATCAAGATTTGATCTTCTTTCATAGTTTATTCCTTAGCTTGAAGAATGTTCACGGAAAAATCCTCCATTTTAATCTACTTTACATTTTTACAGACTCAAGAAATACAATTACAGAATACAAATTTAGATTATCATACAACTTATCCTTAGGGTTGTTAATATAGCCTAGTCTTGTTATGTACATGCATGTCTTGCACAATAGATCTTCCATTGTACGACCATACATCCATCTCAACATACACATTGCCACCGTCTCTAACCTATGCTCTTGAACTTTCCGCAATAGCCAACACTCCGAACCATATAATAATGTTGGTCAAACTGTAACTTTATAGAATTTACCCTTCCACTTTAAAGGTACATGTCTATCACACAATACCCTTGTGGCATCCCTCCATTTAAGCCATCCTGCTATAATACGATGAGTAATATCCGCATAAATATCCCTACTGCTTTCGATGACCGAACCTAGGTACTTAAAATAATTTATCAACGGAACTCTATCTTCAGCGATACAAACTGCAACGTCCACCTCATTAATTTCCCCACTAAAATTAGCCCACTTGTATTCAGTCTTAGAACGACTCAAATGCAAACCTTTAAACTCCAATACTTTACGCCACTACTCTAAGTGCACATTAACTTCACTCATAATTTCTGCTATCAACACTATGTCATCAGAAAAAAGTGTACACCAGGGCAAGTTGGTTTGTATATCACGAGTGATCACATATAAAATAATGATAAATAGCAATGGACTTAACACTTATCCTTGATGAAGTCCAACCTTACTGGGAAAAAGTAAGTATCTCATATTGGCGTTCGAACACATGTCCCTACCTCCGAATACATATTTTATATCGTGCTTATATATATTGGGGGAACCCCTTTAGCTTTTAAACACCTCCAAATAACCACTCTCAGTACACTATTATACGATTTTTCAAGATCAATAAACACCATATGAAGATCTTTATGACATTCCCGATATTTTTCCATAAGATATCGAATGAGATATATCGCCTCAATTGTTGATCGACCAGACATAAAAATAAATTGATTTATCGAGATATCAACTACCCTTCGACTCTTGAACTCGATAACATTCTCCCAGAGTTTCATTATATGACTAAGTAATTTAATGCCACGGTAGTTACTACAATTTTGAGGAGCCCTTTTGTTTTTATAGAGAGTGTTAGAAATCCATTTTCATCAATTTTATTCTTGTACACCCACTTTATTCCAATTATACTTCTACTCTTTGGTGCAGTAATCAACTTCCAAACTTTATTTCTTTTAAATTAATTTAGCTCTTCTTGCATGGCACATATTCATTCAGGATCAAGTAGAGCTTCCTCAGTTTTTTAGGCTAATGTGTGAAAGAAAGCATGCATGTAGACATTCGTTAGCAGTTGCACTTCTAGTCCTCACTCCAGCATTTGGATCATCAATAATTGCATCTCTTGTGTGACTCCTATCCCATTTTATGGTGTGATTTTGTTGACTTGAATTTTCTGCATTTTCTTCACCATTGGCATGACTTGCAGAACTTTCTTCTCTTTCTCCCCTGAGTTTGTGCTATCAAAATCAGGTGTATGAGATGAGTTTTTGTTCTCATGATTCACTTGCTCAGTTGACTCTTCATTCATTCTGTTGCTTGTGTTGATCTCAACTTCATCTTCAGAATCACTTTCAATATTTAGATTTTCAAACTTAAGGGCTTCAACTTCATTTTCATCAAGGCATTCCAAGCCAGGACACTTGTCATCATCAAAGTTCACATCTGTGCTTTCCACAATTTTCTTTTGTTCAAGCACATAAACTCTGTAGGCAGTTCTTTCCAATTAATATCCCAGAAAAATCGCTTCAAAACTTTAGAGTCAAATTTTTCCATATATTCAGAGTTGTCTTTTAGAACAAAGCACTTTATTCCAAACACATGAAGATGCTTCACAACAGGCTTCCTTTTTTACAAAATTGAAATTGAGTAAGGTAACTTGCCAAGATTTTTGTTGATGAGAAATCTGTTTTGAGTGTAGCATGCAGTGTTGACAACTTCTTCCCAAAAACTTGTTGGCAAATTGGCATCTTGCAGCAATGTTCTAGTAGCCTCAACTAGAGTTCTATTCTTCCTTTCAACTACCCCATTTTGCTGAGGTGCTCTTGCAGCTGAGAACTCCAGAATAATATCCTTTTTTTTTCATAATTCATATAAAATTACATTTCTGAATTTTGTGCCATTGTCACTCCTCAATCTTTTCACACAATTTTGATCTTCAGTCTGCTTCTCAATTTTCTTGATGTGTTAAATAATGATGTGTGGAGTTTCATCCTTTGAATGCATAAACTCTACCCATGTGTATCTTGAGTAGTCATCCACCATCACAAGTGCATATTTCTTTCTAGAAATAGATAAGACCTTAACTGGTCCAAATAGGTCCATGTGAATAAATTACAGTGGTGCACTTATAAAATTCACAATTTTATTTTTGTGACTGGACCTTTTCATTTTGCCTTTTTGACAATCCTCACAATTTCATCTTGAGCAAATTCTAGATTTGGCATGTCTCTCACTAATTCCTTTTTCATCAAGGTATTAACTGCTTTGTAATTCAGGTGAGAGAGTTTATTGTGCCAAAACCTACTTTGCTCAATAAATACCTTGATGTAGAAGCAACATATACCATCCTTATTTGCCGAGTATAAATCTGCAACAAACAAGCTTCCTTTTCTTGCTCCTTCCAAAGCAACTTCACCAGTCTTTTTGCTGATAATTGAGCAGTCTCCTTTGTCAAATGAAACTTTGAATCCTTTATTTGTGAATTGACTGGCACTAAGGAGAT
This sequence comes from Apium graveolens, assembly GCF_009905375.1. Lineage (NCBI taxonomy): Eukaryota > Viridiplantae > Streptophyta > Magnoliopsida > Apiales > Apiaceae > Apium > Apium graveolens. The sequence continues at coordinate 207,033,985 of NC_133656.1, forward strand.
TCACTTCAAGACCAGCTACCAGTGCTACATCTTCAATGATAATATTTTCAGAAATTAACTTGCCATATCCCATTGTGAATCCTTCGTTGTTGTCTCCAAAAGTCACCAATGGATCAGTCATCTCCTTAATTGTGATAACAGTGCTTTATCACCTGTCATATGCCTGAAGCATCTACTGTCTATGATCTATATGACTTTCTTCACCTTGCCCTATACATAATTAAGTGTGTTTAGCTATCCAAGCAGTGTTGAGTACTTTCTTTATTCTAACAGAAGTTGCAGCATTAGAATTTGATGGCTCAGAAAGAACAGTGTTAAAAGATAGATTTGCATTTTCTTTTTTAGCTGTAGACCCAAGTTTAAATTTTTTGAGATCTACTCTCAGTCTATGATAGCTTGTCGTTACTTTCATATTACAAGGAATGCATTCAAATTTATCACAGAAGGAATAGGGATCTTCAACCTTTGTTTCATTATATTTGCATGCTCCCACTTTTTGCTCACTAACAGCCTTTTTACAAATATGAGTTAGATAATTGGTTGAGCTACACTTCTGACATTGTTTCTTGGGAGCATCTGCAACAAATGCAAAGCTATTGCTCTTGTTCACTCTTATTTTCCCATTGCTATTTTTCTTCTTTTGTCCTGCATTTTCAGTCTTGATTGGTGTCTTAGAAACTTGATTGACCATGGGCTTCTTTTTAATTTCAGCAGTAGGAGTGGTTTTTTTATTTTTTCTTTCATTGTCTGCATCTGCAAGTTCTTGCTTGATGACCAACTCAACTTCACTGAAATTGACTTCACATGCGTTGAACAAAGGTACATCAACTTTTCTCAGTATAACTGGGACATCTTGATCTGCAATTGCTTTACCTTTGTCATCTTCATTTTTCTTATTGTTTTTCAAGGCATCATAGTCCAAACCAATAGCTATATTAGCAAATGGTTTATTTTTCTCATGGTACTGTCCAACCAACTGAGATGCATTTCTGAAAGACTTCAGTTTCACCCCATTCTTCTCCAATGTTCCCCTCAACCCATCTTCTATTTCACTTGCACACTTGAGCTTGTTTTTCAAATATTCATTTTCTTGCTTGGCAGTTTCAAGCTGAACAAGCTGCAGTTCATATTCTTCCTTCTCAATCTCAAACTTCTCATTTGTCTTTGACAGTCTACTAACTTCCTCAATAGCTGCCACCATGCTTGTTTGGATATGAAACATCTCTACACTCATCTTTTTAATAGTTTCTTTATACTAACTTGTATTTAAATCAATGGTAGTTAGAGTTGTTACCTCTTATTTTGATGATGATGATTCTCCTTGCTCAAGAGCCATAAGTGCATAATTTTCAAACTCTTCATTCTCATCTTCTTCATCAGTGTCATCCCAACTCTTGCCTTCAGCTATGTAATCCTTTCTCTGTTATTTCTTCAAGAGAGTTTCATACTTTGCTTCCAATTTCAGACAGACTTTATCCTTTTTCATTTTATTTGGATTCCTGCATTCAGAGAAAAGTGGCCCAACTCATCATAGTTAAAGCACCTTATCTTTGATCTGTCAACTGATCCAATTTTGTAGCCACCTTTGCTAGCTGAGTTATACTGAGTTTTTGGTTTCCATTTGTTGCTATTTGAGGATTGTTCCTTGTTCTTGAAAATCTTTGGCTTTTTAACCCTGCTGTTAGAGAATTTTCTAGCCAGGTAAGCCATTGATTGATCCATCTCATCTAGCTCATCAAGGGTTTAGAATTCATCTTCCTCTAGCTCCAAAATAACTTGTTTCTGAGGTCCCTTGTTCTTTTGCTCAACAACATGAATGACTGGAGCCTGAGCATCTTGTTCATCTTCACTTGCTTCACTGTCATTAAAAACTAAGGCACTGGATCCATCAACCACATATCCTTGGTTTGCTTTTAATGACTTCCTTTGTAACATCTCAAGTTCATATGTTTTCAAGATCCCATACTGAACTTCCAGTGTCATTCTGCCCAAGCCTCTTCCTTCTCTAATAGCTGATATTTTTTGTTCAAGGTGGTCCGGAAGAGCTAGCAAAAACTTTAGGTTAACCTCCTCAGCTTCATAATATTTATCATGAAGTTGCAAGTCATTTATCAGTTTGTTGAACCTTTCAAAAACTTTAGTAATTCCTTCTTTAGGCTTGGCCATGAAACCCTCATACTGACACACCAGTATTCTCCTTTAATTTGATCTTACTTCTTCTGTACCCTCACACAAAATTTTAATCTTCTCCCAAATCTGTTTATTTGTGTCATAGTTGACAATATTGTTGTACATAACATTGTCAAGTGACTTTATCAGAATTAATTGCAGGCCACTGTCCAAAGAGACTTTTTCCTTTTCAGGTTTAATGTATTTTGAGGGGTCTTTAGGGGCGTAATGAGCTGGAATGACCATGTCTCCATCAGTAGATTCATCAACCCTTTCCGTGGGAATAAAAGGGTCATTCTTGAGAATTTGGATGTTCATTGGGTTGGCCATCCTTATGAACAACATCAACTTTTTCTTCTAAAGTGTATAGTTGATTTTATTGAAGGCTGGTATCTTGATACTGCTTATTTTTTGTGCACTCATTCTTCCAAGATATTTATCTGTTTACTTTCAGATTTTGCTCTGATACCACTTATTAGATATTGAATGCAACACAATGGGGGTGAATGTGTTTTTTGGATTTTGAGCATTTTTAGAACTTGTTTGGATTTTATGTGAACAAAGCAGTTAGATTGCAGAGATATTGTGTTTACAAAAATAAATCAACAAGAACACTATTTCAAAACTCACTTAATTTGTCTTAATTAAGTTTATCTTGCTACAAATTATGTGTTCATAAGAATATAATAACTCAACTTCTATCTAAAGAGAATACAAGAAAATTTGATATGTGTTTGTTACATATGAACTAAGGACCAGTGCATGCTTTATAGACTAGCAACACAAGTTTACAAGACTTGCACTAAAATGTACTAAACTACTTTCGAAAGCAACCTTTTTCTATTTCCAATTCTAGCTTAGAAAATTTGTGTTGCAGGTCTGTGACCATCCATTATCCAGTTAATCTTGGCTCTTGATCTTTTATTCTTTAACCTACTTTGTAGACTTTTCAGTCTAGTGAATAGATCATTTGTTGACTGATAATCTTGAATCTTTAACTTGTCTGCATTCTGTACTTGAGAGTCATGTCGAGATCTCCAGTTTGTTCTATAGAGAAGTGATATCTCGATAAGTATAATGACTTATCGAGATCTCTGAGTTCTTTATAAGTATACTTGACTTGTCGAGGTCTCCAGATCCTTGCAGGTGAAATGACTTATCGATATGTCTGAGATCTTTACATGTAGAAATGACTTGTCGATATCTCCGAGATCTCTATATACATTTTTGACTTGTCAATATCTCCGAGTTCACTACATGCAGAAATAACTTGTCGATATCTCCAGTTCTCTACATCTTCATTTGACTTATCGATATCTCTAAGACTTCTCTATAAGACATTTTGGCCTTCTCGATAAGCCAATGTGGACTTCTCAAATAACTTCTCGATATAACTTGATCTGTGACTTGTCGATATCTTGTCTTAGAACATTTTTCATAGAACAGTTTTATTCAACTCCAAGCTTCTACACTTTTCTCTAAGGCATGATCGTGGCTTGATCTTCTTCCAGAGTTTATTTCTTAGATTGAATCCGTTCACAGAAAAATCCCCCAGTCTAATCTTCTAACCTTTTTACATACTCAAGAAATACAATACAGAATACATAATTGATTATCAAACAACTAAATCTTAGGGTTGTCAATGTGACTTAGTCTTGTTATTATACATGCATGTCTTGCACAACAGAGAGGTATCGCCACACTCGATCGCCACTCATTTGGCGTCCTAACCGACTGAAAAATATCATTAAAGAGACTTGTCAACCATCGTATACCAGTTTCTCCCAAACAATACCACGCCTCAATCGGTATCTCTTCTAAACCTACTGTTTTTCCCTTACCCATCATATGCAATGATGCTCTCATTTCTTCGATAGTAATATCTTGACCCATACTACAGTCAACTTCATCGATGTTGATGACTTCTTGATCTCGAATAACTTCTATATCTCTGGCTGACTTAAATAACTCATAAAAAATATCTACCCCACCTCGCTTTTATATCATAGTCATTTAATATAACATGGTCATCTTCGTCCTTAATATACCTTATCGAACTAATATCTTTGCGGAGCCTATTACACGTTTTTACAAGTTTAAAAATGTCATTCACTCCTACCTTGGTGCTTAGACGTCTATACATATCCTGATACGCCTTACCTTTAGCTTCTGCAACTGCCTTTTTTAGTTAGTCTTTGTGCAGTTTTAAATATTGATTTCTTTCTGTCTCTGTCTACGCCATCAGAACATGATAAGAAAATCCATAAAATATTGACGCTTTAACTGTACTCGTGCCTGAACTTCTTCATTCCACCACCACGACTATTTGCGAGAAATTACTCCGTCTGAAGTTACCCCCAACATCATTTTTGCTATATTTCGAATAAAGTTGGTCATTATAGTCCACATTTGGTTGACATCTCCTTCTTACATGAGATAACTTTGAAGCATCATTTTAAACTCTTCAGCTTTCAACTCTTTCAAATTCCGCCATAGTATCCTTGGTGTATTAACACTCGTCCTTTCAACCAACTGACTATTAATAGATAAATTCGGAGCTAATAGACGGTGCTTTGAGGCACACACTTTTTTTTGGAAAAACCTGACCGTCCTTACAAAATCTGAGATCCCTATTTCCAAGAAGAAGATAATCAGTTTGTGTGGCATGACCTCCACTCCTAAACGTTATAAGATTATCATCACGCTTCCGGAATTAAGAATTCACAATAACTAACGCACGAGTTCTCGCAAATTCCAAAAACGTTAAACAACGTTCATTTCAAACACCATACCCAAAGCCACCATGAGTGCCTTGATAATTATCTACTTGTACACCAATATGACAATTAAAGTCATCACCAACAAATTAAAACTGATCCACTAGGATACTTCTATTAGAATATAGATCCAGTTGGGCCATTCTCTAACACCTTGAGATTTTAGAGTAACTGGTTTTTTGACATGGTATCAGAGCTCAGGCAGCAGGAAGACTCAGGTTCGACACACGAAAGGCAAATTTACGCCTAAAAAATGGGCGCTCGAGATCTACTCTTCGATCTAAAAATGAGCTATCGAGTGAGGAGAAGTGTTAGAATATAGATTTTGTTGGACCGTTGTCTAACATATTGAGATTTTAGAGGAACTGGTTCCTCGACAGCTTCTAATCATATCATCCAAACACCCAAAAAAACCGCCGATTCACCATCTCTCAAACCAACACGAGGGCATTGACACATATCAATATTCCAACTATTGCCCCAACCACTAATTTAATACCATAATTATATGGGAACAATCGACTCCCTGCCACCCCTAATATTTCTCACAATTTATGAGGGACACGAAAGACAATTTTATGCCTAAAAAATGGGCGCCCGTGATCCACTCTTCGATCAAAAAATGAGTTCTCGAGTGAGGAGAAGTGTTAGAATATAGATTCGGTTGGACCGTTGTCCAACATATTGAGATTTTAGAGGAACTGGTTCCTCGAGAGCTTCTAATCAAATCCAACACGGAGGCATAGAGTAGGGTGCATGTCACAGCTGCACGTGAATGCCAAGATGGACATGTCATGACGTCAATTAGGCAGACATGCGTTTTCATGATTTGGCATGCCTTTTTACTATTTTAAAAAAAATATATATTTTAATATAAAAAGTATCCATAAATAATAAATATAATTCTAAAATATTTACATATATTTGAATATCAAAAAAATTATTAATATAAATGAATATTATGATAGTATTCGGTTGTTATTATGCTAACTTTAATTTTAGATTCAGGTTCAATGTATATAAATATAAAAATTATATTTTAAATTTTATTATATTTAATTAGTAATAGGCATGCCACTTCTTTTGGTAAAAAACATGCATATAGTCATTGGCTCATTGCCTTCTGGAGTCTGGTGACACTACCCTAGCATAAACACATATCAATGTTCCCACTATTGCCCCAACCAGTAATTTAATACACACGTGTAGATGAGGGCAACAAATCAGGCAATCATTGAAATATTAACAAACACTTTCAAATATGGCTGGATTCAGTTGTACTTCCTTACACGTAATATACGGGAACAATTCTAAGATAGTACAAAATTCTATCCTTCACTGTAGAATTTATCTTATTTATTTAATAATGTGCTCTGATTTGCGATTGCAGGCGTCTTCAAAGCACTGTCGTTGATAATACTCAATTAATAAATACTGAAATAAAATGAAAAGTATTGTCTTTTGCACTAGTCGTGACTCATGACTCGATTCATTTTTCTTCAATAATCAACATGTGCCGTATGAGGTGGATACACGTCACTACATTCGAGGACGTTTATTACAAAAGCTTGAAAAGATTGCTACCATTTTTTAATGCAACTAACGTGGCGATCTGATCCACAAACTTAAAAAAATATGTTCTAATTTTTCCACTAGAAAAATTAAGATGGGTAAAATTAAAGAAAAAAGAATGAAAAAAATGCTATACTTTCAGAAGAAATTGGTAAACTCCCTCTATCCCTCCCATTTGTTTACACTTTCCTTTTTTGGATGTACCTTCCAATTGTTTACATTTCAAAACTTTCCAAAAATAGTAAGGTTTTTATAATTTTTAAAATAACTACATCTACTATTTCTCTCCACTATACCCACTTTATACATATAATATTAATCGGTCCCACTATTTTACTCACTTTTTTAACTTTCCTCCACTATTTTATCATTTTTCTTAAACTCCGCGCCCCACCCAAATGTAAACATTTGGGAGGGACGGAGGAAGTATCAGATAGAAATTATTTTCCTCTTTTTGTTAATTGTATATTTATCTTGGGTAAAATGATCAAAAAATATTGTAAGTTATTAGTTACATAATTGAATTGGTAAAAAAATTGAAACAATTTATTTTCATTTTTAAAATTTTTAGTTAAGAGATTTTTTGGATACAAAATATTGATTTTGTTTACAATAAAATATCAATTTTACAAGTACCTATGTACCACAATCATTATTCGGTAAAACAATTTTTTAGTAATTAATCGGATAATCAGATTGATTAATTGGATCATTAATCAAATATATTTAATAAAATATAAAAATAATTAATTTATTAAACTAAATATTTAAATTTTTAAAAAAGTGCAGTGATTAATCGGATTTTAAAATTGAATAATTAATTGGATGACTAATTAGTAAAATAGGTGATTTTTAGAAATAATCAAAAGGCGGGATCTAATTGAAGCAATCATTTAAAAGAATAAATCTTAACATATATATATATATATATTCACTACAAACTCACTACCGGAGTTCTAACTACTTCTTCATTTTATTATTTTTATATTCAATTCTCTAATTTTTTGGGACCATTTGTTAAATAAAAGGTAAAGTAAAATATATGTTCTTATATTACTTTATTGAATATTATAATATGACATGAATGTTTTTCTTAATTCTCTTTTCCACACAATTATCCATCTAATTATTCAAATAATTACTATACACTTTCTAAAGCTAGGCTCTTATAAGAATATATAGAACTTGATAATCTTATATGTACCACAAGGAGAATATAAACCGTGAATACACGTGACATGCAAAAAAAGTGATAGATTAAAACTTAATACGTAATTAACATTTAATATTATAAAATGTGTTTCACTTTGTTATTTAATTTAGAGAATTTATCAAAAATACTATTTTTTCTATTTTTTTTACGATTTTACTATCTTCTGTTTTTTTTTGCAAAAATACGAAATAAACGAAAATCAACCACATATGCAACTAGTTGAATAATATTTTTTTGGTTGATTTGAGGTTACATGTAGTTGTATAAACTCGTCAAAATTGCATGCAGTTGATTCCAGTTGCCAAAAAATTACATTTTTGCAAAAAAATGTGAAAAATAGTATTTTTGCATTTTTTTTTAAATGAAAATATTTTTGCAAAAATATTTTTAGACTTGGTATTTTTCAAAAAAGCCCTTTAATTTAAAAGCTGGTCCATGTAAAAGAAGAAAAATTGACGATAAACAAAACAAAATTAAAAAAATTAGTATTTCATTAAATTAATATAAATATAAAATTGACAGGTTCGAATCCCACAGGAGGAGAATTTATGATTATGCCTCCCGAGCCTGAGCCTGACGTGATTTGCAGGCTATTACGTGAACCCGTAGGGTTTACCCCGTGCGCATCCGAAGGGTAGCGGCTGCGGGTTATTTACGATAAAAAAATATAAATATAAAATTGTAGTAAATATAAATTTTTAACTTTTTACTTTCTAAAATTTTCATGGAAAAAGAAAAGAAGAAGTGAAACTAATTTGATTTTAAAAATATGCAGGGAACTAAAAAAATAAAACAAGTACAAAATGGTGGGCCATCATAACTCCTAAAATTAGCGAGTTTCCAAGATTATTGAATTTGAAAACGGAACAAATATAGGGAGGGAGGGAAAGTCAAGTAAAAGAAATACTCCAATCAGCAATGGCGATTAAACCTGTAATCTCGAATCCCAATACAGCTCCTCATTTCCCAGCTATAAATTCCCACCTCTCCTCATCTTGTGTTGCACACAATCTCACACACTATCAATTTTCAGTTCCATTCCGGAACAGAATAGCTCATCTCCGTAATCAATCTTTGTTTTATTCTCACCATTCTTCAATCAAAACACCTCAAATTAAGGTACATCTTTCCTCATCACTCCTTCATTTTATTTATTTATTGAACTGGTTATTTTAAAGTAGTGGCAGAAATTATAGAATTAGTTTAGCTATGTTATTGTATTTTTGGTTAAACTTGAATTAGTTATTGTTGAGTAAAATTTGAATTAGTTAAGTTGTGGATTGATGTACAGATAAGATTAAGATCCGAAATGACGATCAGTTCGCAAGTTAGGGTTATTGGTGGTAAATTGGTAGTCAAAGGCAGGACAATACTGACTAATGTACCGGAGAATGTCATTTTGACTTCGGGTTCGGAATCTGTTCCGGTTGATGGAGTATTTTTAGGCACGGAGTTTGGTGAGGAAAATAGTAGGCATGTTGTGTCGTTAGGGAAGTTGGATGGTGTTAGGTTTATGGCCTGTTTTAGGTTTAAACTGTGGTGGATGGCTCAGAAGATGGGAGATAAAGGCCAAGACGTTCCGTTGGAAACTCAATTTATGTTGTTAGAGGCGAAATCGGGGTCTGGAGTTGAGGATGAGACAATGTATGTTGTTTTTTTGCCTTTGGTGGAGGGACCTTTTCGAGCTTGTCTTCAAGGGAATGTTCGGGATGAGCTTGAATTGTGTTTGGAGAGCGGTGATTTGGAGACCAGGGGGGATGATTTTTATCGTGCTGTTTATGTTGGTGTGGGTACGGATCCGTTTAGGACGATTACGGGTGCAGTTGAAGCTGTTAAGTTGCAGTTGAAGACATTTCGGCAACTTAAGGAAAAGAAATTGCCGGGGATTATTGATTATTTTGGGTGGTGTACATGGGATGCATTTTACCAAGAAGTAACTCAGGAGGGTGTGGAAAATGGTCTTGCGTCTTTGACTACCGGTGCAACGCCTCCGAAGTTTGTGATCATTGATGATGGATGGCAAGAAGTAGGAGGGGACACTGATCAACCACAAACTGAAGAACAACAGTTGATGAGACTGATTGGGATGAAGGAAAATAGTAAGTTTCAGTCAAAGGATAATCCCCCATTAGGGATTCGGAATATAGTAAGCATTGCAAAAGAAAAATACGGATTGAAGTTTGTTTATGTGTGGCATGCCATAATGGGGTATTGGGGTGGGGTAAGGCCCGGAGTGGAGGCTATGGAGCAATATGGGTCGGTTTTAAAGTATCCAGTTATATCCAAGGGTGTAATGGAGAATGAACCAGGATGGAAAGTCGATCCATTAGCACTGCAGGGTATAGGACTAATGGATCCTAAAAATGTGCACATGTTCTATAATGAGTACCATCAGTACCTGGCATCCGCTGGTGTAGATGGCGTGAAGGTGGACGTGCAGTCCATGTTGGAGACTCTTGGGACTGGTTTATCAGGTCGTGTTGAGGTCACCAAGAAATATCATAAGGCACTCGATGCTTCTATTGCTAAGAATTTTCCAGATAATGGTTGCATTGATTGCATGAGCCATAATACTGATTCCCTTTACTGGTACATTTCTAGCCTTCAACAGTTCATTTTATATTTGATTTTTTTTAATTTCACCTTTAGATCATTTATTTAAATTTAAATAAGTTGTTATGGAGGGTATATGACTGAGCGTATCTTCTTCTTATAAGGGGGGAAGAGTACCTCAAGAGGAGTGAACTACCCTTCTCCTCTTATAAAAAGAGGAAACTTCCAACCAGACAGACACATTATGTTTTACTTGTTCTCTTCTACTTATAACCTCTGAGGCTCTGATCTTTAGCAACATTAGGTTCCTTCTTTTTTCTTTTTGTCTTTTTGCATATGTAGTATCAGTAATGCCATATTGTACCCTTTGGGGCTTTGTAGCCACTGCGGCAAGGATGATTCTTATTTTCAACTATTGAAGTTATTTTTTCTGATGCTGCAAATACCTCAAGAAGCAATACAATTCTATATAGGCTTCTGCACAAATACTTTACCTAGTCGAAAACTTAAACATATATTATATACAAGATGAAATTCAGCAGAAGTAAAAGATGCACCAAACATAATAGTATATCCACTTAACACTTACATTTAAAATAAAAATAAATTGTTTACACGGGAATCCCAGATTTTATTATTATTATTATTATTATTATTATTATTATTATTATTATTATTATTTGTTTTTGATAAATATTCTAGAACAGTTTATTGCTAATGCAACACAAAAGATTTTTGCGGCCAGCCTTCCAGAATCAGTGAAAGAAAAGAATGGAAAACAAGTAATTTTCTGTTCTCTCTAAATCTTTGCAAAAGTGGGAAGACGATTTTGGAGACAAATATACGAAGATTTTCTCTCCAAATCTTTTGAGATCTTCTCTTTTCTTTCTTACAAAACCTTTTGGGAACAAGTTGAAGAAATCAAATCTTCACATTTCTTTTTTTTTTCTCTCATGAAAAAGTTTGTTGAACACATTGTAAAAGCATTTGCAGCTTATATTTATTGCCTCTCCCTCCCTCCCTCCCTCCCTCCCTCCCTCCCTCCCTCTCTCTCTCACACACACACACACACACACATTTCCAAATAGTTTTAATTATCAGTTTAAGCATGAGATTTTATTGGTCTTTTTCTGTTTCTGAACTAAATTTTCCATCGCCCATACTGCAGCTCGAAACAAACAGCTATTGTTAGAGCATCAGATGATTTTTTCCCTCGTGATCCTGTATCACATACCATCCATATTGCGGCGGTGGCATACAATAGTGTCTTCCTTGGAGAATTCATGCAGCCTGATTGGGATATGTTCCAATCTTTACATCCAGCAGCTGAATATCATGCATCAGCCAGGGCTATCAGTGGTGGCCCTGTTTATGTAAGGTTAGAGAATCCAACTTAATTGTTTTACTGACTATTTGTAAAAGCACTCGCAGTCAATGATTCTGTGTTTGTTGTTACATTTTATTATCCAGTGAATGATGATTCTTGTTACAGTGATGCTCCTGGATATCACAATTTTGACCTCCTAAGGAAACTTGTTTTACCAGACGGGTCAATCCTCCGAGCCCGCTTGCCGGGCCGTCCCACCAAGGACTGTTTATTCTCTGATCCCGCCCGTGACGGAGTTAGGTCAGTACTTACAAATGCAAACTGTTTTACTCAGTAAATATATCTATTGTGTTGCTATTTGATGAAGTCACGATGATTGGTGATTACTTAAAATTATAAGAGTTTCATACATTTATAATGTAATTTATGTGCTGAGGTCCTACAAAAATATAATGTTTTTTGGGCTAGAAAGTATTCTGGCATGAACTTTCCTATTTGATTAAAATATTATAGTATCAACTTAAAAAAATGCAAGAGCAATTTTTTCCAAATAATTTTGATATATGATTCAACTTCTTGATTGCAAAGGTCATTTGCAAACTTCCTAGTCAATTGCGAGCCTTTATTGAAGAAGTTCTTAGTGTACAACTAACCTCACATCAAACCAAATTTATACAATTTAAACAAATCTACAATAAAAGTAGGAAAAAAAATTGGCCGAGTTTCTCCTAGATTTGGAGTGAATATTATTGTTGCTTGATGATATTATTTATTTATTTTTAAATTAAGTGTTACTAACACGTAAGGGTACTTGGCCATTTTTCTTTTGTTTCAGCTTGTTAAAGATATGGAACATGAACAAGTACAATGGAGTGCTTGGTATCTACAATTGCCAAGGTGCGGCATGGAACAGCACTGAAAGAAAAAACATATTCCATCAAACTCCATCCGATGCAATAACTGGCTTCATCAAAGGCCATGATGTACACCTCATTGCAGACGTTTCTATGGATGATAACTGGAACGGAACATGTGCCTTATACTGCCACCAGAGCACTAACATTTACATTCTACCTTATGATACTGCTACTCCCATGTCCCTAAAGATCCTCGAGCACGACATAATTACAGTTACACCAGTTAAGATGTTGGCACCTGGGTTCCACTTTGCACCATTTGGACTCGTAGACATGTACAATGCTGGTGGAGCTATTGAAGGGCTTAGATATGAAGTGAAGAATGATGCTCAATTGTCTGGAGAGAGGGTTGAGAACCTCACAGAAGTAGTTGCAGTAGTTTCATTGAAAGTGAAGGGTTGTGGCAGGTTTGGTGCTTACTCCACCTCCAAGCCGAGAAGGTGCACAGTTGGATCGAGCATGATAGATTTTACATATGATGCAGCTTCAGGGTTAGTTATCTTGAGTTTGGATCATATGCCCGAGGAGAACCAGAAAGTTCACATTCTCAACATTGATTTATAAATCGCTCATTGCTTATTGTTATGCCAAGATTGAGGTTGATGCTCAGGGACTAAACTGTTTTCTAGTTTATTGACATTCCTAGGTGTCAAGTCTTGGCAAACTCCATGAATACATATATCATTTTATTGAGATTTTCAAAAGCTTATATATTTATATCTTAGAATATGTACAAGTTATAAGTATTTATTTAATTATGGGTGATGAGAAGGGATAATATTTGGAATTAAATTATTTTTCATTTTTGTTGTTGGCCATATACGAATCTAAGAAATTAGTATTATATTTTTAAAGAGTCGTGCTCCAATGATAACTTTTTAAAATGAGAAGAAAAATGATAGTTTTTGTAGTTGAAATTGGTAATTTTTTGAAAAGTTAAAATATCGAATTCGATTAATTGTGCTTTTGTGCAAATAATAATTTTAACAATTAAAATTACAAGTTCTCCCGGTTTTCATTTAAGCAAAAACTTATTTATAAATACTAAATTGTTAGAATTTTGCACAGTCTCCGATAAATTGATATATATCTTGCTAAGTAGGACAGCTTTTTCTAATTATTTGATTTATTTTTTATTATATGTCTATAATTATTATCTATCTATTTATATAAATATATTAAAAATATCATAATTGGATAAAATAAAAATTCAAAAATTTAAATTTTAAGTTAGGGATCACTGAAAAATTTAATAACAATTATGATTTGGGCATATGAAATAAAAATAGTGAATTTGTATATTTTTCTTATTCTTCATTAAAATTATGTATAATAATAATATAAAGGGTTTAAGCTAGTATCGTATGATTTCTGATAATTTGATTTTTCCAAATTAATTGTCATCAATTTTTTTGCGGGTGGCTGGATTCTTATTCAATCCTTTGTTGATCTCAATCGCAATCGCAATCGCCGCTGCTATTACTTTCGCTTTTGTTATCAAGGCCTTCGAATCAGTTGTATGCAATTCAATACCTTGTTTTTTTCTCTTCAATTTCCCTGTTAAATTTTAATGTGAACAAATCAGATCTGTATTTGTGTGTTGATGTGTGTTTATGAAACGGCGCAGTTTTGGTTTCAGAAATGGTGTTCTTTCGGAGTGTTTCGCTGCTAAACAAGCTGCGCTCTCGGGCTGTAAGTTATATATTAGTGCTGTTTGATATTTTATGTGATTCGTATGTGTTTAATTTTCTGATATTTTTCACTATCTGTTTTGACAGGTTCAGCAATCCAATCTCAGTAATACAGTGCGTTGGTATCAAGTGCAAACCTCGGCTTCTGATCTCGTATTGACTCTCTTTTCTGTGTTGCTTGTTTATTTATGTAATAGTTCCACAGCGTTTATATGCTAGTTTCTGTGGCACAAATTAGTTTTTAGATGTTTTCAATGCAAATCCCAGTGGATTTGTGAATATTTTATGTATATGCATTTCTGATTTGGTGTACTAGTTATAACTTCTAAGTTAAGAAATCTGAAGACCCTAATCTATTTCTGGATAACTATCATTGGAGAACCCCGTTTTAGGATACAAATATATGTAAATGAATCTATTAGTCTCGACACAGAATAATATTTTATGCATTGAAGAGTGTGTGCATTTGCAGAAATGACAATCGTGTTAGTGGTTGGAGTTGATATATATGAATACGAAAGGGTACACTTGAATTGACTTTGACATTGATGTGTTATAGCGGGACTATTGTTGAGTCGGTCAATAGAAAGAAAGGGTCCTGAGGGATGTGAAGGTGATGGTATTGAATAATGTGTGCATAGAACTGTTTACTGTAATTTAGAGTTCACCTGGATCAATTATTTGTACCCCATATACTCATCCATTGAGATACTACATGTCAATATTAATGATTAATTAGTTTTGGTGTCCACTAGAGAAATTTTTTTAGAGTGTGTAAATTGTGATAAAGTTGAGTGATATACTGATAATGGTGTATTACGTCAGAGATGTTATTCACATTTGGAAATTAAAAATCAGTAATATAAAAAACTGTTGTTTGTTTGGGATGAATATCAGTTTTGTTTGTTTGGGCATATAGATAAACTGCAAAGAAGTTTTTATTTTCTGGTATCACTCATATTGTGTATATTTTTTGTAGGATCTCCGTTCTCAGCTTAAGGAGTTGATTCCAGAACAGCAGGTACATTTCATTAGAATAAGATCGTAACTCACTTTACAATGTACATAAACTGTTTTGTGATGCTTGATGTCATTTGTACAACCTAAATTCAGTCCAGCTTTAATTTTTGGAAATCTTGTTTAACTCTACAAGTTAAAATGGTCTGGTTTAATAATTACAAACAAGGGCCTGTTTTTGCCAAAAGTTGAAATAACTTAATAGTGACTCCTAAGTTGAATTCTTTGAAATAGGAAATATGTACTGACTTCAGTTACTTGCTTCAGAATTTTGACTTGGAACAAAATTCAATATTACTATTCTCAATTCTTAATGCAACTTCTAGGATTTCTTTTTGTTTGTTATTTAGTTATTTTTTACATTGTATTTGTAAAGTATATAGTATTAATAAAGTATACAGAACTGATAATAACATTATAGTAGGACAATTTCTTTTATGTATAAGTTTAAAAGATCAAAAAGCCAAAAAGGTAACAAGTAACTTTCTTAAGGTCAGCCAAATGGGCAGTTTGTTTGACAAGGTAAAGATGTTATTCAATTTCTTTCCCATCTGAATCACCACAAGGGATGAAATCTGTTATAATTATATGGGATCACTATTTTTAAACCGTTTAACAATATCAGCAATTCCTTTCAATTACTATGACTGTGAAGTTCCTCTTTGTCGTATAATATTTTTTCTACAGGAGCGCATTAAAAAGCTCAAAGCAGAACATGGAAAGGTTCAACTGGGAAACATAACTGTTGATATGGTAAATGATATTTAATTTTTGATTCACTATTTTTAGTATATATCTGTATGTATGTATGTATGTATGTATCTTGTACTGTATGAATTAACAATCATTATAAAATTTGATATGCACCACTCAACATAACCTTTTCCAAATTGCAAAGGTACTTGGCGGTATGAGAGGAATGACCGGACTTCTGTGGGAAACCTCTTTACTTGACCCAGAAGAGGTATATGCATGGTGACTGACTTGTTTGGTTTGATGTTCTTCTGACCTTAAATATTAGCAGGTGCATTCATGTTTTATGAGGAAGTACTTTACTCTTCATTTGTTGAAATTTATGTTTTCTTTCTTCATCAGGGAATTCGCTTTAGGGGCTTGTCGATACCTGAATGTCAGAAGCTATTACCTGGTGCGAAGCATGGTGGAGAACCATTGCCCGAGGGTCTCCTCTGGCTTCTTTTAACTGGAAAGGTAGTTAAATAGAATATCCTGAAGACATATATTCGAATGATATACTATGGCTACATAGTAAAATGTTAATTCCTTATATTGCTCACAAAGATAAAAAAAAGTCTAAATTTCTCTAATAAAATGTCATCACTGAGTTTATGCTAGATTTTCATTAGGGATCATTCTTGCTCAACTGCTGGGATTTACTCTTATAGTGTGACATATCAGCTTATGTCACCTAAATTAAACTAATTTTCTTTATGTTTGATGCATTCTTGTTTTCTGCGTTTTTAAGTTACAACGCCATGCAGTGACACTTTATGACAATTATCTCACAAAAACACATTATACTTCTTAAGGAACTAATTTCCACCTCCTTAAATACACAGGTGCCAACTAAAGAGCAAGTAGATGCATTATCTGCAGAGTTGCGAAGTCGTGCTGCTGTACCAGGTTCATTTACAAACATTATCAATATGAAAAGTATTCATTACATAAGAGCAAATTTAATTAGTGTTGCTCGTATGCATATGACTGTTAGTTGGTGCAAGCACCATACACACCATGTTTTTTCCAGACAGTCATTATATTTGTGTTTATCTATTTGTACTCTTCCAAATGTGATTTCTCATTGTATCTGTTTACTCTGTTCACTTAAAGTTGAGTCAGCTTCTGCGTCATCTTTGCGAGTTTGTTGACCAAACATAATGTAACAAGATAGTAAAGCTGGGAAGCCACGGTTTTGCATTGTGACTTTATTCTTTCAAGCTTTTCATTATACAGTCTTTCCTTTGTCTCTCTGTATTAGAGGTGAAATATAAGCCACTTGCTTGGATTCTAACTTACTCCAGAATTGAAACATTCAGGAAAAAGTAGAAGGGCGTGTTTATACATTATGTTACATCAATTTTATTGTACATACAAATATGGCTGGATTGATATAATACGTGTTCCTTTCAGAAAGTTCCTTTTACCTTCTGTTATTAGTTGGATCCATTTTTGACAGGAAGTGTAACTTACATCTGGTAAATGACCAAGTAAGGCACATGACATGATGCTAGTCTAGAAATTTACTATACGACATTTTTTATGATTTAATAGAGGACTGAGATTCTTAAATATGTTGATGTATTTTCTGATAGTTCGCAGTTATGTAATGGCAGTAGATTATGTCTGTCATTTTTTATATTTTGATTTTGCCATGCATACGAGTATATTGATAATTTCTAATGGTTGTTTCAGATCATGTATACAAAACCATCGATGCATTACCTGTTAAAGCTCATCCAATGACTCAATTTACCACTGGTGTCATGGCCCTCCAGGTTGATTATTGAATTTTTTTATTGTTCCATTGTTAAACTTCCCTTGACCCACAAAAAATGGCTGAGTACAGTTCGTTTAATGGCCCAAATCTAAAAATACTATTTCACTTTTACGTTTTAATGATATCTCAAGATTTAGATTTTAGTATTGTAGATGTACTTTTTGATTGTTATAATTTTAATGACTATAGTTTAGACAAATCACATATATTATTTTAAAAAGGTCCCAGTACTTCTATTGTTTATTAGCTGATCTATGTTTCATTCTTTAATTTTAATGCATTACCCTCTTTAAAAACAATACTC
The DNA here is from genome assembly GCF_009905375.1 of Apium graveolens. NCBI lineage: Eukaryota > Viridiplantae > Streptophyta > Magnoliopsida > Apiales > Apiaceae > Apium > Apium graveolens. The sequence continues at coordinate 207,052,040 of NC_133656.1, forward strand.
GATCTTTATATATTCTAGAGCTTTGGGACCTTAGTATTACACTGAATATAGTTAATCCAGTATTTTACTTGCCAGTGTTCCACATATGGTGTTTTGTTTTGAGCTCAAAAACTCATTCTTACATTTTTATTATGAAAAGTTGAAAACTAAATGTTATGCTTGCCTCTTTGTTACTTTGTAGACCTTATTCATATGTTATCATTTCTGTTTCCAGGTTCAAAGTGAATTTCAGAAGGCATATGAAAAAGGGATCCACAAAACTAAGTGAGTTGGTTCTTGGAAATTCTTTGATCACCACATCCCCTTTCCACAATAAACTTTTTTTAAAAAATATACTCTTTCAGGTATTGGGAGACAACATATGAGGACTCTCTTACTTTGATTGCTCAATTACCAGTTGTAGCAGCTTATGTCTATCGCAGGTCTGTGAAGTTTGTAAATACCCTTATTTTGTAATATATGTCTTATAATTAAATCCCTTTGAAGTTATCCTTTGGGTCTATCTATATGTTTTATTCTTTCTGCAACATGCTATTGTCTAATAGTAGGTGGTCAAAGTTTCATGTACTTTGCCTTTTTTTAATTGCATTATTTAGTCTTTCCAGTTCTACTAATTTTTCTGATGCCGAAGACTTTTTGTTGCCGACGGAAAAAGAAGTTGTATTATTGTGTGGAGAATCCCTGTGTGAAATCACAGTTTTCAGTATGGCACTCATTTCTAAATCGAAATGATAATATTGACATATATTATTTGAACACATTGCAGAGTTAAGCTATCTAATTTAAGTATGTGGAATTAGATTGATGTGTGTACATATCATGTATCTGTTCATTTATGTGCTCTGCATGTTTGGATTATGCACAGAAGCACGTGCAGTACCGAAAGAGAATTTCTGCTTTTAGGGTTGATTTATCATCCACCTGGATACATATATATTGGTGCTGCCAGTGCCAGGGTATAATTTTGTGCTTTTGCTTTGTTTCTGAACTGACTTGTTTCATTTGTCTTGAAGAATGTACAAGAATGGACAAAGTATATCCACTGATGATTCTCTAGATTATGGTGCAAATTTTGCCCATATGCTCGGTTATGATAGTCCTAGCATGCAAGAGCTTATGAGGCTTTATGTTACTATTCATACGTAAGTTTTGGCTTTGTGCAACATACTATTGTTTTACATATTATTTGGTGTAGCTGTGTTCAGCTATATTATACACAAAGAAACTCCGTCAGTTTGACGGTAATTGACTGGTAAATCACTATTTGTTTCAGTGATCATGAAGGTGGAAATGTCAGTGCTCATACTGGTCATCTAGTAAGTGACTTGCTACTTTTCCAGGCTGTCTGTCTGTACTGATGTGTAAAAGTAACCACCTTTTTTTTTATTACCCTGAAGTTAAATTTTAGAGTGATTGCATTTCGTATTACCTTTTATCCATCAACTCTTCGTGACTGTATAAAGGCATACTATATGACCAATTCCCTTCCAACCAAAAATCTGATAAACCTTTTATGTTTGATACAGGTTGCAAGTGCCCTTTCAGATCCGTATCTTTCTTTTGCAGCTGCATTAAACGGTTTAGCTGGACCACTTCATGGTTTGGCAAACCAGGTATAATACTTATTAATATTATCACTTTCTCACGTGTAACTCTTCATTAAAATATTACCATGTTTACCTTAATTTGTTAGTTTTGACATGTGTAAAAAGGTTATTATGCTTAAATTGTAAAATTCCTGCTGCTTTTTCTTTTTCGTAGTACTTTTGATAGACATATTATCATATCCGATTACAAAAGTGGATGCAGCATTTACTGATAAAATAATAAAATCATTGTATTCCTTGTGGTCTAGGTTTCCTTCTATTGCAAAATATTTTTTCGTTTGCCCCATGTTTTGTTGCCATTCTTATAAACATTATGGTTTTTCTTTTTTATATATCGAGATTCGAGCAGTTAATTAGATCTTCAATGACACTGTTTTGCTTTGTTTAAACTAGCTTGGAAAAATATGTATTACGGGATTGTTCCTTCTTAAATTAAAGAGATATGGTTCACAATTATTGTTGCTGACATCATCATCGTCTTATTTAACCATATTGTTGGTGCAGGAAGTTTTGCTATGGATTAAGTCTGTGGTTTCGGAGTGCGGAGAAAATGTAACAACCGAACAGTTGAAAGATTATATTTGGAAAACCTTGAACAGCGGAAAGGTCAAGCTTCCCATTGGACAAGACAGTCCCATCTTACATTTGATAATTCCTGATGTTTTTTGTATTTATTTGTCATGTTCTATTTTCACTTGTACTTTATGTATATTGTTGTAACTTGCAATTGAAACACCTGCAAGCGGCTTTTTTCTAGATAGGAAAAAACAGGTCCAAGTACGCTTTGCATCTCATCATTATCTCCTACAAACTGCAGGTAGTTCCTGGATTTGGACATGGTGTTCTGCGTAACACAGATCCAAGATACATGTGTCAGAGAGAGTTTGCTTTAAAGCATTTACCTGATGATCCACTCTTCCAATTGGTTAGTCCATGAGCCTTAATTTCCTGATGTTTGTGCTGTATCATAGGACAATAACTGACAATGTGACTAGTGTTTTATTTTACTTGCTCTCTCTTTTGCTTCTATGTATAGGTTTCAAAGCTCTTTGAAGTGGTGCCTCCAATCCTTACAGAACTTGGCAAGGTAAGTTGCGTGTATTTTTTTAGTCAACAAAAAAAGTCTCTGATATGATCATATCAAAGCAGTACTGAATTAATAGGTGTACATGTATCAATTAAACAAATTCAATTACAGTTTATATTCTAAAATTTGGAAATGTGCGGGATTATTATTATGACATCTAAAGAATTGACATGCGTTAAATGGTATTGTCAGATAATTGCCCTGTTTCTGGCCCTGCCTTCTCTCATAATTTTCTTGTTGGGACTGAAGTTTGACCAAAACAAATAAGCTAAACTGGAATGTTCTCGATCATGTCATATTGTCATTATCACCCTTATAATTTCTAATCCTATCCATCCCTTGCATGATAGGCATTCGCATTCTCATTTTGAATTACATTCTTTAAATGTTTGCACATGTCATTTTGTTGGTCTACCAACATTTTTCTCTATATGGCTTAAGCCAATAAATTTATCACAATTTAGTTTATAATTATGACTCTGATCAAGCATAGTGTTAACTTGGGTTTTTTTATGCTAATAGGTAAAGAACCCTTGGCCTAATGTTGATGCCCACAGTGGGGTACTGCTAAATCATTATGGCCTGACAGAAGCAAGGTAAATTGCCACTGGTTACTATGTTTATTATGACCAATCGTTTCCTATCCTATTGTTGTAAAATCTGACTTTATTGAAATTCTGAACAGATATTATACTGTTCTCTTTGGAGTATCCAGGGCAATGGGCATTTGCTCTCAGGTATGTTGTGTGTTGTTTCGCAAATAATTACATTCATCTTTTGTCCTCAACTTGACAGTTGACCCTATTTGCTTATCTGTTTAAATTTGCAGTTGATATGGGACAGAGCACTTGGGTTACCACTTGAGAGGCCAAAAAGTGTTACAATGGAGTGGCTGGAAAATTATTGCAAGAAATCTTCATAATAAGTGAAAGTTACACGGCTTGTACCCCATTTTTCTATAATAATTGGTCATGTAGCATTACCTCATGTAATGGGATGCCAACAATTTAAGGGGAAAAAGGGTCCTGAATCCTTTAGAAAATTATGCAAGCAGTTTTTCATTGTATAGCTGCTCTAGTTAGTAGATGTCTTAACAATAGATTTTTCTTGCCTTGTTTCTTTTAGGATAAGGTCTTTATATTGTTGGCAGCTCAGCTTTGGACATGAATAGTTCGTGATTTATTCTATCCAATAAATCAAAGTTGTTCAGTACAGTGCAGAGTAATAACGCGTACGGTTTAAAATTGGTATTCGTGAATGCATTTTTTTATATATTATCACGAAATAGTATGCTGTACAAGAGATACGTTCATATCAGACTTATAGTCAGTGGCATTGCCACAATGCACGTCTTATTCTTTACTTACCATATATATTCACCAAAATGTGATGCCTGTGGACATTGTTTTTCTCCCATATTTTGGAGCCTGAATTTGTTTGGAGTTATGGGGTTGTATTACTCTGAGAATGCAAGGAAAATCAAAGTCGGATCCTATGTTTAATTTTGGGGTTGAATTTTGTCAACCCCGGACCGAACTTAGCATTTGTAAACAAACAAGATGAGCATAGTGTTTGAATTAAGAGTCCAGGCCCGCCCACAAGCCCATAAAAAAAAACAAGTTGAATTTGCTTCATCAATTAATAAAGATGGGGCAAACGAAAAAAGACAAAGTTATGGGTAAAATAAAAAAGGGACAGAAGGCCTACCAATCGTGTCGAGCATGTGGGGATAGTTTGCACTGGTAAACTGACAAATGAGTACTGATTTTCCATGCACTTGTCGTCCCCAACATTTGCATTTTGCAGTACGCACCTTGTTATTTTCTTTCTGATTTCATATCTATTTTCTGCTTTGTCTTCCACCTCATTTTAGCCCCAAGTGTTTGTATTAGTGTATGTGTATAAAAACATTTAACGTTTTTATTTTTTAGTTCATAATATTGGGAATAATAATAATAATATAACTTTTTTGAGAAGTCCGTTTGTTTCTTCTTCTTATTACCTGGATTACAATGTACCTCTTTTTTTAATAAATTTGTTGATTATGCATTTTGGAAACTTAATTTGCATTTTAACTTCATAAATTTTGTAAACTTTTTAATTTATTTACATTAAATATTCAAATTATAGTATTTTATGAGAAAATTTTATTTCTAGACAAAATTAACTTTAGTTTTAAATGATCACTAAAATATATGACTTGAATTATTGGATTGTTTTTTGTTTTTTAATATTGATGAATAACTTGTTTTGGGTAGCTAGAATCTCGACAGTGTTATCAAATCAAACCTAACAACGGCAATCACCCAATAGTGCTAGCTGAAAGGTTAAATGATGTCTAAACATTATTAGTGTTTTATTAGTGCTTGGCATCATCACATGACACCTAACTTACCCACCAACAAACTACCAAAAATTTGCACAGGCAAACAAATTAAGTTGATCGAATTTTTCTTTATCAAATTTGAGCTCCATTTATTATAATTTGTTTAAGCAAAACTTGTTTTATTTTTCCGGGTATAATTTTTAGTTCGAAATCAAGTTTGTTAATAAACAAGTTGAATTAGAACTTTAAAATTCAAGTTACTAATCACATATACATTTTTTTTGGGGTTAAAATCAAATTAAAATTATTCTGGGACAAACTTATCTGTGTATATATTCGTGAAATTTTTAGAAACAAGAATATTTAATTAGCAAATATAAAAAAGATAATGAGTTTTAGTTGATAAAATATTTATGTATTTCTCAATAAATATAATATTATAATTTTTTTTATTAATTAAAATTTTCCATGTCATTTTGAAGAAGAAGGGAGGTTTTGTTAAAAAAATATAGAAGGTTTTAGTTGAAAAATGGTAAATTAAATATTATTACTTTATTTTATTGTATAAAGTTGTTAAAATAATAATAAAGATAACTTATTTTGCTTGAAAGTGTAATAGGTTAATTAATATTTTTATATCCTTATAAATAGTAATTAATAAGCGTATGGAGAATATTATTCAAATTTTTTGTAGTCTTTGACACTAAAGACCAATGTATACTAAAATAAATAAATAAATTATAATTGTTAAATCTAAAATAAAGCAATATTTTACAAATAACAATAATCACATATACTTATATTTCAATAATTTAAATCAAAAAAAAGTAGGCATCCAATGAATAAAATTTTAATGCAAATTTTGAAATTCTCCCTTTTCTTCGTGTTATGGTTATGTTTTTTGCTGTACAATACTATTTAAACTATCACTGAATTAAACATTATTTAGTGACTTTCGTGTGTGCTGTAAAATTATCAAAATCTAATTTATAAAATTCAAGATAGAGCCGAAATAAAATAAAATGAAATTCGGTAATTTTTTTTGTTTAAATTTTAATTTGATTTTTTCACTAAAAAAATGATTTTTTTTCTTAAACCTTTTCAAATTAATAAAAATTTATAAATAAAAATTAAAAACTCACGAATTACAAGCCGACGTATAATTTTTTTTTGATCGGTCAGCCAATGTGGTACCTTTGTTTATATAATTATGGGATTACTTGTGTGTCTATATTATTCATACTAATATACATAATTCATTCGAGTTAAAACAATATCATATTATTGGTTTATATTAGAATACAATTAAAAGCAAAATAAGTATATTTAGTTGAATTTGATCTGAGTTTTGGGCTAAAAAATTATAATAAATAATATTAATTTGGCTAAAACTATGATAATCGAGCTAAAATAAAATTCAAATTGAAGAGTAATTCGTATGTATGTATAATTTTATCGGGTTAAAATAAAAATAATATATAATTTTCATTCAGGTTAAGTTATAATACTAATTGGCTGGTAAAAAAATATATTTTTATATATAATAAGCATAATTGCATAAGGAATATTTTATTCACTACTTTAAAAAAATCATATATGTTGAATATAAAAATTAGCATACCTTCCGATAAAATATAAATTACATATAATAATTGTTATTCCCAAGGAACTACTAACAATGAGATTTACAGAAGGGGGTTGAATGTAATTCTCAAAAGTTTCAAAGGCTAAGTGTTTTGATGAACAGTTGTGTGTGAATTGCTTTGAGCAGGTGCAAACAGATATATATTCAAAATACAAATGTAAAGAACACAAATGCTTTAAAAACTTTTCTGGTGGATTTGTTGTTCCACCAGAGATGTGTATTTCAGAAAATCTGTGATTCAAAAGAATTGATCACAACTGCGTCCTAGTACAAACTAGATGATTTTCTCTCTATGTTTTTCTAAACAGATCTGGAAAATTCACCATCTAATTACTAGCTGCAACTTGGTTTATATATCACCAAGTTTACAAGTGAAGACAAAAATAAAAGTACAATTAAAAAAAGTTCTTCACATGTTTCTTTTTCATTTCTCTATCCAATGCAATCTAGGATAATCTTTGAATCTTTGAATACTTCCCTGTTTGCACCAGAATGGAAATGCTGCATTTTCTTGATTCCTCTAAGAGACTACCACATTCCAATTGTCTCTGTCAACCCATGTGCCTCTGCCAGCTTATGAATTGTCACTGTCAACTGCTATTGAACTTAGCATCCGTTGAACCTTTCATCCGTTGATGGCTTTATCCGTTGATGCATTAGCAGTTGAAACTTTATCCGTTGATGCACTCATCCGTTGATGGATGTTATCCGTTGAAGCTTTAGAGACATCCTTTGAAGCTTTGTTTCTCATCCGTTGAAGGCCTTTAATCTATCAGTTGATTGTATTTCATTTATACAAAATTACAAAGCATGAAATATTTACAATTAGCCCTCCTATTTACATATCCACTAGTAGTCAACATGACTTATAATTTCCCACAACATCTAAAAATTATAGCTTAAATACAGAAACTGAAATGTGCTACAATACTAAACTTATTTCTAAGTAAAGCTACTCCATCAACGGATAGCCAGCGTGGTCTTATCCGTTGAGGCTACAAACACTAGATTTCTACTTAAGTGTTTTGTTTAACATATCATCAAACTAATACATATATTCCTAACAATCTCCCCTTATTTATGTCTACTAGAATTGTAGGCATAAATTTAGGTTTAACTTGATGATAACAAAACACTTAACTAATATATGAACTGAAATCAAGTAGAAATTCAAAAGTGATGCAAAAGTGTATGTACTGAGATAGAATTGAAGAATTATATTTTTTCCAAGGATGCTCCTTTAGGCTGAGCAAATTATTTTCTCTTTCTTTGATCTCTTGTTTTCTTTCCTAGCCTCCTGTCATTTTCCTCTACTTGGAGTTGGAGTTTTCTGTAAAATTCAGCTTCATCTTCTTCACTGATATCCAACTTAGATTGCATGTCCTTGAGAGTTTCATTACTGGCAATTTTAAGCTGGTCTTCAAGTCTGAAAAATCTTCTGACTCCTTTATTGTCTCTGAACTCCATCAACCAATGAGGTGATTTATGAATTGTAATTCCATGCTCAGGGATGAGTAGTGTTCTAGGCAAGGAATTAGACTCCCACCAAGTTTTTCTTATGCTGGCAATCTTGTTGAGAATCTCAGTTTTGGCAGTCCTGGTAAAGCCAGAATCCCTTTTGATAGCTGAGTAGACTCTAACCAAGGTAGAATAGCCTTCATTCAGAATTCTTTGAAGTGGCCAAGTCCTTTCCTCACTTCCTTTATACTTGAACACTAGCCTTTCTGGGAGCTGTTTGTATGCACTTATTCCCCTTACTTCCTCCAGCTCATCCAGATAGAGTTCAATATCTGTAAACTCTTTTATGTCACAAATGTGAACAGAATTATCCTTTGAGGCTTGTGGCTTAGGCTTAGGTTTATATTTCTGAGTGAATTTACTTGAGGTTAGGGGAGGTGCAGATTTGGATTTTCTTTTCAGTTTCTTTGTTGGTGGAGAGGTAGTTAGGAAGGTAGGCAAGTTGATGGTGTCCCAATCAATAGGTTCCTATTTAGGGATGATTGGTTCACCATGGACATTTATACTAGGATCAGCAACAAAAGGTTCAGGAATGGAAGGTAGCGGTTTAGATTTTTATTGGGTTTCCACAGTGTCATCTTCACTCTTCGTTTTTGTATTGGCCTTCTTTCTGTTCCCTTTCTGCCATTCCTTTCTTTCCTCCACACTCTCAGCAACCACATTCCCCATATCCACATTTCTACTTTCAATCTTGTATTCTTCACTCTTGTCCTCAATCTTCTTCTTTTCTTCATCCTAACTTGACTTTAGCTGTTTTTCAAGCTTTGCTTGTGCTCTTTTGTCAGCCTTCAGCTTTTTAGCTTCTTCCTTTAACCTCATGGTTTCTTCCCTCTTGGCTTTTGAGAATTTGGGATGTCTTTGCATCACACAGATACTCTTTCCCTCTCTAAAAATGATAGCCATATTCATTCTTTCCACTACATCATTGGTCTCTTTGTGCTTTATGATGCTACCACCCAAAACTTTGTCTTCATCAGGTTTTGGAAGAGGAAAATCTACTTCTTTTGATTGACTAAAGTTTAGAGGGTTCTTTGTAGATTTCCTGTTGAATCTAGTGGATGGCTTGAGTACCATAGGTTTCAAATTCCTGAAAGAGGATTCTCCAACCTTATTCCTCCTTACTGGCTTGTGCTCCATAATGATTGGCTCAACTTTTGTGCTATGTTTCACAGATAAGGATTTTGTAGTTGTAGAGCCAAACACCTGTTGCATCCTTTCATCAATTTGTCTCCTTTGCTCTTTCACCTTCATCTCAGTTGCTGCTATCTGGATTAGATCAATTCCATCAAGCTTTCCTTTGATTTGAAGTGTTGGAGAAGTAGCGATGGCAGGAACTAGCACTTTGGATATTTGAATGTTTGTAGATGGCCCCCCTCCCCCTTCCACTTTATTCTCCCCCTTTTTGTTATCATCAAGGAGAGGAGTCAAGCCTTGTGCTTTAGCTAGTTGCATTAGAAGACTTGTTTGAGACTGTTGATTTTGAAGAATGGTGACCACAGAGTTTTCAATGACTTGAACTCTGTCCTCCAACTTGGCCAGCCTCTTTTCAGCATCTGATTCTCTTCTCAGTCTCAGTAACATGTCCTGCATGGTACCATAGGGCATGACTGAATCCAGCTTATCAGAATTGTAGGACTTCAAGTCAGCAATGTCCTTCTTGAGTTCATCCACACTCAGATTCTGTCTTAATTGCTGTTGCTTCATGAGATGTAGAGAATCTAGTTGGGCTTGAAGAAGAGCATTGGTACCAGCATTGGAGGTGTTTTGAATGGCTTTTTGGATAGACATGATTTGTTTGACTAAGGATACATTGAATTGCCCTGGTGTTGACTCCTTTGTCAATGCCCATTCAGGTAAATCTGGAATAGAACTTGGGCCTTCATCTCCCCCTAAGTTCATGCTTCCATCAAATGAAACAGAGTCATCATCATTAGAATTTACTCCAAATTCTTCAGATGGCTCACCAGCTGTAGAAGACATCAAGTTGACAACAACTTTATTCCTTTGAAGAGATTCTGAAGTATGTACTAGATTCAAAGTCTTTTCTGCCTCCTCATTGCCCTGAGTAGCCAATAATTGATAGGCTGAAACAGGATGAGTAAAAGTATCAGCATCCAAAGAAATGTTATCAATTACAGCTTTGTAATGTTGCTGAAATTGTCTTTCCTTTTCAGCATCATCCACAATCATTGACTCATTAGCAATGGCTGGGTCCACCCTTATACCTTCTGTACCTGCTTTTCTCTCAATTTCTCTCTTTTCTTGCATCAGGGGCTCCCCCTGGCTTACACTCCTCACACCCTCACCTTCACCTACTAAGGTGGCACTCCTCTCACTTTCTATTGCCATGCTGGAAGAAATAACATGCATATTGAGACTCTCAACCTCTCCTTTTGCCTGGGAGCAACCCAACCTCTCACTCAAATTTTCACTCCCTTCCCTCAATCCTAGAAGTGATTGTACAGTAACCATGTCTTCTACACTTAGAATTGATTCAGTTATTTGTGTAGAGACTATCAATGGATAGGGAGTATCCGTTGAAGTAGGAACTGATGGTATCAACGGATAACTGCTGTGAAGCTTATCCATCGAAGAACAACCACTTGTCAACGGATGAGGAATATCCGTTGAAGAAGGAAAATAAGTAAAAATTGAAAGTGACATAATTGTTGAATCTGTGTGGATTGATTTTAATTTAGGTGACACAGATTCTTCAACTAAGTCTGAAAGAATTGGCTAATTGTAACGCCCCCAAATCCGGGGTCAAGGGATTTGGTCGTCACGATGAAACCTCAATCCAAAATAACCTGTTAAATCAATAAATAAATGCCAGCGGAAGATATTTATCATTTATGACCCCAAACTAATCCAAGATCTTTTAAGGTTACAGTTCTAGAAACAAGATATCCAAATTCCACAATAAATTTTTTTCTCTTTCGTTTAAAACTCTTTTCAATAAATTCCAACTCAAAACTAAACCCACTAGTATAACTTCGAAATGAAGTATACTAGGCCCAAATAAAATACATAACTATAATATAATATAATATAAACAACTTTACACAAAAGAACTTACACTAATTCACAAACCCTGGACCAACCACCTTCCAAGAGCTTCTTCTTGCTTCCTCGAATTACGCGGCTAAACAGCAAGCTAATCCTCACTGGATGTTAAATTTAAAAATAGGCAAGTATGAGCGAAAGAAATGCTCAGCAAGATCATTATGACATATATGGGGTCATTTTGATATAAAACCTACATCTGCATTAGAGCAGAACATTTAAAATCATAGTTGTTGAATCATAAAATTTTAGTTGAGGAATCCCAGATTTAATTCCTTAATTATATTTAAAACCAATTTGATATTTTTGAGCGAGATGCTTCAGCAATACTTTGAATCTTGACGAGAATAAAACTCATAAAACAGTGTTTACAGAAATATCGTAAACAACAATAACATGAGATAATCTTCAAATTAATACTTATTTTGCTATCATATCAAATTAGATATCAATATGAACTTTGATGCTCACAACATTCCATACTGAAGTCAACATCAATCATCTGTACTAATACCACCTTTGATATTTATCAACAAACTAAGTATTCTCAAACTAAGAAACTGAATCAAAACCACATTTCATCTTTTATTCGAAAACAAAATACTTAATAAATCATTCCTTGTAAGATATCAAAAGCAATATAATAATTTAGATTGGAATCCTCGAACGACGGTGTGTTGCCGCCGGTGATCAGCCGCGGAGCAACACCGGTATGCCGAAGCATATCCAACTAAACAAAGGGGTACCCAAGGCACATATCGGCCTAGCAAGGTGTTATATCCTGTATAACACATAGCTCACGCTGGACTGCCGCCACGACCTCTTACGCAACCATCCAATCTTAAAAACATTTTATTGAAAGGGGTCATAATACTCGACACCCTTATAAATTTTATTCCCCCATTCACTTGGGCAGAAAACCAAAACAACGTCATCTTTCTCAAAATCCACAACATTTATAAATCCGATAATTGGATAAGTAAAATCACTTAGCTACTCTGAACATAGAATAACAGAAGAATACTTGCATAAACAGAATTATTTAATTCAGCGATATGTAAAACATTTAACTATTCCGAACTGAATAGTGAAAGCAATACTTGCATGATAAAATTCAAAATAAATATCCCTTGAATAATAAGTGATGATAGGGATACTTGCATAATATGATTCGAAATAAACGTCACTTGAACGATAAGTGAAGTCAGGGGTACTTGCCTTTGAGTTTTTAGCAGTTAATCACACTCGCAAACATGCATATATTCTGACATTCTGTCTCAAAATATCACCGTCTTTCTTTTCAACACTTCACCGATATGCTGCTCCTGCGATTGCTAGAAGCCAAATATCCAATACCATCCATCTCATTCTTTATCCAACGTCTTGTCCCGACCAGCTCGAGAGATCCGCATCTATAATTAAAATATAGAACTTTAATCGTCTAAACGATAATGACTCGATGAACTACGCGTCAAAACCCTAATGTCTACCCATACGATAGCCCACACATAAAGGAAACAGTCAAACACAAGACTCTTGACCCACATACGCACATAATTTACATAGCACGTAAGCACATAACTCATGTATCACATAATTTATAATACACATCCCTCGATTCGTCAAAAGGTTCGACTCGGTATGTTTAAAACTAAAATCGGGTCAAAAATATGATTTATCGATCAAAAATTGACTTGGAATGATTCGTAAAACAAACGACCTTTCGAAACAAAAGGATTTGGGTCTCGAAAGTATTTTTAATGAAAGCAGAATATTTTTCTGAGTCTGTACGCGTTCGTTTCGTATTAAACGGATGAACGGTTGATTTAATATGAATTTTTGAACATTTTCGGAACAAAAACGATCTCCGAATCATTTAATAATAAAATAATAGGGTTCGAACACCCTAAAATAATTTTATAAAAATTATCGAGCTTGGAAAATAATTTAAAATAATATTTTAAAGCTCAAACTATTTTTTCGGGATTTTTAAATCAATAATAAATAATTAAATCTAATTATTAAATCAATTAAAATCAATTAATAATTAATTAAGTTAATTAATCAATTAATATTAAATTAATCAATTAATTAAAATAATTAAGAACTAATTAAAATTAATTAATAAAATAAATCAGATTTATTTTTGAATTAAGAATGAATTTTGAAATTTAAAATAAAGATTTTAGGAATAAAACATGAATTTTGAATAAATATTAAAAAGAAAAAGGCAGAAACAGATTTAAGGGGGCTGTCTTCTCCTTCCCTGAATCGACAGGCGGCATAGATGGCGGCAGGTGGCCGGGACCTAAAGAACAGGTCGCCGGATTCCGGGTTTCCCCAGAAAACGGCCGGCGCTGTTCCGGTCCGGCGAGCCCCTATACCGGCCCAAAACCGCTCAAATCCCCTATTTCTTCCCACCAATCCACTCCTTATACCTCCCTCAACACGACCCAGCCAAAATCAACCGCAAAAACTCGATCAAACTCAGAAAACGGCCAAACTCCTGCCCCAATTTCTTGTTTTCCGGCGAAACACTCAAATCTTCAATCCTTAACCAAATGCAACGTTTCTGGTCTCAAATTAAAGCTGATTACTTCTATAATCTATTCAACATCTTAAATCAAGCAACCAATCACGAACAATTCCAGAAATTCAATTTCAAAAATCAATAAAACCAATACTTCGAATTTAACTAAATCGAAACCAAAATTAACATGTTAATATACGAAAACGATCCTCAGAATCCCAGGAACAATAATCAGACATAAAAAATGTCAAACAAACACTCCAGAATCAAAAACGAATTTAAACGAAAAATTTCAAAAATCTGAAATCGATAATACCCAATCTTAATCGAATATTTTGGTATGGTTATGATCGTCTCGATGCAAGCTTCGCAACGACACCAAGAACACAATCAACGGTTGGTTGGTTTGATCAGAAAGCTTGATTGTTTGAATTCGGGTTTTCGAAAACAAAAAAAAATTAAAAATAAAATACAGAGGATTTTTGATCTTTATCTGATTTAGCTAATAACTGCTGACTGAAACAAGATAAATACGAGACGTATTTATAATTACACGAAAGGTCCCGATAAATCATAAATCGGTATCCGTTTCTCAAAATAAGGGTTTTATTGATCTACCGAAATGATTAGCGTATCGAAATTTTGCGCCGGGACGCGCACATGTCAAACCGTAATCCGGATTGAAAAAGTTAAAATACGGAAAATGTCCGGAATTACCCGATTAGGTTAGGAAGGAGTTTTCGGAAAAGTTTTGGGTTGTAAAAACGCAAAAACGGTTGAAGTCGGACGATTCCCGACTTTATAAAATAATTTTGATAATTATTCAGAAAATAATTAATAATTCATAAATCAATATAAAATTATCTAACAGTCCAAGAATTACCAAAAAAAATATCACAATTATCTATATTTTATTCTGGACATATAAAAATTAAAATACTCAAATAATATCACATCTAAACACCCAAACATCAATTCCACTTATCAGATAATTCACCAGAATTCACATAAAAGTCACATAAATAATTCGAAATAATTATAATAATAATATTTGAAAATATGGGATATTACACTGATGATCCAACAAATCATCTAAAAGATGATGATCACCAGTATTTGAGTGGGGCTCCTCCCTAAGTTGTAAAGAGGGAGAATCAGGAATTGATATGAATATCATGTCCACATCCAGAGATGGTGATGGAGAATTTGGTGATTGATGTGTGTCAATTTTGAGAGAATGGGGCTGTGACTCCATATTTGTTGGAGTCACATCAAGCTGAATTTGAGAATGCATAGATACAGGTGGGTGTATCTGTGCAGTGTGTGCTCCCAGTGTGGAAACTAAGGTTTTGACCCTCTTTCTTCTTGTAAAGGCTTTTACAGGTGAGTGTGTGGTTTCAGTGTCCCTCCCTCTTTTGTTCTGTGTCCCTGGTTAGGGACTATTTTCAATAGCTGCACCCTTTTGGGAGGATGCAGCTAGGGATGAGTTTGAATCCTTTTGAACCACCACAGTCTTTTGAGAAACTGTGGCTTGGCTAGCTGGGGTATCACTCACTTCTCCTTCCTTATCTTGGGGGGTTTCTTGGTGTTCACCCCTCCCCTCACCACTCACACCCTGTTCACTCCCCTCAGGATTTATGGTAGTTGTTACAACTGTTGTCTTTTGAGAAACAACAGAGGTGGCTTTCTTTGACTTTGGTTTTGAAACTTTAGGTTTGGTGGCCTTGGTAGGAATCTGTTGGGACAAAGACACAGATTCCATGGCCACACTTGAGGGCAAAGAAATAATGGGGTTGGAAGTAGCAGGAGTTGAAGAAGTATTTACCTCACTTACCCGAGGTGCATTCATTATTGGTAAATATACCAATGGCACATGATTGTTGAGGTTAATTCTCAAAAGGTCTGCAAGGACCCTTTTCTCTTGTGCCCAGCACTTGAGTTTATTACTCTCATTGGTTATGACCAAACCTTCAGCAACATGGTTAGCCAATAACATAAAGAATCTAGCATAATAGATGTTATGAGGTCTATTGGCTTTGTTACCTAACCTGGTACCTAATTCTAGCATAACATAGTTGCTAAAATTAAAATACCTATCAGAAACTAGCATATAGAGCATATTAACAAGAGATGAAGTTATTGCATCAAAGTTACTAATTTTCCCAGAGAAAACCTTGATAAAGGCATCACTAAGAAAACTCCATTCTTTCCTAAGGCCTTTTCTTCTAATACTCCCTAAACTAGCAGAATCAAAAGAATAGCCTATGGAATCTAACATGCTAGATACATCATTATCAGTGTGTGGTGTCATGGCATTGTTCTCAGGTAGTTTAAAACATGACTGTATATCATCACAGTTAATACAGTAATCTTTACCTTTGAGAGTGAAAGGGAAGGTCATATCAGTAAGGTTGAACTCTGCAGTTGTCCAAATCTCCTCAATTACCTCACAGTATAAAGTTAGGGCTTCCACCATTGCATAGCTTAGTTTGCATTTTTTGATGAAGTCCATCATCTTGTGATAATCTGAGTGGGCTTCATTATTTTCCACCAAAGCTACGAAATTGTTTTTCTCATAGACAAATCCAGAATGGGACATTATCTTTACTACCGGTGCCATTGTAGTGGGTAGAGGTTGCAGAGAAAAGTTGAGAGTTTTGGGAGAGAAAGAGAGTAAAAGCTTTTGAAAAATTGCAAGAAAGCGTAAAGTGAAAATAAGAACTCAAAGAGCTTTTATACTTTCTCAAATTAAAACATAAGAAGAATGAATAAACAATATTTTTAAGTAAATTAGAGCCGTTTGAGAATAAAGAAAACCGTATAAATTCTGAAAACTGACTTTAATACAAATACATACAACTGTGTATATATATATATATATATGTATCAACGGTTAAGTAAAAGAATCAATGGCTGTGACTCACTTAAAACAAGTGATGTGACACTTCAACGGATGAGGTAAACAGTTATCCGTTGAAGATTAACACAATTTTATCCGTTGAAGGATAAAATTACCAGAAATGTATTTATCTTTCAACGGATAACGAACATTCGTTGGTAGAACAATTTTGGCTTTCAACGGATAGGGAATATCCATTGATAGAATAAACTTTACTTAAAGCCAACTTTGTTCTTGCAACAAATTCATTTCAGGATTCAAAGCAAATTATAATAAGGACATGAATTTATGAATAATTAAGCATACCTAACTCACTTACTAATCTTGTGAATGTTGATTCATCAAGTGGCTTGGTAAATATGTCTGCAATCTGCTTTTCACTTGGAACAAAATGGAGTTCCACTGTACCATTCATCACATGTTCCCTTATGAAGTGGTACTTGATGTCAATGTGCTTGGTTCTTGAGTGCTGTACTGGATTTTCAATAATGACAATGGCACTTGCGTTGTCACGGAATATTGGAATTTTGTCAATATTTAGCCCATAGTCAAATAGTTGATTCCTCATCCACAGTATCTATGCACAGCAACTACCAGCAGCAATGTACTCAGCTTCAGCTGTTGATGTAGAAACATAATTTAACTTTTTGCTGAACCATGACACAAGCTTATTCCCTAGAAATTGACAGGTGCCAGTTGTACTTTTCCTGTCTATTTTGAAACCTGCATAATCTGCATCTGAGTAGCCAATTAGATCAAAACCAGACTCTCTAGGGTACCAAATTCCTAGATTTGGGGTCCCCTTGAGATATCTGAAAATTCTTTTAATAGCCACTAAGTGAGATTCTTTAGGGTCAGCTTGAAATCTAGCACAGAGACATGTAGAAAACATTATATCAGGTCTACTAGCAGTTAAATATAGAAGTGAGCCAACCATGCCTCTATAACTTGTAATGTCCACAGACTTTTCAGCCTTGTTTAATTCAAGCTTGGTGGCAGTGGCCATGGGAGTTTTTGCAGATGAACAATCCATTAAGTCAAACTTCTTTAAAAGATCATAAATATATCTAGTTTGACTAATGAAAATTCCACCAGTAACTTGTTTAACTTTTAAACCGAGAAAATAAGTTAGCTCTCCCATCATGCTCATTTCATATTTACTTTGCATTAACTTAGCAAACTTTTTACAAAGCTTATCATCTGTAGAACCAAATATAATATCATCTACATAGATTTGAACAAGTATTGTAGAGCCAATAACATTTCTAAAGAAAAGAGTTTTGTCAACAGTACCTCTTGTGAAGTAATTATCTAGAAGAAATTTTGACAAAGTCTCATACCAGGCTCTAGGTGCTTGCTTTAGTCCATAGAGTGCTTTCAACAGATAATACACATAGTCTGAAAAATTTGGATCTTCAAATCCTGGAGGTTGGCTTACATAAACTTCTTCCTCCAATTCTCCATTTAGAAATGCACTCTTGACATCCATTTGATAGACTTTGAAATTGGCATGGGCTGCATAGGCTAGAAAGATTCTGATGGCTTCAAGTCTTGCAACTGGAGCAAATGTCTCATCAAAATCTATTCCATCTTGTTGAGAATAGCCCTTGGCAACCAATCTAGCTTTATTCCTTATTACAATGCCGTTTTCATCCATCTTGTTTCTGAATACCCATTTTGTGTCAATAGAGCTCTTGTTCTTTAGCTTGGGTACCAGCTTCCATACCTTGTTCCTCTCAAATTGGTTTAGCTCCTCTTGCATTGCTAAAATCCAATCTGGATCCAATAGAGCTTCTTCCACTCTCTTAGGTTCCTCCTGTGATAGAAAACTACTGTATAGACATTCATCTTGAGTAGCCCTTCTAGTCTGCACCTTAGAAGTTGCATCACCAATGATCAATTCAAAAGGATGATTCTTGGTCCATTTCCGTTGAGGTGGTAGATTAGCTCTAGATGAAGTTGCCTCAGTATTGTCATGATGTGAGATATAGTGTTGATTGGTTGAAACTCCCCCTGAGTTACTGATCCTTTGAAAGGAACTGAGAGTTCTATCAACTGATGAAGTAAATTGATTATCCGTTGATAGACTATGATCAACAGATGCTTCATTATGTACTTCAACGGATGATGCACTTTATCTTTCAACGGATGCTGCATTACTTCTATCAACGGATGCTGAATTAAGACTTTCAACTGATGCAGCATTTTGTGCATTATCTAAAGGCATATTTTGGATCCTTTTCGAGATGCCTTCTCCATCATTCTCCATCATTCTCATCTTCACTATCATCACAATATATCTCAATGTTATCAAATTTGAGTCCTTCATGATGTCCCTCATCTGTTAGTCCATCAATCTTTTTATCATCAAACACAACATGTACAAATTCCATAACAATGTTGGTTCTTAGATTGTAGACCCTATATGATTTTCCAGCAGAATAACCAACAAATATCCCTTCATCAGCCTTTGCATCAAACTTTCCTTTGTGGTCAGGTTGATTCCTTAGAATGTAGCATTTGCAACCAAAGACATGAAGAAAATTTAAGGTTGGTTTTCTTCTCTTGAACAATTGATAGAGAGTCATGCCTTTTTCCTGATTAATTAGAGAAATATTCTGAGTGTAACATGCACAGTTAACAGCCTCAGCCCAAAAATATGTTGGGAGTTTTGACTCTTCAAGCATTGTTCTTGCAACTTCAATTAGTGATTTGTTCTTCCTTTCCACCACACCATTCTGTTATGGAGTCCTTGGAGCTGAGAACTCATGCATGATCCCATTTTCTTCACAGAACAACCTCATGGTAGAATTCCTGAACTCAATTCCATTATCACTCCTAATATTCCTCACTTTGAAATCTGGATGATTGTTGACTTGCTTGATGTGATTGATAATGATTTCACTAGCTTCATCCTTTGATCCAAGAAAGTAGGTCCATGAAAACTTTGAGAAATCATCTACAATCACTAGGCAATATATTTTCCTTGAAATTGACAATACATTGACTGGTCCAAAAAGATCCATGTGTAGCAGTTGTAATGGTTCATCAATTACTGATTCAAGCTTCTTACTGAATGATGCTCTCTTTTGCTTTCCTTTCTGACAAGCATCACACAGTCCATCCTTTGAGAATTCCATTAGAGGCATTCCTCTAACTAAGTCCTTTTTGACTAGATCATTCATTGTCTTGAAATTCAAATGGGACAGCTTCTTGTGCCATAGCCAACTTTCATCTGGACTTGCTTTGCTGAAAAGACAAGTAATTGATTCTGCATCTGTAGAGTTGAAGTCAGCCAAGTACACATTCCCTTTTCTAACTCCAGTTTGAACCACTTTGTTGTCCTTCTTACTTGTGACAACACAGGCTTCAGAATTGAAGGAAACAGTATTCCCTCTGTCACATAGTTGACTGATGCTTAATAGATTGTGTTTGAGACCATCAACTAATGTAACTTCATCAATGATGACATTTTCTTTTGAAATCAAGCCATATCCCATAGTGAACCCTTTGTTGTCACCTCCAAAAGTTATGCTAGGGCCAACTCTCTCCTTGAACTCTGTGAGCAGGGTGGAATCTCCTGTCATATTCCTTGAACAGCCACTGTCCAAGTACCATAGATTCCTTCTTTTTCCCTGCACACAACAAAACCAAATCAAGTTAATTTTGGTACCCAAGTTTCCTTGGGTCCAGCCTTGTTAGTCTTTTTCCTAGACTTCATACTTCCTGTATCTTTTGACTTAGGTAACTTTAGGTCAACCTTGGTCTCAGATGTAGTTAGTTGAAGTGTAAGGTTAGTCACAGAATCATTTAGCACATTTGGTTGAATTTGATAAGGCATAGATTGTGCAAACATATTATTCCATATAGGCATGTTGTATGGTATTTGAGGCATACTGAATGCAGCAAAATAAGGATTATTAACATATGACATGTTTGCAAAATGTGCATGAGGATTCTGTTGAGACATAACAGGCATAACATGCAGAGGTGATATAGACATGTTAGGCATGGAAGGAGTTAAAGGCATGGGAGCATTCTTAACAGACTTGCAGTTAGCAGATAGATGATTAATACTTTTACAATGCACACAACTTTTTCTAGGAGCATACTTATCAGGTGTGTAATTGTTGTGTTTGTTAATCCCTATCTTCCCATTTCTATTAGATTTCCTTTTAGTTTCCTTTTTATCCTCAACCAACTTAAGCCTATTTTTCAACTGATCTAAAGTCATGTGTCCTATATTCACCTTACTGGCATCTTTGGATGTGCTAGCTTCTTCTTTGACAAAGTTCTTGGAAGTTGAACCAATCTTTTTATTGAGATTTTTCAAATTGTCCTTTTTAGAATCACTTGCCTGTTTTAATTTATGAGCCTTCAACGGATGCTCCTTTTCTTCCTTCAACGGATAACTTTCATAATCTGTTGATTCCACATCCGTTGATAATCCATCAATTAATTTTATTTTCTTTTTATTTTTCTTCCAGGCATTCTCACAGAGTGATTCAATTCCCTGAACCTTGACAATCTGAGCACTAACATTCCTAGATGTTTTCCAGGCCTTGATTACATCTTGCTCACGTTCTAATTGTTTAGAAAGAATTTCTACTTTCTTAACAGATTCTTCTAGTTCACTCTCAACAGATAAGCATTTGATTTTAATCTTTTCAAGATCAATTACCTTACCTTCTAACACAGCATTCCTATCACTTAAAAACAAATTATTCTCTTTAATTCTTGTGTTTTTTTTAGCTAGTGATTTAAGGGAAACACGCAAATGATATAATTTATTGGACATATCATTTATAGCTTCATTGCATTCAATTTTAGAAAGCTGAGAGAGGTCAGTAGTAATTACCTGGTTGCTTGATGAACTAGTTTCATTATCATCAGAATTAGCCATCAGGGCTAGGTTGACATATTCCATATCATCATCTTCATTGGCTCCATCAGCTGCCCAGTCATCCTGAGTCAGAAAAGCTCTTTCCTTTTGTTTGAGCAAATCGAAATATTTCTTTTTGTAATCCACTTGCTCAAATTTCTTTTTCTCAGAAGATGACTTTCTGCACTCATTTGCAAAGTGTCCACTTATGCCACATTTATAACATTTGAACTTAGATTTTTCTACCATGTTCTTGTTTGACTTAGTGAATCTAGCATTTTTCTTGAATTTCATCTTTGCAAACCTCCTGTACAGAAAAGCCAGATGTTCATCAACATTATCAGAGTCATCTTGACTGGAACTATCTTCAACCTCAGCTACTTGCTCCTTTCCCTTGCTTGATTCTGATTTGCTTGTGCCAATTTTGAGATTTGGCATTGTCTTTTCTTCATTCTTGTCTTCAGTCTTCTCATTGTCAGCTACAAGTGCAACTGATCCACCTTTTCTCTTTCCCTTTTCCAACAGCTCTTCTTGCTCCATCTCAAGTTCATAGGTCTTCAAAATTTCATATAATCTTTCAAGTGCGAAGTCCTTATAATCTTGAGAATTCCTTAGTGAAACAGTCATAGGCTTCCTTTGGTAGAGACCTCAGAAATTTTAAGTTGGAATCCTTGACTTGGTACACTCTGCCATACAGCTTCAATCCATTCAACAGTTTCTGAAATCTATTTAAGGTATCATTCAGTGATTCTCCTTCTTCAAAATGAAAGTATTCATACTGTTGAATGAGAAGCTGCATTTTATTTTCTTTAACTTGTTCAGTACCTTCACAGATAAGTTGCACAGTATGCCAAATTTCCTTAGCAGTTTGGCTGTTAATGACATTATCAAACATATCTTGATCTAGGCCATTAAACAGAATGTTCATGGCTTTCTTGTCCTTGTGAACCTCTTCAATATCTTCATCAGTCCATTCTGCTTTTGGCTTGGGAATAGACTGTCCAACAACAACTGTGGCAGTTGCAGCTGTGGCCACCTTGTGAGGGATGTGAGGACCATTTTCAATGCAGTTGATGTAGCTTTCATCTTGAGAGAGAAGATGTAGATGCATCTTCACTTTCCAGTGATGATAATTATCTCTTTCCAGGATTGGAATCTTTACACCAATATCCTTCTTACTCATGATATTAGTAGAATAGATCTTTAAACTCTTCGTAAGTTAAGAGCTTGCTCTGATACCAATTGTTATTCCCAAGGAACTAATAATGAGATTTACAGAAGGAGGGTTGAATGTAAATCTCAAAACTTTTTCAAGTTTTGAGCAGTTTCAAAGGCTAAGTATTTTGATGAACAGTTGTGTGTGAATTGCTTTGAGCAGGTGCAAACAGATATATATTCAAAACACAAATGTAAAGAACACAAAGGTTTTAAAAACTTTTCTGGTGGATTTGTTATTCCACCAGAGATGTGTATTTCAGAAAATCTGTGATTCAAAAGAATTGATCATAGTTGTGTCCTAGTACAAACTAGATGATTTTCTCTCTATGTTTTTCTAAACAGCTCTGGAAAATTCACCATCTAATTACTAGCCGCAACTTGGTTTATATATCACCAAGTTTACAAGTGAAGACAAAAATAAAAGTACAATTAAAAAAAAAGTTCTTCACATGTTTCTTCTTCATTTCTCTATCCAATGCAATCTAGGATAATCTTTGAATCTTTGAATACTTCCTTGTTTGCACCAGAATGGAAATGCTGCATTTTCTTGATTCTTCCAAGACGCTACCACATTCCAATTGTCTCTGTCAACCCATGTGCCTCTGTCAGCTTATGAATTGTCACTGTCAACTGCTATTGAACTTAGCATCCGTTGAAGCTTTCATCCGTTGATGGCTTTATCCGTTGATACATTAGCAGTTGAAGCTTTATCTGTTGATGCACTCATCCGTTGATGGATGTTATCCGTTGAAGCTTTGTTTCTCATCCGTTGAAGGCCTTTAATCTATCAGTTGATACTACTTCATTTATACAAAATTACAAGGCATGAAATATTTACAATTAGCCCTCCTATTCGCATATCCACTAGTAGTCAACATGACTTATAATTTCTCACAACATCTAAGAATTATAGCTTAAATACAGAAACTGAAATGTGCTACAATACTAAACTTATTTCTAAGTAAAGCTACTCCATCAACGGATAGCCAGAGTGGTCTTATCCGTTGAGGCTACAAACACTAGATTTCTACTTAAGTGTTTTGTTTAACATATCATCAAACTAATACATATATTCCTAACAATAATACATGTGCATACTAATTACACTATAAATTATATATAATTACTTCATATTTACACTCATAAGACCTCTCAATATAATTATTATAAAATAATTTTAACAAGTTTTGTTTGAGCTCGAACTCAAAATTATTTAATTGAATCTAGTATGTGTTTAAGTTGAGTAAATCTCGGGTTCTAACTTGACTGTGTTTAGAATTTTAAATATGTTATTACTAAAATTTAGATTTGTTTGTTAGAAATTGCCCAAATCGTTTGTGGAACGAATAAAATGCTAATATATAAGCAGTCACATAATTTTATTACTAAGTGACCTTTTGAAATATGCTTAAAAATATATATGTGCGGAATTGATAAAAACGAATAATATCATTTATCTATACTACCTTATAATAATATTGAAAATTTTGATATAATACATATTTTTTAGTACACGTTAATTTACTCAATTACATTAATTCTACTTCAAAAAATTTATTAACCTTTATTAATATATTATTGTTAATAGTAAACAAAATTAGAGTAGTTGAAATTCCTGGATTATTTTCCGGCCCACCACCGTGCCACAATTCTAAAGTGTCATAAATCTCGACCGTTTACATTAATATCAAGTCTCCCGCCAAAATTATCAACACTAATAAGAGTGTTGTTACCCCTTACTTACAATTTTATCAGATTTACATATTATTTATAATTTTATATTAAAGATGAAAAGTGAAAATTTGGTTGATAGTAATTTGATCACATATGTTTTTGGTTAAAAGCCAAAAAAAGTTATAATATTGAATCGTCTAAAACAAAATTTAAATTATTGGTAGGTATAATGACACAAGATATAAGAAAATAATATACATTATCCGTTCTTGTTTAGACTTAATAAAAATATATACTATTGATCCAAGTTAAAATAACAAATAAAATAAACTAAATATAAAATTAACTGGATTTTCCGCATCGAGCGAAAATAAAATAATAATTATTACTCACGCGGTTAAAAAATCATACTATTGAACCGGGTTAAAACAAATTAAAATTGAAAGATAATTAATTGGTCGATAATAACATTCAATTCAGAATAAAATTGATTTTCAAACCAAACTAATTATAATTATTTGGATTTGATTGATATGACGACCTTATATATATAAATAAAGATAATTCGTCATTTTGTATTATAGTGTCGGAATAAAATAAAATAAATATTTTATTCACCATGGCTAAAAAAGATTTATACAAGTAACTCAAGATAAAATAAAATTAAAATAAAAAATATTTATATCAACTAAAACAAAATATTATGATATAAATTTTATATGTTCTGACTCGCACTGCTTCTGATAAGATATTTCATATCAATATTAGTACTTTAACACGCTAATATCAAAAGCTAAAACATTAATTAAAAAAGCACTTCAATCTCCGCTAAATTCAGTTGTAGTCTAGTCGCTTAAAATCTGATCGTTAAATTTTTTAATCAAATTTATAATTAATATAATGTTAGATATATTTGATAATGTCGTGGCTAATATGATTTATGTTTAGTTTTCAAATCTTACTTAAAACAGGATAAATCAGTACTTACTGGAAGTCAGGACTTAAGGATATCAGTACTTATATTATCAGGAGATAATTATCAGAAGATGGATATCAGAACTTAAGTACTGAAGGACGTTCAGATAAGGACAACAGCTGATTAAAGGAAAGAAGATCGAGACAAACATAAGAAGAGATATGCATGAAGAAGGAATTCTATGAAGAATAGAATACTTAGAAGAAAAGATATCTGATTGATTTATTTTAGGAAGTAGAATTATATTCCATATCAATTAGGGATTATCTTGTAACTGTGTAGTATATAAACACAGACATAGGGTTTACACTATAAGTGTTAATATATTCGAGGAGATTATTCATTGTAACCCTAGCAGCTCTCGTGATATTTGTTCATCACTGAGAGGTAACACTTCCATATTGTAACAGAGTTTATTGTTTCAATAAAGTTTGTTTTCTGTTACTTGAATTATTAAAGTTCGATTTGATTGTACTTTACACTGTATTCACCCCCTCTATAGTGTGTGTGTGACCTAACAAGTGGTATCAGAGCCTATCTGTTAATGCACAAACAGTTTAAGATCCAAACACAATCATGTCTGACACCGAAACTCCAACTAAGCCCACCAAAACTGAAGAACCTCCAAAGACATAAATTCAAAGTCGGTATGAGACCATCAGAGTTCCCATATTGAGACCATCTGAATATGCCATATGGAAGGTAAGGATGACCATGTTTCTGAAAGCTACAGATCCAGAATATCTTGATAGAATCAAGGAAGGACCTCACAAACCAACCAAGCTCGTTGTTGCAGTTGCAGGTGAAGCAGCAAAGACTGTACCAAAAGAGAAGAGTGATTACACTGCTGAAGATAGCGCATCAATTGCTAAGGATGCTAAGATACGACACTTACTGCATAGTGCCATTGATAATGTAATGTCAAACAGGGTAATTAACTGCAAGACTGCAAATGAGATATGGGATGCTCTGGAAACAAGGTGTCAGGGAACTGATACAATTAAGAAGAACAGGATGACAATACTCACTCAAGAGTATGAACACTTTGACTCAAAGGCTAATGAGTCATTGACTGATTTATATGATAGATTTGTCAAACTCTTGAATGATTTGTCACTGGTTAATAAGGAGTATGATCTTGAAGATTCAAACCTTAAATTCCTGTTAGCTCTTCCTGAATGCTGGGATTTGAAGGCAACAACAATAAGAGACAACTACAATCTTGATGAAACAACTCTTGATGAAATTTATGGAATGCTCAAGACTCATGAACTTGAGATGGAACAAAGAAACAAGAGAAAAGGTGGAAAGTCAAGGACAATTGCTCTTAAGGCTGAAGAAGAATCCCCCAAAGCACTTACCTCAAGGAAAGATAAGGGTAAAGCTCTTTTCACAAAGTATGATACTGAGTCATCAAGTTCTGAAAGTGATGATGACTCAGAAGATCTGAGGGCAGAGGAGGAAAGTCTGACAGAGGAGATTATACCAATGTCAAATGCTATAACTGTGGTGAGAAAGGCCACATATCTCCTGATTGCAAGAAAGTGAAGAGTGAAAAAGGCAAGGCTCTTGTCACAAAGAAGAAAAGCTGGACAGATACTTCAGACTCTGAAAGTGAGGAAAATTATGCTTTGATGGCAAATGCTGATAAAGCAAGTGCTGAAAGCAGTTCTGAAGCTGCTGAATCAAAGGTACCTCAGACTACTTATGCTTTTCATACTGATGATATTAATGAGTTGAGAAGATATCTTAAAATCATGTTTGTTAGTTATAGAGATCAAACTTTAACATGTGAAAGATTAACTTCTGAAAATCTTGCTTTTAAGAAAAGAAATGATTTCTTAGAAAAAGAGTTAGTTATGTTCCATCAAACTCAGAAAGATAGAGATGATGCTTTTTATGTTAGGGATGAAGTGCTAAAAATGAATGAATCTCTAAAAACTGAGTTAGAAAAGGAAAGAGAGGTTATCAGGACTTGGACTAACTCTGGCAGAACAACTCAAAATTTGCTAAGTAGTGAAAACTGGAAAGAGGGCTTAGGTTATGGAGAGGATAAGAATGATAAAGGAACTGTAGAAATTAAGCCTGTTGTTGTTAAGCAAAAGCCAAAGTTAAAACCTGTTAAGTTTGTAGTTGTAAAGTCTGATAATGAGAAATCAGAAGTTAAAAGGGGATTAACTTCTGACAAACTAAAACAGGAAAAGATAGTTGAAGTAAACATAGGCTTAATGACTAAGAAGCAGCTTAAGCATAAGCTGAAAGATGTTAAGAATACAAACAAGGTAAAATCACCTAGAAAGAATAGGAATGGAAAGGAAGGAGTGAATAAAAGCAATGATTATAAGCCTGTTCCTGATGCTCCTAGGAAAACGTGTTATAACTGTGGAAGTTCTAACCATCTGGCTTCTTTTTGCAGGAAGAATAAGAACATAAACTCCTTACCTTCAAGGTCAGGAGTTAAGAGTCAGTCTGTTAGATATAAACCACAAAATCCTTGTTTTCATTGTGGTAGTTTATGGCATTCCATTTATACTTGTAAGGAATATCATAGTTTGTACTATGATTATTATCAAATAAAACCTTCTTTAAAGAAAGTTTCCATTGTTCCTTCTAGTGTAAATTCTGATTCAAAGTCTGATAGTGTAAATTCTGATAAGAAAAATGTTAACATAAACTCTGATGCTAAATCCGCTGCAAATGTTAACAAACTTGATAAGGCCAAAGGATCCAAGCAAGTCCGGGTCCTTAAAACTAATCATTAGTGGTCTTTGTGATTGCAGGGCAACAGGAAAAACATCCTAGTTCTGGACAGTGGATGTTCAGGACATATGACTAGAAATAAAACCCTGTTATCAGACTTTGTGGAGAAAGCTGGCCCAAGTGTTTCTTATGGAGATGACAACATTGGAAAAACATTGGGATATGGCAATATCAATCTTGGAAATGTCATCATTAATGAAGTAACTCTGGTCTCAGGACTTAAACACAATCTGCTGAGTATAAGTCAAATCTGTGACAGAGGTTATCATGTTGATTTCTTTGAAGAACACTGTGAAGTTGTGAGTAAATCTACAGGCAAAGTTGTTCTGAAAGGATACAGGCGTGGTAACATTTATGAAGCTAAGCTTTCAACAAGTACTGATGGTTCTGCAATCTGTCTGATGAGTAGAGCATCAATTGAAGAAAGTTGGAATTGGCACAAGAAACTCTCTCATTTAAATTTCAACAATATAAATGAGTTGGTCAAGAAAGATCTTGTGAGAGGACTGCCAAAGTCAGTATTTGCTCCTGATGGCCTTTGTGATTCTTGTCAGAAGGCCAAACAAAGAAAATCCTCATTCAAGAGCAAAACTAAATCATCAATTCTTGAGCCTTATCACCTACTACATGTTGATCTATTTGGTCCAGTGAATGTCATGTCTATTTTAAAGAAGAAATATGCCTTGGTCATAGTAGATGAGTTCACCAGATACACATGGGTGTATTTCTTGCACACAAAAAGTGAAACTGCATCTATCTTGATTGATCATGTCAAACAACTGGATAAATTGGTCAAAGATTCTGTGAAGACAATAAGGAGTGATAATGGCACTGAGTTCAAGAATTTGATAATGGAAGAGTTCTGCAAAAACCATGGAATCAAGCAGGAATTCTCTGCTCCTGGAACTCCACAGCAAAATGGAGTTGTTGAAAGGAAAAATAGAACTCTCATTGAAGCTGCACGTACAATGCTTAAAGAAGCAAAGCTTCCAACCTATTTCTGGGCTGAAGTTGTACAGACTGCTTGTTTTACTCAAAATGCTACACTCATTAACAAGCAAGGAAAGATACCATATGAGATGGTGAAGAAAAAGAAGCCAAATCTGAAGTATTTTCATGTATTTGGATGCAAGTGTTTTGTTCTTAAGACTCATCCTGAACAGCTATCCAAATTTGATCTAAAAGCTGATGAAGGAATCTTTGTTGGATATCCACTTTCCACAAAAGCCTTCAGAGTCTATAACTTGAGAACAAGAGTGGTCATGGAGTCTATCAATGTCTCTTTTGATGACAAGAAGATTACTGGACTTGAAGATTTTATTGATCATGATCAGCTGAGATTTGAAAATGAAGACTCAAATTCTGATACCGATAATCCTGACAAACCAAGTCCTGATACTGTAAACTCTGATGGATTAAACTCTGACGTTATTGAAACTGTGGTGACTACGCCAAAGGAAGATGCACCTATGCAGGGGGAGCATACTCAAGATCTTACCACATCTCAAGAAGCATCAGAACATACATCTGGCTCTTTAAGTTCTGATATGCCAAGTTCTTATAGTTCTGAAAATCTACATTCTGAAGAATCCAACTCAGAGAGCATAGTTTCAGGGGGAGCATCAGAAAATGAAAATGAAGACAACATGGATCATGGGGAAGCATCCAGTTCTAGAGAAAACCTTCCATCTGCAAGAAAGTGGACTAAATCACATACACCTGATTTGATAATTGGAAATCCTGATGCAGGTGTCAGAACTAGAACAGGTACTTCAAATGAATGTCTTTACAATTCTTTTCTTTCTCAGACTGAGCCAAAGGAAGTGGAAGAAGCTCTTCAAGATGCTGATTGGGTGCAGGCAATGCAGGAAGAGTTAAATGAATTTGAAAGAAACAAAGTCTGGACCCTAGTGCCAAGACCAAAGAATAGATCTGTTGTTGGTACAAAGTGGGTATTCAGAAACAAAACTGACAGTGATGGCATAATTACAAGGAATAAGGCAAGGCTGGTTGTAAAAGGATATTCTCAACGGGAGGGAATTGATTATGATGAAACATTTGCACCAGTTGCTAGGTTAGAAGCCATAAGGATATTTTTGGCTTATGCTGCTCACAAAAAGTTTACTGTCTTTCAAATGGATGTGAAAAATGCTTTTCTCAATGGAGAATTGGAGGAAGAAGTATATGTTGAACAACCTCCAGGCTTTGTAGATTCCAAATATCCAGATTATGTCTACAGGCTTGATAAAGCACTTTATGGACTTAAGCAAGCTCCTACAGCATGGTATGAGACTTTAGCTCAGTTTCTTCTAGAAAGTGGATTTAACAGAGGAACTATAGACAAAACACTGTTCTACCTCAACCATGGAAATGACTTACTTCTGGTTCAGATCTATGTTGATGATATCATTTTTGGGTCTACAAATGACATACTTTGCAAAAAGTTTGTCAAACTGATGCAGTCAAGGTATCAGATGAGTATGATGGGGGAACTTAGCTATTTTCTGGGCCTTCAAGTCAAGCAGAATGAAGAAGGCACTTTTATTTGTCAAACTAAGTACACCAGAAACTTGCTGAAGAAATTTGGAATGCAAGATTGTTCAAGTGCATCCACTCCCATGGCCACTGCAACAAAACTGGACAAGGATACTGGTAAATCAGTAGATATTACTGATTACGGAGGTATGATTGGCTCTCTACTCTATCTAACTGCTAGTAGACCTGATATCATGTATGCTACCTGTCTTTGTGCAAGATTTCACATCAACTGCGGAAGCAGAGTACATTGCTGCAGGAGGCTGTTGTGCACAGATTCTTTGGATGAAGAATCAGTTACTGGATTATGGGTTAACATATTTCAAAATCCCTATTTACTGTGATAATCAAAGTGCTATTACTATGACAGGTAATCCAGTTCAACACTCTATGACAAAGCACATCAGCATCAGGTACCACTTTATAAGGGAACATGTGGATGAAGGTACAGTGGAATTGCACTTTGTTCCAACAGATCAACAACTAGCAGATATCTTCACAAAACCACCATGTGAAGCTACTTTTACAAGATTGGTAAATGAACTTGGAATGGTTTCAGGTTCTTTCTCTAAATCTGCTTAGTTTTGTTATGATGCATCAGACTTTATGATCAGTATTTACAGAAATTACTCTCTTTGTGTATTCTGTGCTTAATTGAAAATTTGCTTAAGTACTGACTGTTGTCTGATATAAGTTTCTAAACTCTGAAAATGATATGTCTGTTTATGTAACTATTCAATCCCATGAGGATACCTGTGCTAGATGCTGACCTAGTAGTCTTCAATAAACAAGGGATCCCATGTTAGAAGTAATTATTTCTATGGAAATCTTTTGACACAAGCAAATTCTGATATTGAGCTTAGTTGAGTTTACTTTGTCTATCTTATTACTAAGTCACAAACTAGAATAATGCTTCTCATCTGTTAAGTTCTGATGCTAGTAAATCTGTTGAATGTACTAAGTGTTGATAAACCTCTCTTATTAAAAGAAAAAGAATAGAATCAAGGATTAAAATTCAGGTACTCCTTTGAAATCTAGAGTACAAATGTGGAAGGGACGACCCAAGTGCATTGCTGATATTAAGTATATATGCATCAGAAAAGCAAAATATTTTCTTGGTGACTTTTCACACTCTATGATTACTGGAGAAATACTCTGATAATAGCATAAATTCTGATAAGCAGTCGTGACTCACTTACACTGAGAAGCTACTGTAAAATGGAATTTAAAAAGATGCACAAAATAGTTGAGGTGGACTCAAGCATAAACTCATTCAATAGTAGGTTTCAGAATAATGACAGGTTTTTAGTAAAGTTTTAGTGATCTATGTTATTTTAGATGAACAGTTTCTGTGTCACATTGCACAAATTCTGAGGACAAGTTCTGATTGCACGTTCTGATGATTAAGTTCTGAAGAATCTATATCAGAATTTGTGTGAGGACTTACTAAGATAGGCATTCATTTTTCGAGTTAAGAAATCATGTTCTGATAACTGTTAAGTTCTGATATAAGTCTAATCTGATCCTTTACTTGACTTATTTGTGGATAAAATCTAAAAAAAGTTTCATTTTAAATCAGACCATGTTTGGGTAGAATATTAACAGTCAAAATCATTAGGGAAAGTGGTTCATGTACATGTACAGTAATGTTTACTTGTTACTTGTGCGCATTAAACCCTGACTTACACTTCCAATGGCTGTTTTTCGTCTTCCCAGTCTAGGAAGACGAGGTAGAATTAATTCTACATGTCAACATTGAATTTCCTTGCGTCTCCTGGCATTCTTTTGCCTATATAAACAACCACTTCACATCAGCCTTCACATCAACTCTTTTATCACAAAACTCAACTCCATTTTCTTCATATCAAAAATACCATGGTCAATTATAATATGTTTTTGAACTATGAAATATTCAACATAGAGCTGAGCTGTGAAGCATGGCAGCAGGAATGGCACGTCACTGTCATTCCTGATGAGATATGGGACTCAGTTCCCCAGAAGGTACTCACCCACCTCCTGTTCTTCTACATGGATTGCCATCGCCATCTGGAGCGATTGGAGAAGGAAAGGCTGGAAGCTCTCAGCCAGCAAGAGCGAATCATCTGACTCGCTATTCTGTTTGTCGAGAGTAGGAAGAAGAAATGATTTAGTTTCTTCTTCCTGTTTTTCTTCATCGTCAGTCTTGCCCTGCTTCTTGAGCTAGGACTAAGGCTGTTGATGTTAGGTTTAGCAGCTTAGGACAATCTTGTAAAAGTTCTGATGTAATTTAAATTTCAAGAATGTATTCTCTTAATATATTAATGAAATTTCTTTTTTTGCAAGTTCTTGTCTCGGAGATGTTCTGAAATGCATTGATAAATCCTGATAAATATTCATATTCTGATGACCATTTCAATTTTAATTTAAATTAAGTTCTGATTTTACATTATCAGTACTTGTTCCCTTGATTTATTTTGGTCATTCTCACTCGATTTTTTTTCCAGAATATTGGTGTTGCAGTGAAAAATAATTGAATAAGTGGAAACGGTTTCAATTTTGAATTAAAACTGATTTACCTTGATTAATGGAATTACTGGGTAAGTGGAACGGTTTTTCCTTGAAAAACTGCAAGTGGGTAAGTAATGATTACTGTTTTCCCGTGCCCATTAACTATTCCTTATTACTGCATGTCTGACAGGTGTCCAACGGTTACATTTTTTTTCAAAGTATAAGTAAGACAGAGAGAGGATTTTTTAATCTTTTATTCACTTTTATACTTTATCTCTCTATTTGCTTTTACTCTCTTTCTTCTCCTGACGTTGGTTTTTCATATAGACATTCTATCAAACAACTAACAGGCACTCTTCAATCTCGATTATTTTCATGACACCTAAGGATTTAATCATTGATGGAGCTAAATTTGTTCCAAATAACTATGCTGCAATTCTTGATCATGCTGAAGCTCCATCTGAGTTGCATTTTGTGCAAGATCTTCTTGCACACAGTGAAATCAGGTATGCATTGACCCAACCTTCAACCTTTTTGAGCCAACAAGTTCTGATATTTTGGAGGACTGGAAACTTTGATAATGGTGGTCAAAATGGTACTCCTAGTATTGTTTTCGAAGTGGATGATTCTACATATGGGGTAACTCCTGGTACAATTCGCAAGGCCCTACATCTACCAGAAGGACGTACTTTTTCAACCCCGGAGGAATCAGCTCTTAAAGAGTTCATGGCTAGTTTGGGGTATGAGCAGAGTTTGACAAAGCTTGGGCAGTTGAAACGGGCTCATATCAGAAAGGAATGGAGCTTCTTCTTTGACTGCATCACTAAAGCTTTTGGGAATAAATGTTCAAACTTTAATGCCATTCCTATAATGAGTCAGCACATCGGGTATGCTATCATTAACCAAACTCATTTTGATTTTGCAATTGCTGTGATAGGTTTTATTGGGGATAGGATGACAGAAGATAGGAATGTTGTCTACTTTTCTAGATTTTGTCAGCTTATTTATAACCATTGTTATGCTGATAACCCCCAACCTACCACTGACTTAACTCCATCTTTTAAAATTGCAAAACGAGCTTTTAATGACCTGGTAAATGTTGATCTTAAGAAAATGGTGGTTAGACCTTTACAGATTCCTCAGTCTGTAAAACAGATCTTGGTAAATGCTGATCCAGATACCTACAGATCTGTTTATCCTGATGTCCAACCAATAACCACCTCCCAAACACCACAGCAACCATCAGAACATACCACTCATACTACTCAACCTACCCTCAGACAATATCTCAAATCATATCTCTCCACTTCACAGACAGTTCAAACTTCATCCTCAGCACCTACTGTGAAGCCTTCATCTTCTAAGGCCAAGAGGACAAAGACTGTTTCTCAAACACCTCAGAAGAGAAGGAGGATTGTTTTGAGAGATGAATCTGATAATGAGGAACAAGTTTCTACTTCAGAACCTGTTAATAAAGAAGCTGAGAAAGTTCCTTCTCAGAAGGATTCTGCAATTGGGGGATCTAGGCTTCTCAAAAGGCTTAGAAGAATGACTGTTGATGAAACTCCCAAGGAATCCATATCTTCAAAGAGATACAAGAAACAGAGGGCAAAAAGGCCAGTTTCAGATGATGAGGAAGCAGCAGCTAAGGAAGGAGATCAGGAATCTCTGATCTCACAAGAAGCAGAATCTGCTAAGGCCACTGCTTCTCCATTAACTTCAACTAAGGAAGCTGTTACTGAAAAGGCCAACACACCTTCTGTGTCTCATAAGACTGTATCTCCTGTTAATTCAGGCACAAGTGCTGATATTGATATCCAGAACTTGGTTGTGCCTGAAGTACTTTACTTAGAAGCTCCAACAGCAACTAATCCATCAACAACACCTGTTACTGATGCTGCTCAAACTCCAGAATTATCTACTACACCTTCTTTGCATCTAGATGCTGATGATCAGAATATAGGTGAGCATCAGGATATGGCTGTTGATCAGAACTTGGAACCAGATCAGCAATTAGATGATGATCTTGAAGCCTCCATTGCTACTCATACTGTTGTTTTATCAGAAGATACTGATTCTGTAAGTTCTGATGCTGCAAATGCTGGAGATACTGGTGATGCCGCTCCAAATGCAGATGCTGCTGAAGCAGGTCCTTCAGGACATGCTCCTCAACAAACTGTTCTTAAATCTGAACTTGTTAAGAAGTTTGTTATAAGAGAAGCACCAGTGCCTTGGAGTGAAACTCCTGCAGGACAGGAGTGGACTAAGGAATGGAACTCAGTTACCTGTGCTCCATCTGCAAAGCATCTTGCTGAGCACTTGACTAAAGCTGATGAGATGTTAATTACTGATGATTTCAAAACACAGCTTAGAGTCACTGCATTGAGTACTAAACATCTACAAGGTCTTCATTCAACTACTCATGCAGAGTTACATAAGATTCAGGAAGAATTCATTAAGCAAGAACAAGTTCAGAAGATTGACAAAAAAAAAATAAATTCTTCCAACCTACCTTTGACAGAGTTGCTTATATTGAGAAGACTCAAGAGAAACAACAAGCTCAAATTGATGATATTCTGAAAAATCAAGTTTCTCAGCAATCTCAACTTAATGAAATCTAAGCCTCAGTGGAATTGCTTGTCTCTCTTCTCTTACCTGCTGATGCCAAAAAGGGGGAGAAAGTAATTAAGTCCAAATGCAAAACTGATAAGACACTGAAGGGGAAGGATGATGAAAAGGATGATCATGGAAACCCTGGAATGGGTAGAGGTCATAGTCAAGGTAGATGTTTCTCATCTAGAAAAGCTGAAATCACAAGTCACAGGACAAGTTCTGATACTGGAAAAAGAATTAGTTCTGCAACTAGTAAAAGGATAAGTTCTGATGAACTTTTAGATCTTGATGAAGAAATATCAAGACAGTTATTTCTTCAGGAAAATCCAGGAATGGGCTTGGAGAGTTTAATGGAAGAAGAAGCCAGACTTAAATCAGAAAAAGTCACATCTAAATCTGAAACTTCTGGTAAAAAGATACTTCCAAAACTCAAAGGCATTGTGATAAAAGAAAGGACAAATACTGAAGCAACATTGGCTAAATCACAACCGCTGATAGATCCAAGATCCAAGGGTAAATAAAAAGTTGGTGAACCTATCAAGGTTTATGTGCCTCCTGAGAATGAAGAAATCATTGATGAAAAGGATGATCTTTCTCTGACTTCAATAAAAGTTTCTAAGACAACCTCTGACATGGCTCAAGTTGTTTAGAGTCAAGAGACAGTAAGTTCTGATATTTCGAAGAAGCAAGTAACCTCTGACATAGCTCAAGTTAACTTGATATCAGAAGATAAATCAAGGAAACTCCTACCAGGATTCACTAAAGCAAAACAGACTCAACCTTTGAAGACTGCTGCAAGTGGTTTTGAAGCAAGATTAGTTACTGGAAAGGAAGCAAGAGACAAAACTGGATTGTGAAGTGCTGATGAAAGAAGAATACAAAACACTACCAATGATCCAACTTCCTTGAATGAACCATATATTGGAGCAACTCCTGAGAGATTGAAACAACTGGAATCTGTACAAATCGTTTACCATACCTACTTGAAAGAACACATCTTGTTGTACTTCATGACAGATGGTAGGGTTTATCATATAAGGCAAAATGCCATTCCATTGAAGTATTTTGAAGAACTGGAGCATGTACTATTCTTACTTCAAGTGAATGATAGATTAACAGAAAGTGCTGCAAACTATTTGAAGGATCAGATTCAGAGACAGAAAAAGCTTTATTCTGTTAAGTCTGACATCACATATCTTCCAAAGTACAGAGATCACAAGGGTGATATAGTTGAAATGAAGCCCAACACTGCTAAGATTATAACTACCTTTCTGGGTTACAGGGCTGTGGAATTCAATCTTGAGTCTGATAAGGCATATTTGATCAGACTGGATCAGGATATAAGAAAAGCTAAGATTAATGATCTCAGGGCTGCAATCTTTCAAATTGGTGAAGATACTGCAGAGCTTAAAGATGCTAAAAGGAGGATGATTGATGAACTTAGATATGCTGAGAGATGTTTGTTGAAGAACTATCTCAGAACAACTCCTGACATCAAAGAGATCAGAAGATGAAGCCAAGTCAAGATCTACAACTGCTTAAATTCTGATATTTGTACAGACTGAAGTTGTTATCAGAAGTTAAAGATTGGTAAAGTTTTAAGGACTGTAAGTTGTAGTTATCTAGTCTAATTCTCATGCATTTGTACTTAATATTTTTGACATCATCAAATATCTGTTAAACTTGTATATTATGCTAATTTACAAGTTGGGGGAGATTGTTAGATATATTTGATAATGTCGTGGCTAATATGATTTATGTTTAGTTTTCATATCTTACTTAAAATAGGATAAATCAGTACTTACTGGAAGTCAGGACTTAAGGATATCAGTACTTATATTATCAGGAGATAATTATCAGAAGATGGATATCAGAACTTAAGTACTGAAGGACGTTTAGATAAGGACAACAACTGATTAAAGGAAAGAAGATCGAGACAAACATAAGAAGAGATATGCATGAATAAGGAATTCTATGAAGAATAGAATACTTGGAAGAAAAGATATCTGATTGATATATTTTAGGAAGCAGAATTATATTTCATATCAATTAGCGATTATCTTGTAACTGTGTAGTATATAAACACAGACATAGGGTTTACACTATAATTGTTAATATATTCGAGGAGATTATTCATTGTAACCCTAGCAGCTCTCGTGATATTTGTTCATCACTGAGACGTAACAGTTCCATACTGTAACAGAGTTTATTGTTTCAATAAAGTTTGTTTTCTGTTACTTGAATTATTAAAATTCGATTTGATTGTACTTTACACTGTATTCACCCCCTCTACAGTGTGTGTGACCTAACATATAATGAAAACGGTTATCATATAAATTACTTCAAGAATTGGATCTTATCAACAACTAAGTAATTTTAAATCAAAATATTTTTATTAAAACACATAACCTATTTAATTTGATTGAGTATATATTTTTAAAAATTTATATATCGAGTCAGTTTATTAACTTGTTTATTTTAAAACCTAATTAATATAAATAGATGTTATAATTCAATGAAAGATATCGTTGGTTATAGTTATTCACACATATTTACTTTTTTAATAAATATAAGTAATAAACAACCATGTATTAGGGGAGAGCGCGGGTCGGATCAGAGTGGTTTTTAGATAAAACCGAAACCGCATGTCTTCGATTTTTAAAATTTAAAACCGAAACCGCAATCGAAGCCTTCGGATCGGTTTCGGTTTAAAAATTTTCGATTCGATTCCAATTGGATCGGTTTCGGATTTAAAATCACATCAAATAAAATTAACAAAATAAATTCTCTAATACACAAATAAATTTATATGCTCATGTATTTGTTACATGCATAAAAATTTAATACATATGTCCCCGGAGAACATGACCAATTAGATTATTTGTCTATAAAAGATGAGCCTGAAAATGGATATTGAATATTACCGATAGAGCAGGTTCAGTAACATGTTCAGTACTAGTAGTTATAATCTTATTACTTTGTCCGTGTCCAATCAGCTATAAATTTCAATTTCTATTACTTTTACTAATATTTATAAAATATATGTATTTATTATTTTAAAATTGTATATATTATTTATTTATTTTAATAATCGTATCGGTTTCGGATTTACACGGTTCGGATTTTATCGGTTTTTAACGGTTTCGATTTTGTTAGGTTTCTTGCTCAGCACTACCGTGTATCGTACGGGTTTTTGATTAGTATTAATGTGAATTTAAGATTCGCTTGTTAAATAAATGATATTACAGTTATTAATATAACGGTAGGTAACAATATCAAATGCAGTGCTAGAATTGACCAAGGAAGAGATATGTGAACTAATCCGAGATGAGCTCAAGTAAAAGTGTGGTGGGTTATCCATTACGAGCTTAGGGGGAGTTGGAGGCCGATAAATTTCGATTTAGGAGATCTGGCTCACATAATTAGAAGACAAAGATCGAGTTGAATTTAGGAAAGGTAGATGACACAAATAGGAGATAAATTCATTAGAAATTGAGTTGGATGGGATTATTAAGAGTTGTAATACATGGTTGGCGGAAATGAAGTCCTTGCGTGAAGAAGCACGAAACACTTGTCCGGTAGAAAAGGAGAATCCCGAAACCAGTGTCCGGCAAAAACGGGTTGGATGTCAAATTGGGTGGTCTCTTCACTCTTCTCTTTCCTTCACATGCTTCCATGTGATGATTTCCCTCCCCCAAACCATATAAAACATTACAAGCTTAAACCAAACCATATAAATATTTATATATAATGAAATTTTATGTAAATAACTAATACTAAAGTATATTTACGAACAAAATCGTTCCAAGGATAAAAGATTGCAATGTTACCAAAATCATAAGTATCCCATTCAAGGCTCAAGCCGCCCTAATCCTGTTTGAATCAAATCATTTCGATTTTTCAAATATAAAATTAATTTGTTAAACTGATTTTTTTATTAAGACATCGCAAAGTGAATTCGTAAAAATAAACAATAAACACATCACACATTATGATAATTATATTGTAAATAGGCTTAAATATCTTAAAATTAACTTTAAATAATTATCTGAAGTTAAGTAAGTTTTTAATAAAAATTTAATGCTATTTTTTAAAATGTATGATTAATTTTATTATTACACAAATGTTATTCAATTTTTTTACGCAAAATCGTAATAACTTTAGATATTTTTTCTAAATTTAACTTTAAAAACTTTTTTCTCCTAACAAATGGAAAAATTATGTATTGTTGTTAAGTAACTAGTCTGGTATTAGAAAAAAATCCCGACATTTCATTTCATTCGTTTTAGTACGGATTACGATTAATAACAATAAATACAAACTAATACCAATATCAACATCAATAACAAATACTCCCTACGTCCCAATTTATCTGTCTTGTTTGATTTTTGATGGTCAAATTGACTTAACTTTGACCGTAAATAAAAACTCATTCTTTCATTATTTTGAAAAAATAAAATATACATATACAAGTAGATTAAACATCCTTTTTAATGATATAAATTTTATAAATATTTTCGATATTATACTATGTAAAATTTTCGATCAAAGTTGGGTCAATTTGACCGTAAAAAGTCAAACAAGACAGATAAATTGGGACGGAGGGAGTATTAAATTAAATAAACAGAGGTGATAGGACTTAAACCGAGTCTCTTCCTGAACCGAACTCAAATATCATTTATAATAACCGATCACACTAAAAATCGGTATAGAAAAAGTTCTCAATAGGATCTTATCATTTTTAACAATTGTTTCCTCAAATTTTTGAGATTAGATGCGATATCTGTAAGATATTTGCAAAAATTATTGTCACAGTGATTAAATTTACGATTTTAAAAAAACGGTCTTTCTAATGTGTGCCATAGGGTACACATTAGTCACTAACTCCAATAAAAATGGACTCTTTT
Source organism: Apium graveolens (assembly GCF_009905375.1). Taxonomy (NCBI): domain Eukaryota; kingdom Viridiplantae; phylum Streptophyta; class Magnoliopsida; order Apiales; family Apiaceae; genus Apium; species Apium graveolens. The sequence continues at coordinate 207,092,767 of NC_133656.1, forward strand.
TATTGGGGGAATTGATGTGAATGCAAGGGTTCATTAACATTTATTATTCAACCACCATTTATATGGGAGTTAGTGTCTATTGTATGCTCTTGGTCACATCATATAAAATCCCTTAAATAGTTAATAATACAAATTTTGCAAGAAACAGAACAAATAAAAATCAACCCCAACCTAAAACTCTAGAATTGGACTGCACAAAACTTGATTTCGAGAATATCAACTGTGTAACTGTATCGGAACTTGTATAGCATTTGGAAGTCAAGTTGACGCAGAAGTGCGTGGATACTGAAAATCTGTAGATTTAGCTGGGGACCACTCTATGATATGTGCCCCTGCAGGTTAACACTTTCTTCCGATCGAGTAGCCTACATCATTCTGCAAATCATTTATGACATGTAAAATACCTTTTTCTATTAACATAGTATACTACTATGTTTTATTCCGAAAAAAGTTTACGATTTACACAGAAATGATATTAAAAGATCCCCTATAAATAAATTTCTAAAACATTTTGAGAATACTTCAAAAAATTAAAACACACATATTTAGCGCATATAGAGAGACTGAGAGAGTATCCAACACTTGATATTTGATATTAGGGTGTACACACGAACCGCTCAACTACATCCAACCACTCAACCGCTCGCAACCGAACCGTATTTTTTTGCGGGTTGGTTGTGGATCTAAATTTTAAAAGCCGCTTATTTACGGTTTGGACGTGGTTTTAAATTTTTGAAAATCGCAAAATCGCAACCGCAACTCGCAACATAAATTTATAATAAAATATATTTCCAAAAATGTAGTTGATATCATATAAATTAATAATTATACACATTTATTAACTAATCTTAGATTAGTGTTAAAGACTTCGTTCATAAGATTCATAATCATTATAAGATATATAACCAAAACAAATGAAAAATGAAATCAACATCTAAATTCTTTTTATCCTTCCCCTGCTCTTCCTCAGCACCTTCCTTCTTAGTGTCCTTCGTGGGGAAGCAGAAGGTGAAGTAGTACTGGGATCCAGGATGCGATCATCGGGACGAGGAGAGTTAAAAAGGGCATCCAAGCTATCCTCTGTCTCTGGCTGCTCAGGACTTATAAAGTCCTTGGGATCTACTAGGCCAGGATGCTTCTCCGAGATCGCCTTCACAGCTGCATCCCATCCCTGGGTAAACTGTAGAGAATAAAGACCCTCATCATGGATTTCCATGAGATTCTTAAATTTATCAGAATCCATGTAAATCATCAATTAGTTTTTCCTTATCACTCCTAAGCTTAACCAGCTCGGAATGAGCCTTAGACAGTGTTAGTGTATACTGAAAATATTTATTTGAAGTATATACATTTATTTCTGGCCAGTTTATTTGAGAATCATTTGAATGTTTACATGTTGTCTAATATTATATATTGTGAACAATCTAGTATCAAATGGGATACAGAATATTAGATTGTTAAATACGGTTATATAATATAATAAGGTTCACAGCACAAGTGGTGTTGGACAATCCACTGGTATGGCTGTAGTATTATTTAGATTAGTTTATATTGACTAATAAATAATACTAGTATACTTTGTGTATATTGAACAAGATCAAATTTAGAATTGTTCCCTTAATACTGATTAAGAAGGAGAACTAAAATTCTATGTTATTATTAATGCTTAGGTTCTTAATCCGGAAATAATAATTGACACGTGTATATTATTTACATGCTTTAATTTATATATGAAATAATTCTTTTGAATTATATCATTATATTTTGGGTGATGGAATTATATACATGGTGGATATTATTTATTGAAGGAATCCATGTCCTGATAATATTCGGGTTAATGATGTCCCCTTGAAAGCTCAAAAAGATTTAATTATGTGAAAACCCTGCAGGTGGAATTTATTCTGGCATAATTAAATAAAGGTTGAGTGGATGATCAAGGATAAAAGATATTAATTAAATAAATTATCAGTAATTTATTTAATTAATGGACATATGATATTTTAAATATGGGGAATTTAATAAGCAAATAATATTGGAACCGAATTAATTAAATTACGGTATTAGGAAAGGTAGTGCAAATATTAATTCTTTAGTGGATTGAATTAATATTTAATTACATTGGGCTAAGCTCAAGATGTAATTAGAAAGCCCAACCTAATTATCCATGGTCCCTATTGTAGCCTATATATATTCTTATTCTCTTCTTGCTTGGGATTGGGTGAAAACATATTGTAGCCACCAAGGAGCAAGAAGAGAGGATAACTTGAGAAGACGGAGGCCACAATTCGCTCAAGGGAATTTGGGAATACAATAGAAGAGCGTGGAATCAACCATTAACAGGGTAATCCTCTTTTCGTAATCTTTATCGTAAAACGTAGTAACACCCTAAGTCCGTGGTTCCCAACAGACAGCTCCTCCTTCTTCGTATCCAGCTTCTTCTCCAGGACCTCAGCTCTCTCCTTCCACTTCTTCATCTCCCTCTCAAACTCGTCTGAGTTCCCTTTTCAGGACCTAGCCTGATGGAGGGCCGCCTGGAAGTAAGTGTTGTTCTGCACAAAGAAACATGAGTTAACACAAGTTTATAAAAATAGGAAAGTTGGAATTTAAAGAGAAGAGAAAGGGATGTTACCGCAGTTTGGGCTTGAGAACCCAGAAGTTCAATGGTCTCAATGTCACTCCTCGTGACAATGTCAGTGAAGTCGTGGGGAGTGATGGAGTGGTTCGACCAGTCCTTGGCATGTTTGGTGGATCCAACCACCGTATCACTTGTCCAAAAGCCCCAGTTAGGCCTAAAGGAGTGCGCCTTAAGTGGAGGATCCACATCATCCCCCAGCTCCACAACAAGGACATGGGGCCTAAGGAAGGTGGGAGCATCAGGCTTCCCATTGGGGTCTCTGTTCAGCTTGGCCCTCTTCTGGCGGCCAGATTCCCCCTCCTTAGGCCTGTTGATATTATTAATGGCCTCGCAAGCTGAAAGAAAGATAAGAAAAGTATTAAAACTCTGGAAATAACAGAGTTGCAATAAAAGGGAGGAATGAAATAGTTGCGCAGATAAATTTACCCTTATCACTGGCCTGAGAGAGACCAACTTTCTTCAACGAGAACTCCTCTAAAAGGGTCCAAGTGTCTATTTTTCCGTCATCTGAAATGAGGGCTTGATAGGCCACCTCCTCCTCATCAGTTAACCTGATGCTACCAGGAATACCATCTGACACTTTGCAAAAGGGTCTACGGAAGAGTGTGGCCCAATCACCCCCAGCCCAGGTCAGCCTAACAAACTCGTCTCTCCACTTAGGGTTATTCCCAACTATAGAGTTGTTATCAAAAATATGGGGAACTTTGGGCCGTTGACGGATTAAAACCCAGCCCAGTTGAGATACAAAACTGTTATAAAATTGGAAAACTTTCCTAAAGACAACTACTGAAAGAGGAAATTTATTTTTAAGACAGAGAACCATAAAATAAATAATATTCCTCCATGCATTAGGAGGGAGCTGACATGGGTTAATTTTTACATCCGCAAGTAAGCGAGGAGTAAATTACCTGCGGTCAGGGCTCCTCGATAAATAAACAGAGTGTCGCCCTCCCAGTTACATGTCCTCTCCCCAGGGGCGGCCGGGGTAATCTTAAGGTGGGGTGGAAGTTTATACGTGGTGTTCATAGTCTCAATTATACCCTCAAACTCGTGAAAAGTGTTACCATGGTTGTATGAATCTAATTTAGATAAAGAGGGTTTTTCATCACCTCTAGAGTTTATCATATCAATTAAAGAAGTGTAGGGATATTGGATTTGAATGGCAGTACCTCTCTTGGAAATGTTCATCTTCCCCAAACGAGCTAGATCTCGATCTGCCATTGATATTCTTCAGATGCAGGCTTGAAACCCAGAAAAACTTGAAGGTGGTGGTGTTGGGAACCACGGACTTAGGGTGTTACTATGTTTTACGATAAAGATTACGAAAAGAGGATTACCTTGTTAATGGTTGATTCCACGCTAATCTATTGTATTCCCAAATTCTCTTGAGCGAAGTGTGGCCTCCGTCTTCTCAAGTTATCCTCTCTTCTTGCTCCTTGGTGGCTACAATATGTTTTCACACAATCCCAAGCAAGAAGAGAATAAGAATATATATAGGCTACAATAGGGACCATGGATAATTAGGTTGGACCTTCTAATTACATCTTGAGCCTAGCCCAATGTAATTAAATATTAATTCAATCCACTAAAGAATTAATATTTGCACTACCTTTCCTAATACCGTAATTTAATTAATTCGGTTCCAGTATTATTTGCTTATTAAATTCCCCACGTTTAAAATATCATATGTCCATTAATTAAATAAATTACTGATAATTTATTTAATTAATATCTTTTATCCTTGATCATCCACTCAACCTTTATTTAATTATGCCAGAATAAATTCCACCTGCAGGGTTTCACATAATTAAATCTTTTTGAGCTTTCAAGGGGACATCATTAACCCGAATATTATCAGGACATTGATTCCTTCAATAAATAATATCCACCATGTATATAATTCCATCACCCAAAATATAATGATATAATTCAAAAGAATTATTTCATATATAAATCAAAACATGTAAATAATATACACGTGTCAATTACTATTTCCGGATTAAGAACCTAAGCATTAATAATAACATAGAATCTTAGTTCTCCTTCTCAATCAGTATTAAGGGAACAATTCTAAATTTGATCTTGTTCAATATACACAAAGTATACTAGTATTATTTATTATTCAATATAAACTAATCTAAATAATACTACAGCCATACCAGTGGATTGTCCAACACCACCTGTGCTGTGAACCTTAATATATTATATAACCGTATTTAACAATCTAATATTCTGTATCCCATTTGATACTAGATTGTTCACAATATATAATATTAGACAACATGTAAACATTCAAATGATTCTCAAATAAACTGGCCAGAAATAAATGTACATACTTCAAATAAATATTTTCAGTATACACTAACAATCTCCCACTTATACTCAAAATATTCTATGTGTACATCAGTGTTTATTTAATCCACTATTACATAAAAATCTATGTGTCCATCCATCTGACTCCTATCGCTTCCACATGCTTGTCAAAAACCTTGGTTGGCAAGCTCTTTGTGAAAGGATCTGCTCGGTTGTCTTCTGATGATATGTGAGCCACAACTATATCCCCTCGCTTTACGATTCCTCGTATGAGATGATACTTACGTTCAATATGTTTAGCTGCTTTGTGGTCTCGCGGTTCCTTTGAATTTGCCACAGCACCAGTGTTATCACAATACACCGTCAAGCTCCTAGGAAAATTAGGTACCACATCTAAGTCCAAAAGGAAGTTCCTAAACCATACAGCCTCCTTGGCAGCCTCAGAGGCCGCCACGTACTCGGCCTCCATGGTGGAGTCTGCAATGCATTTCTGCTTTACACTCCTCCATATAACGGCTCCACCTCCCAAAGTAAAAACATATCCCGAGGTTGATTTCCTCTTATCCCTATCTGATTGGAAATCAGTATATCCCAAAGGAAATAGATCTGAGGCCTTGTAAATTAACATATACTCATTAGTCCTTCTCAGGTACTTGAGTATAGTTTTTACTGTACTCCAATGTTCCTGACCTGGGTTCGACTGATATCTACTAACCATGCCTACAGCAAAGCAGATGTCAGGCCTCGTACATAACATAGCATACATTAAGCTTCCACATGCTGAAGCATAAAAACTGCTTTCATGCTCTCTATATCCTTAGGTGTCGAAGGACACTGCTTCTTAGATAGAGCAACTCCATGCTTAAAAGGTAAAAAACCTTTCTTGGAGTTCTGCATGTTAAAACGAGCTAATATTTCATCAATGTAGGGCTCTTGAGATAAAGCCAACATCCTTTTCTTGCGATCCCTTATAACTTTGATCCCAAGGATGTATGCCGCTTCACTAAGTCCTTCATGTCAAATTATTTGAACAACCATGCTTTTACTGATGACAACATCTCAACATTGTTTCCAATGAGTAAAATATCATCTACATATAGTACTAGAAAAACCACTGCATTACCTTCACTTCTCTTATACACGCACGATTCGCTTGGACTTTGATCAAATCCATATGACTGGACTGCCTGATCAAAATGAATATTCCAGTCTCTAGAAGCTTGTTTAAGTCCATAAATAGACCTCTTAAGCTTACATACCAGATGCTCTTGGCCTTCCTTAATGAATCCTTTTGGTTGCTGCATATAGATGGTTTCTTCAAGACTTCCATTAAGAAAAGCTGTCTTGACATCCATTTGCCAAATCTCATAATCGAGATGAGCTGCTATAGATAAAAGAATACGGATTGACTTAAGCATGACTACCGGTGAAAAGGTTTCCTCATAATCGATACCTTCTTTCTGAGTATACCCTTTCACAACAAGTCTTGTTTTCCAGGCTTTCACCTTTTTATCTAATCCCCTCTTTTTCTTGTAGATCCACTTTCATCCAATAGGTTTTATACCTTTGGGTGGTTCCACGAGCTCCCAGACCTGATTAGAATACATTGATTCTATCTCAGATTCCATCGCCTTTTGCCAAAGATCTGCATCTTTGTCTTGTACTGCCTCTTCGTATGTACGGGGATCATCATCATGTTCACCAGGGACCAAGTCTGAAGACTCTCCCAAAAACATGAATCTATCAGGCTGTTGAACAACCCTCCCACTACGACGAGGCACTGGTGCGGTATTAGTGACAGGTTGTACATTATGTTGTGGTTGTTCTACTTGTACTACAGCTTCATGGGTATTATTTGTCCCTCCCACTAGTTCCTCTAAAACGACACTACTCATGGGTTTGTGATTTATTATATAGTCCTCCTCCAAGAATCTTGCATTGGTGCTAACAATGACATCCCGATTCTTCGGACTATAAAATAAATATCCTTTCGTTCCCATGGGGTAGCCTACAAACAACTTTACTTCTGTACGAGATTCTAACTTAGTCGCGTTCTTGTTCAGCACATGTGCTGGACAACCCCATATTCGAATATGTCTTAGACTCGGTTTATCCTCGGTCCACAATTCTAAGGGGGTTTTAGGAACCGACTTAGAAGGTACTAAGTTCAGAAGATAAGCTGCTGTCTCTAAGGCATGTCCCCAAAATAACACTCTCTAAAAGAGTCCGGTTCCTTCTCTCTGCTACACCGTTCTGCTGGGGTGTGCCTGGTGCAGTTAACTGGGATTCTATCCCATTTTCTGATAAATATTCCCTAAATTCTCCAAGCAAGTATTCGCCACCACGATCTGATCGTAGTGACTTGATACTTTTATTAAGTCGCTTCTCCGTTTTAGCTTTGTACTCTTTGAACTTATCAAAGCACTCAGACTTACGGCGCAACAAATAAACGTACCCATATCTAGAATAATCATCAATGAAAGTGACGAAATATTCATAACTACCTCTTGCTTGGATATTCATGGGTCCACATAAATCAGAGTGAACCAAATCTAATACTTGTTTGGCTCTATTCCCCTTTGCCTTGAAAGGCCTATTAGTCATTTTACCTTCCAAGCAGGATTCACAAACTGGAAATGGCTCCACTGCCAATGAGCTTAAAGGCCCGTCTACTACCAGTCTCTGAATCCTCCTCAAGTTAATATGACCTAATCTCAAGTGCCAAAGATATGTTTGGTTCAAACTAGAAGGTTTCTTTCTTTTAGTAGAGTTAGAAGATGTGTTGTTCAATTCCCTAAATTGCAGTTGCAGTGCAGGTTGACTAGGATTAATTATATACAAATTGTCTTGCAATGTACCAGAACATATAATTCGTTTATTCATCATAATAGAAACATTACGATCCAAACAAACATTATAACCATCCAAAGCAAGTTTAGAAACCGAAATTAAATTCCTTCTAAAAGAAGGTACATAAAGACAATTGTTCAAAACCAAAATCCTATCAGAACCAAAAGATAAATGAATAACTCCTACTGCAACTACTGCTACTTTCGTAGCATCTCCCATGAACACGTATATCTCACCATCTCTAAGCATTCTGGATAGCTGGAATCCCTGCATAGAATTACAAACATGATCAGTGGCTCCTGTATCTACACACCAAGTGCTCGTAGATATAGCCGCTATAAATATTTCTGTAACTAGAGAAAGAGACATACCAGTATTGTTTGTCTTCTTAGGAAGAGAACAATCCTGTTTCCAGTGACCTGACTGTTTGCATCTAAAGCTCTTTCCCTTAAGCTTTTTCACACCACCCTGAACTCCCACTGCCTTCACAACTTTCTGTGTCTGAGCCTTTTTCTTCTTCTTAATACCTTTCGGTTTAGAGGAAGAACCTTTCTCAGCCACATTCACTTGAACACTCTGCCGAAATAATCCTTCAGCTACCTGAAGTTCTGTCAGCAGTTCCGCGAGACTATACTGCCTCTTGTTCATATTGTAATTCAAGCGGAACTGCTCAAAACTCTTGGACAAACTCATAAGGATAATGTCAATCTGGGTTTCCCCGTCAAGTTCAGTACCAAGGATCTCTATCTCATTCAGATGCGACATCATCTTGAGAACATGATCCCTTACAGGTGTGCCTTCAGCCATCTGAGTGTTCATTAAAGCCTTCCTGGCTACTTGCCTAGCAGCCCTATTCTGATCTCCAAAAAGTTCCTTGAGATTAAAGAGCATATCCGAAGCAGTGGCCATAGACTGATGTTGATGCTGCAAAACACCCGACATTGCTGCCAGAATGTAACATCGCGACATCTCATCAGCCTTAATCCACCGTTTATAATACTCTTTCTCATCTTCAGGAGCATCAGCAGCAGGCTGTTCAGGCTTGGGTTCATAAGTGCAAAACTTGTACTCCTCAGCAGTCAACACAATGTCCAAATTTCGTTTCCATTCAATATAGTTAGGTCCGGTAAGTTTGTTATCCTTAAGTATGGTGAATAGTGGATTAAAGCCCATTTTATCCTGAGAATCATGCATAAAAACATCACATAAATAAGGGTGCATTAATTATTAAGATCTAAATTATTAAAATTTAATGCACTAACATCTAAACACCATAAGCTTCTGGTACGCCACGATGTGTGACATGTATACCACCTAATTTTGTTTAAATGTTACTTCGGTCCTATTACTAAACAATATGCCACGTTGGGGTGGACTATATTATTTTTCATAGCTAAGTGTATACCATCATCAAATCTTAAATTATTCGAAATCTATGGAACTTGGTACGCCACGATGGGTGGCGTGTATACCTTCCAATATTCGTAATTTTTCCTTGAATAGAATACTTCAATTCAATATTCATCAATGGTTTGATTTCCAGGTAGTGGAGGAGTCACATCGGTCTCGCTTAAAACCCACAGCCTTACAAGTTCGATGAACCCGTTTTTGACAAAATCGACCCAAATCGGAAATAAAGAAAATCCGTATTTATTCCTTTCAAAATTTATTAATTTAAGAAGTTTGTTCTAGTAATTTCTATAACATTCTAGACACCACAAATTACATGCCACGATGGGTGACGTATATATAATTTATATTCGTCTTTATGTTAAATTACCTACAACCAATAATGGAGACCATGGGATTTAATTTCATATTAATTCCCTCTCCCACTTAGAATTTTTTTTATTAAAATTGAGGAATTTTAAAATTAAATGGGCCCCATGTTGTTATAATTATGTCTAATCATGCATTCAAAATACACACATAATTTTAGCAACATATAACATTTAATTAAAGCAATAAATAAATTTTATGTCCATGTCGTCCTAATTAAGTTAAACATGCAATTTAAAAAGAATTACACACATAATTAACGACACACATAATCAATAAATTAAAGCAATAATTAAAATTTAATGGAAAAAATTAAAATAAATTTTCCACTATTATGGTCCTTAAAAAAAAATCTAGCTCTCAAAAAAAATCTGCCCCAAGCGCGCCCCAAGCGCGCCCCGACGCCCCCAGCAGCCCCAGCAGTCCCAGCTGTCGCAGCAGCCCAGCAGCCCCAGCAGTCCCAGCTGCCGCAGCAGCCCCATGTAATCGGACAGCGGAACAAAAAACTACCGGAATTGATTTCCGATCGCACATAACTTGTTACAAAATACCCGGAACAATTACAAAAAAAATAGATCTAATACAAAATTAATTTTGTAAAATCTATTCTAACACGATCAACCCTCGTGTAAATTACAACCACGATTAAACCACGTGGAAACCAAAACAAAAATTAACCACGATTAAACCACGTGAGATCCAAACACATAATTAAAATATACATGGCCATAATAGTGGATTAACAACCTGCATCAAAAATAATACAAGCAAAACACTATATACACGCATATATAATTACGACATGGACATTATATCATAAAACGTAGAACCCATTACCAGGCTCTTGATACCAATTGTTGGGAACCACAGACTTAGGGTGTTACTATGTTTTACGATAAAGATTACGAAAAGAGGATTACCTTGTTAATGGTTGATTCCACGCTCTTCTATTGTATTCCCATTCTCTTGAGCGAAGTGTGGCCTCCGTCTTCTCAAGTTATCCTCTCTTCTTGCTCCTTGGTGGCTACAATATGTTTTCACACAATCCCAAACAAGAAGAGAATAAGAATATATATAGGCTACAATAGGGACCATGGATAATTAGGTTGAGCCTTCTAATTACATCTTGAGCCTAGCCTAATGTAATTAAATATTAATTCAATCCACTAAAGAATTATGTTGAGCCTTCTAATTACATCTTGAGCCTAGCCTAATGTAATTAAATATTAATTCAATCCACTAAAGAATTAATGTTTGCACTACCTTTCCTAATACCGTAATTTAATTAATTCGGTTCCAATATTATTTGCTTATTAAATTCCCCATGTTTAAAATATCATATGTCCATTAATTAAATAAATTACTGATAATTTATTTAATTAATATCTTTTATCCTTGATCATCCACTCAACCTTTATTTAATTATGCCAGAATAAATTCCACCTGCAGGGTTTCACATAATTAAATCTTTTTGAGCTTTCAAGGGGACATCATTAACCCGAATATTATCAGGACATGGATTCCTTCAATAAATAATATTCACCATGTATATAATTCCATCACCCAAAATATAATGATATAATTCAAAAGAATTATTTCATATATAAATCAAAGCATGTAAATAATATACACGTGTCAATTACTATTTCCGGATTAAGAACCTAAGCATTAATAATAACATAAAATCTTAGTTCTCCTTCTTAATCAGTATTAAGGGAACAATTCTAAATTTGATCCTGTTCAGTATACACAAAGTATACTAGTATTATTTATTAGTCAATATAAACTAATATAAATAATACTACAGCCATACCAGTGGATTGTCCAACACCACCTGTGCTGTGAACCTTATTATATTATATAACCGTATTTAACTATCTAATATTCTGTATCCCATTTGATACTAGATTGTTCACAATATATAATATTAGACAACATGTAAACATTCAAATGATTCTCAAATAAACTGGCCAGAAATAAATGTACATACTTCAAATAAATATTTTCAATATACACTAACAGGTGGAGCTACGGTAGCTGAGACCGTCGGAAATCGCCCATCTAGGGAGGAAATTTGAGAGAGTTTTGAGACAAGTTAGTGTGAGAAGTGAGAAGTGAAATGAGAATTCTCACTTCTGATCCCTCTTTTATAGCCAAAAAACTCAGAATACGAGGCGTTTAAAGCCTATAAAGAAAGGCCCAACTTGAGGAAAGCCCACCAACAGGGGAAGTTTCAGGGACATTCTAGAAGCAGGAATGGAAACTGAAAGGTGAAAAATCGACCAGAATTTTGAAGAAATAGTTCGATCAGAGTCCTGATCGACAAAGGGAAGAATCCTGATCAAAATTTTATTCGATTAAAAGGGTAAAAAGTCACTTAGTTCGATCAGAGTCCTGATCGACAAAGGGAAGAATCCTGATCGAAATTTCATTCGATTAGAAGGTTAAAAAGTCACTTAGTTCGATCAAAGTCCTGATCGAAAAAGGATAAGATCCTGATCGAATTTTCATTCTAACAAAAAGGTAGAAGTATGCTTAATCGATCAGGAATTTTCATTCTAACAAAAAGGTAGAAGTGTGCTTAAAGGCAGAGTTAAGTTATGAAACACGAGAGCAGCCATTAAAGGCCTTGAGCTCCCGAACCTTAGTATTAAATACAACAATTAATATACCCTAAGTTTTTATCCATAACACATACGTTATAACAATATAATTTTTATTGAATAAACACGCATTATAAACTTTATTTATTTATTTTTGTATTAGTGTGAACTTGATTATTTGATATTATTAATTAATTCTTATATATAATATCGTAGATTTTAATAAGACGATTATTGAAAAATATATTACAGTATTTACTAAATTCATGCTATGTCTTAATTTATTTATATTTTTCGTATAATGGTTATCTTTGTATGTTAGATATTTATCAAAATTATTATCTAAATTGTAACTTTAATTATTTAGAAATATATAGTTAACTAAATCAATATATATATATGAACGGAAAAATATGACTAAAAAGTTATTTCATGAATTGCAATAGCAAGCTGAAATTTTACTATTTAGCGACACACGCATATTAAGTACTTGATTAAAAACATAAAAGACATACTGCCATAGTAGTATTGTAGTATTAAAATTAATGGGCAGATTGTGGTTCGATTCCCAGTTCCCACCAACAACAATTTTTAATTATGATAAATACAGGGGTAAATCCGTCATTTAACCGAGAATAAAAAGTTTCACTAATTTTATAGTCATATTGGGCTATTATATATAGAAGAGATAAGTGTGTATTTGGCTCCTTATTAATCACCCGATTTTATTTGGCCCTAAATCTAAATAACAAGGGTGTTTTTACTTTTTAAACCTTATTATATTACCATATTTGGAAATGTAAACATGGGAATGTGTCGAAGACTTATCAGAAAGATACAAATATTTGGTGAATACCCATAAATTTTGAAATTGGATCCAAATACAAAATTTAAAAGTAGAATTGAGCGTTATTCGATTTAGAACGGAAAATCGAACTGGAATCGAAACTTAACTAATTTCGGTTTAGTTTTCATTTTTTTAGAAATTTTGACTCTCGATTCGGTTAAGATCTTATCACTCGATAATGGAAAGATTCGAATTGACTAAATATATACATATATATAATTATATATTATAATTTTTTCTCGTATATAATATTTAAATTTTAAGAAAAATAGGATCTTATACTATATTATGCAATTGTCTAAATATACATGAAATTTCAATTATTTTTACTAATATATTATTTTCCAAATTTTTAGAAAGTAATTGAATACGAAATGATCTATCTTTAATAAATTTTTTAAGACTATGTTATCATGGTAAATAATCATAATTACTCGAAACTAAAAAAAATGAGAATAAAAAATAATAAATTTTGTAATAAATTTGAAATGAAATTAAAATTAATTTTTTTTCGGTTCATAATTAAACCGTATTGGTTCTGAAATTTGGTTATCTGCCGTGTACGAGGATCTTGTTTTTCATAAAAAAAGTTCCGATTCTAGACTTTAAATTATGAAAATACGCATATTTTGATTCTCGATTCTTTCGGTTCATATTCTCGTTGCCCACCCCAGATAAAGGAACATACAACTAGACTCGGTAGTTTTCTTTTTGTGTTTTTCACTGACTCCGCTTTACTGGTTTGAAATCAAAGAAGAAAAATATAAGCAGAAAAAAAGAAATAGTAAATAAAAGGGAAATATAAGCAGAAAAAAAGAAATAGTAAATAAAAGGGGCTAGCCAGGTTGGGAAAAATGAAAAAGCAGTGGGGGCATTGATCAGTTTCTATTTTACGATCTCTAATATTCTTCTCGGGATTGGTGGTAAAAGACCTCAATTCTCCCTATAAAAATACCTCCCCTCCTCCCCTCTTTCTCTTAAACCTACCACGCATCTCTCATCTCTGTCTTGCTCATTACCATCTACAAAACCCTATTAGGGTTAGATGTATAGGTTAAATCATAAAGCCACACAATATATTCATATATTTTGCTGTCTTTCAAAAATGGTTGTCTTTGTGTTCTTCCACGGCTTTCTTGAACTGCATCATCTCAGATTTTCCTGATTTAGATGCTGCAGTTCAATAAAGCTGTGGGAAGATACAGGCGATGATCAACAAAATGCCCGGATTATAATCATTTCTTCAATCTGATTATCTTTCTTAATCTTTTGCTGTTTGATTTGCAGATCTGGAATATTGCATGCCAGTTGGCCTTTGATACCAAGGTAAATTCATCCTTATACAGTTTTGTTACAAATATCCTGTTTTTAACTACGAGCGAGTTATCTTGTTTTTTTTTGTTGTACAAATATCCTTATACCAATATGTGGATACAATATACTTGACACATTTCCACTTTTGCTCTTTTAACCATTCAATCATTCATTTTTACTCAGTTTTCCATATCAATTTGTTCACATTTTTTTTTTCATTACTGAAGCCAAACAGTTTATATTTGCACATATTTTTTATATTATTAGCTAGAATAATTAACTCTGATTTTGAATTTTTATCAGTATGCACTTAGTATTCGATATCAGTTTCATATGTATAAATTTTGTTCGTGTTCTCAATTTATAATTTTATTAAAATATATGCAGTCAATTAGTATCTGAAATTGATTTCCAAATTCAGAGAAATATTTTTTCAAACATGATTTGCAAAAATGAAGCATATTTATCTGGTTACTGATTATGCAAATGTATATATACTTATGCATTAGTCTCTCTATCTCTCTCTCTCTTTGTTTAGATATGTACTCCTGGAGTCTGTATGCACATACGCACGGATATACAAAGTACATACAGTTTGTGGGATCGCAGTTATGTCACAATTTACTTGATTTGGTGATATATAGCTGAAGCCATCAGTTTCTGAATTCAGGGACACAGTACAGTAGTATTAAACTCAGACGAAGTTAAATTCCGAATGACTACTGTTTGAGCTTATATAAAAATTTTAAAGAACAATGAATGCTTTGTTTGGTAACTATTAGTATGCATCATTTATGTGATAGTTTATTAGAAAGATGGTGTATGAATCAGGAGAATAAGTAATTGTGATTTACAAAATATTTAAAATCTATGAATATAACCGGAAAGAAACACATTGATACATCAGTTCACATATCATTGATACTGTGCACGTTAAAACTGTTGGAACCTGTTGATTTTGCTAGACTTGACTGATAAATGTAACTCCTCTTGCTAGTGTAATCTACACTTTCGAATATTAGGGGTCCAAGTCATACAAGTTCACTTTGTTGCTTTGGAGGATGAATTAGAGATTTCAACTCTGAGCAGCAGCTGTGATATACCTACATTGTCATTTGAACATAACTTACATTTGATTTATCAATCCAAGAGGCTGAAAGAATGAAGTGCTGTTTCAATGAATTTGAACGGCAGATACATTACAAGAAAACCTGATTGCTATAAACGTAATTAGAATATCTTTAGGAAAACACATTTCAAATGACAGTTTCTTACTAGGCTGTCAATTTTATTTGAGTTATGTTGATACTAGATTTATAACTCTGCATTGGCCAAAATTTGGTTGCAGATACAAAAGATAATGGGGTTAAAGTAAAGAAGGCTAAATGAACTTTATTTCAATCCATAAATTACTCAATAAGCACAGTGTAAAATACTTGTGTTTGTTTTGTCGAATCACAACATTCACGATATATGAGACTGATAAGAAGATTCTACTAACAAAAATGTAACATCAAAATTATATCAGTTTCTAATTCTCCGTTACCCAAAACTTTTTTAAAGTGGTCCAAGTAAACTGTTATGTACCCAAAGATCTTTAATTGAGCTTAGTAGACTAGTATACGAAATTGATGATTAAAAGCTTAACCATGTAAATAGTTTCCTAAGCCTGTGCATGCTTACAGTTAACTAAGTTAGCACTGCTAGCTATCTGTAATTAGCCTGTTTCATAAAGCAAGTTACTAATTTCACTTGAACAATAGCTGGATCTGATTTGTCAAGTTCATGCACCGGGCCACTACGTACCATTTTAAGTTCATGTGAATTGTGATTTATTAGCTGTAAGATTCTCCACTTTAGTTATTATTAGTGATTGATAATTGAGTGTACGCAAATTATTAACAGAGTGGGCACTGGCTTCTTTTAGCTATTGTTATTAAAGGATGGGTGCAATTAGTTCTTTAATAATGTTGTTTTGCTTTAGGCGGTCAAGATCTTTATCTTTAGTGATCATGATAGTTTAAAGTTAAACATGAAGGTTTATGACATGATTAACTTAATCAATGAGATCAGTAATCACTCAAAAGAGCTGGCATATGCTTTTGTCCAGATCTGCAATTTGAATAACTTTTAATCTTCTGGATGTAAAAATGTCAATAAATATGAAGCTCAGACACACGATTTGTTTGTTTGCTTGTCTTTGGTCGTCATTCTATATTATCATTTGTTAATACACACTGCATCTACTGCTTTAACAAGAGATTGCTGAAAGTCCGAATTTAACAGAAAAAATGAAGTGAATGACGAAATAGCATTCACCTTTACAGGAGAAAGTAAAATCCAAAGGTTGGGCTACCGGCTACGAGAAATTTGTAATTGAGCTAGTATCTCAAAATTGCATAATTGGGCCTGAATCCTGATCCATGAACCATGATTAAAATAGTTCTTTCTAAGGCCTTCTTATGCGTACGAGTTAGGACACAGCCCAACAATCCTTGTTGGTTGTCATCACTAAGTTCTCCTATAAATCTGTTGGCGGCTCCATAAGAACATCTCTAGTGGTTGGCACATTGGAGTTACTCTAACACGTGATCTTTAGCATTTTTATTAAGTCAAATACTCACACATGCTAATATAATTTTGATTTTAAACATATTTTGCTGATCACAAAGTTCATGATCCTGCTGAACTAAACGATCCCTTAATAATAATGACTACGAGAAGAAGAAAATATTTATGGAAATCAGAAGCAGACGAGCAGTAATATTGTGTTGTAAGTGAACAGTTAAAAAATTATATATGTTAATGAAATAACAGCTCAGTTCTGTTTTTCCACAAATCTGATCTGAACAGCAGTAATTAAACGTGGCCATTTATTCTAAATGCAAGCATTTATTTCCTTTAGAACTGAAAAAACTGATTAGGAATCAGCAGGATACGCCCAAACACAAACATATGCAGTTGTCAACATTGACAGTTGGGATAAGCTATATAGCGTACTAGTACTAGCTTCAAACTTGAGTAATAGTAATATATATGGTACTCCAACCGGACATATACTATACAGTATACATCTCATCATCAAATTCAACCACCAGTACTGGATAGCTAGTGTTGTAACTATCTTAAGCTGCACGGCTTGTGATGTCAATCTCTTATCTGTTTGTGTATTGTGTCTGTGTAAGAGATGGATAGATGGTGAAAATTGGTCCTTTTTTCTCACTAAATGGACAAATCCTGGTTTTTTTCACATCAATGCATGAGATCATATACAAAGGAAAAAACAAAAGGTACAAGCTCAACTATCAACTATTTAAATTTGGTGAAGATCAATGCATCATCTATTATCTATGATCTATCTATCAAATCTGAGAGACTTATTATTCACACATCACATTGTATATTTGTATTAATAGATCATGGACCCGGTTTTCATTACTGTGCAGCAAGGCGGGCCCTGAATTTTTACGGGGCCTAAGTCGAAATCAAATTTTAGAGTCCTAAAACACTACATATTTAATAAATTTATAAACAAAAATTTTAAAATTTCGGGGTCTTTGAGTGTGGGGCCTAGACACAAATCTTATCCGCTTATAGCCAGGCCGTTTCAGGTAGAGCTGAGCATTGGGGAACCAGACCGAACCAAATAGACTGAAAAATCGAATTGTCACTTTTTTTTGGACCGAACCGGACCGAAGTTCTATTATGGACCGGACCGAACCGAACCGAAATAATCCGGTTCGATCCGGTTTTGAACAGAACGGACCGAATTTTTTTCCCAAAAAAAATATTGTTTTAAAAATTAAATCAAAAATTATAAAATCTAAAACTTAATTAGAGTAATGTGATATGTAGAATTCTAAAAGTGCATAAATATAATTACAAATTAAAAATATTATTATAATTTTAAGATTTATGTAAAATGTACATATATAAAATTTATTATAATTTATGATTTGGTGTATTCGGTTTATTCGGTTCGGACCAAAATTATATTTTTTTATTTCAGTCTATTCGATCCGGACCGCATAAACCGAATTTCTGAAAAAATGAGGACCGAACCGAACCGAATTAGCAAGGGTCGATTCGGTTTTTCGGTTACGATTCGGTTTTGTTCGGCCCTAGTTGCAGTTGTGCATTACTTTCGGAAGATTACTAGCTAGTTGTAATTTATTTATGAAATTAGAATATTTACATTTACATTAAATCAGAAAAGAAATAATGTGGATATATATATATATATTTATATATTGGCATAGTGGCTAGCTATTGCCCTCTATTATACACATTCTTTTTATCTTTTATTTACTTTTTGCTTCTGATATGATTTCTGACATTTTTTCTGCACTATGTCTATAGGCCATGGCCATGCATACCACCAAAGTACTGCAGCAAATCAACAGGAAAGATAAATTCGAGGAAAACCACATTTCTACAGCTCAGTTATAATTAATTAAAATAACATACAGCTTTCTTGATTGTACAGTTAAAATTATGGGAGTAGTACTTAAATTAGTTGGCTGATATTGAGCCAAATAGACGTGCATAGCTTATTGCATGATTATGCAATCATTACCAAACGTCAAACAATAATGCAAATCTATATATCAAAAAAGCCACAATTAACAATTCTGGTGAAACATATGATGAGTAGCTATAATGTAGAAACAGTTAATTTGGAGGATCACCTTGGGGGAGGAAGTAAAGAAAAATCTGCAGGCAAATGGAATCCTGAATTGCCATGTCTTCCCACAGTTTTCTTGAACTTCCACATCATGCATGGTCTGAATATATATATTGCAGAGAGAGCGAGAGAGAGGGAGAGAGAGAGAGAGAGAGAGAGAGAGAGAGAGAGGGAGAGAGAGAGAGAGAGAGAGAGAGAGAGATCAAACACACAGAAGTTCAAGAAAGCTGTGGAAAAGCATGGCAGGACTTCTAAATTAACTACAGCTTCACAGAGCATTTGTTTGTCCGTTCAGATCTTACCTGCAAACAGAGAAATTGTATGATGCTGAGAAGAGAAGGACAAGAATGGAGTGCAAATGTGCAATGAATTGAGGGATGAGAGAAGATAGTATTGCATAGCAAGCCCATACAAATTTTTCTCACACAAGGACCACAAACACAGTACCACACTATATACTACAAATCTTCAACTACAACAATATATATAAAATACTAGCTTTATAGATGAGAGGACGCCATGAGGGAAAATTAAGAGATGATGATGGTATTGGTAGCCTGTAGGGTTCACCTCACTCCCATGGAGCATTTTATCCACATATTACCCCCCCTGCTTTTCTTGTGAGTGCGCCAGTGGGTGTGTAACTCTCACTGCCACTTATAGATGATGTCCAACCGGTGGATATATTATTTACATTTTTTTTTCTTTTTAAGATGTCATCATTTAACTTCTTAGCAATCATAACTTCTAAAAAAAATTGTTTCAATAAATTTATAAAACATTTTTAATTGATTTGAATTTTAGAATATAATTAATATGCCTTAAATTATTCTCAATAATATATTTTATTATAAATAAGACTACTATATTAAATATTGTTAAAATACTAAAATATGTCTAATTGCTCTGATTTATCAATTATTTTTTAATCAACACTTAAATTATTTAATTCCAATTACCGATTTACACAATCATAAATTACAAATAATTTATCATTCTAAATTTAAAATATATCTGCAATCAGGTAAGGGGGCATGTGGTGATCATATTCCCCAAAATCACCCCTAAGAGCTTATATTCTTTCATTTTTATGTATATAATTTGATCATATGATTTATATTTTGATCAACTAATAATTAACAATAGGCTCCTACAATATATTCACAAATCTCTAATATTTTTTATTTTCAAATGTAAAATTCATAATATTATTCTTAAAAATCTAGAATGCAACATTTCATTTTCGCAAAAAAAAAAAAAAAAAGTTATCCTAAATTTTGTCCCCTGTTATCTTTTCTGGTTGCATCCTTGTCAGCAACAGGCTAGAGGATTCATATTTCATACCCATATATCAATGGTCATCCCATAAACAAGTTGAACATGCATGTGGATTATCATCCCGAGCGTCCTAAGCGCTAGGTAATCAACATTTCAGATGTCCAAAAATTCTACTTCTCAATCAACAGCATATGGTAATAGTAGAGTATTGTGATAAACCTACATGTTTATGTTCTACTGAGATTCTGATAATTAGATTGAAAAGACTACTTCCATAAGTAAAGAAGAAAATATTTATTATACAATAAACACTAATGGCGACTGTGTGTGTGATTAGGCGAGTGGTGATTTGAAGGAAGATTTGACAGCAATGGGCAAAGCCAGTGCGTGCCAAAAAAAGTGCACGTGTGTAGGTGCTTAAAGACTTGCTATATTTCCTACTATAATCCAAGGCAATGGACATACAAACGTGATTGATATGATAACATAAGCTGTACCATTATTATTTTCCATATCTTTAATTTTTAATCGAATTTTTGTTCTTTTTGGATTTTATAAGGCTTTACATTATTGCGATTTTTTAAAATTTGGCATGTTTCTAATTTCCGGATTTCTAGATCAAATTCCTGTTGTACTAGCACAACATTTAAATAAAGGAAAAGTTGTAAAAGATATTAATTATGTCTCCCAATTATAGACCTTGCTCATAAAACTACTCTTAATTGCAAAAATATTGCACTTCTGCTACAGTGTTATTAAAGCAACCACGTCTTGATGAAACGAAAGTGTTGAGGAACTTAAAAAAAAGTGTCCAGGAAGTGAAGGGACCATTTGGGGTTAGAACTGAGTAGTAATAAGATGTTATCAACAACTTGGAAATATGATAATAACATTTAGAAATAATAAATTAGAACTGAGTAGTAATTTTGTGATTTATTTGCACACACTGAAAATGATTAGGTTTCAGAGGCAGCTGGGATTACCTTGGTGCAATAAAAACAAAGATCTGTCAACAACAGCCAATAATTAGGGCAACAATTGCGAGGAATTGAAGATGATGGAGTGACATTGGATGAGTTTGGACTGGTTCTGCATTTCAAGTGGATGAGCTGTGCAGGGATGGATAATGCTACCATTTCAGTTGGGAAATTCTGTGTCCAACTTTCTAATGTTTGCTGTAGTATTGCCTGGCCAGCCTAGATTATAGTCATTAATTGTGCAGCTAAAGGGAAAAAACAAATAAGTAAATCATATGTGATTATGTGATAGTTTCGACCAATTTTCTGGGCAGTTATGGATTATATGTGTTGGGCTTGCTGAGCAGGCCTAACTCCACATTAGTATGATATTGTCCGCTTTGGGCCGAGCCCGCACGGGTTTGTTTTTGGGCATATCCCAAAAGGCCTCATTCTAATGGAGTTATCTGGCTGCTTATATACTAGCAAACTGCCCCTCCCACAAACGATGTGGGACAACTCCTAACAATCTCCCCATTCACACATCGGGCCCGACACTTGTCGATTCTGCCTCCTTCAGTGTGACCAGGCTCCCCCTCGACCTATACTGAAAGTCTATCTAGCTATCTGCTCCCCCTAGGCCCATACTGGAAGGCCCATCTGCCTTTTCCTTGAGCCCATTCTGGGGCAAGCCCATCTGCCTCTTCCTAGGTCCATTCTGGAGCCCACGTGAGATTGTTATGGACCGTCACAACCAGAAGCTCTGATACCACTTGTTGGACTTGCTAAGCAGGCCTAACTCCATATTAGTATGATATTGTCCGCTCTGGGCCGAGCCCACACGGATTTGTTTTTTGGACACCTCCCAAAAGGCCTCATACTAATTGGAGTTATCTGGCTGCTTATATTCTAGCAAACTGCCCCTCTCACAAATGATGTGGGACAACTCCTAACAATCCCCCCCTTCACATATCGGGCCCGACACCTGCCGACTCTGCCTCCTTCAGTGTGACCAGGCTCCCCTTCGACCCATACTAAAAGTCCATCTGGCTATCTGCTCCCCCTAGGCCCATACTGGAATGCTCGTCTGCCTTTTTCCTTGAGCCAATTCTGGGGCAAGCCCATCTGCCTCTTCCTAGATCACTTCTGGAGCCCATCTGAGATTGTTATGGACCGTTTCAACCATAGCTCTGATACCACTTGTTGAGCTTGCTGAGTAGGCCTCACTCCAAATTAGTATGATATTGTCCGCTTTGGGCCGAGCCCGCACGGGTTTGTTTTTGGGCACCTCCCAAAAGGCCTCATACTAATTGGAGTTATCTGGCTGCTTATATTCTAGCAAACTGCCCCTCCCACAAACGATGTGGGACAACTCCTAACAATCTCCCCCTTCACACATCGGGCCCGACACCTGCCGACTCTGCCTCCTTCAGTGTGACCAGGATCCCCTTCGACCATACTGAAAGTCCATCTGGCTATCTGCCCCCCCTAGACCCATACTGGAAGGCTCGTCTGCCTTTTTCCTTGAGCCCATTCTGGGGCAAGCCCATCTGCCTCTTCCTAGATCACTTCTGGAGCCCATCTGAGATTGTTATGGACCGTTTCAACCATAGCTCTGATACCACTTGTTGAGCTTGCTGAGCAGGCCTAACTCCACATTAGTATGATATTGTCCGCTTTGGGCCGAGCCCGCACGGGTTTGTTTTTGGGCACCTCCCAAAAGGCCTCATACTAATTGGAGTTATCTGGCTGCTTATATTCTAGCAAACTGCCCCTCCCACAAACGATGTGGGACAACTCCTAACAATCTCCCCCTTCACACATCGGGCCCGACACCTGTCGGTTATGCCTCCTGATTGTGTGATCTGGCTCCCCCTTGACCCATACTGGAAGTCCATCTGGCTATCTGCTCCCCCTAGGCCCAAATTGGAAGATCCACCTGCCTTTTACTTGAGCCCATTCTGGGGAAAACCCATCTGCCTCTTCCTAGGTCCATTCTGGAGCCCACGTGAGATTGTTATGGACCGTCTCAACCTGAAGCTCTGATACCACTTGTTGGGCTTGCTGAGCATGCCTAACTCCACATTAGTATGATATTGTCCGCTTTGGGCGGAGCCCGCACGGGTTTGTTTTTGGGCACCTCCCAAAAGGCCTCATTCTAATGGAGTTATCTAGCTGCTTGTATACTAGCAAACTGCCCCTCCCACAAACGATGTGGGACAACTCCTAACAATCTCCCCCTTCACACATCGGGCCCGACACCTGTCGATTCTGCCTCCTTCAGTGTGACCAGGCTCCCCCTCGACCTATACTGAAAGTCTATCTGGCTACTTATATTCTAGCAAACTGCCTCTCCCACAAACGATGTGGGACAACTCCCAACAATATGGAGAACATTTCCTGCTTGGTGCAAGTTCCCCACACAGCACTGCAGACTTTGGCTTGCTTGCACAGGAGGCAGCAGATCAAGAGGTGCGCTTTACAACTAGCAGATCGATTGACCTCACAATTTGCATGACTTTCGTGTTTCTCGTATATATATTTTTTAAATAAATATAATATTTAATGCCACATAGAAAAATGGATACAGAGATTAGGGGGCATATACCCCGCTTAAAAAGCAAAGTAGTACCAAAATAACCAAGAAGACGACTGCGACTAGCTTAACAGAAAAGGCATGTCTAAAACTAAAGCTAAAATATAATAACTCAAGTGTATCATGCATCCTTGCTAGCCTTCTTTGTAAACACAGGGCATGTTTGAGCAGCTTTGCCCCAACTCGCGCCTTGATTTCTCCAAGAAGTCTACTGGTCGAGGTATTAGGTCCTTTTTAAAAAAAAAGAAAATTAAAAAAAAATATTATAGAGTTATATTTTAACGCAGCATTGAAAATCCTACCAAAAAATAATGTATAGAAATCAATAGGACAGTAGGAGTATACATTACCAACAATAATAGTCCCTTCCAAGTCCCAAGAATTTAGTCCAGTTAGTAAGTAATCAGAGTGGACATGCTTCCAGAATAGTCTAAGTGAATGAACAAGTTCTTAATAAATGCTCGTGAGATTCCACTTGAACCATGGGCGGATCCTGAGATCTACTTTTCCGGTATTTAAGTGACTATGTGAGTCATGGGTCCAAATTCAATATTATTTTTCATTTTCACTAGACTTTTTAATATAATTTATATTTATATGTTAAAAATTAGTATTTCAACTACCTTTTTTTTGACAAAATCATACTTGCATTAAATCAAATCATACATAATTACATCTGATAATAAGTTAGGAACAACATCTTCCCAATCCTGTAAGTCTGATGATAACTATGTTTCTTCTCGGGTCTTCTCCTTTCTCACGTATGCTAGAGCCCAGTCCGCATGGCAGCCAGGGTGAGGTTAGCCTGCTAGGTAGGGAATCTGCAAAACAGAACAGGAGGGGGGTTGTTTCCCGCGGCAACTCCGATGTGAGAATAAGAAATGGGGTTTCTTGAAGAAGAAGAAGAAGAAGAGGGAAGAATGAGCTATTCAAAATATGTATAGTGGTGTGTGTATAGATGTGTGGCAGTCAATCATTTTTCAACCCCAAAACCCTCTTTTTGGGGCCTTTTATAGGTCCCAAGATTTTGGGGTTTTGGGGTTTGTACCTCTTCATCCTGGCCTTTGATCATTCTTGGTTGGTGATTGATTGGACGGTTTGGATGGACTGTGTGGTCAGGTATCCTTTCTCCATCAGTGTTGTCTTGGGATCTTTACATATGGACGACTGAGATGCAATTGTTCCATTTTGGGTAATATGAGATAGTTGACTATTTTGTCCTGTGCCACGTGGCACCGGGGACCGCCCCACCTTGGGCCTGGGGTGGTTTTTTTCTGGGCTTTTGCTTCTTTGTTTGGGCTTGATTTACTCATGGCCTATCATTTGCCTCTCACTCACTTATGTGGGTTTTTCGGATGGGGGAGTAGTTTTTTCTTTCGGGGCGTGTGTTATGAGCTGCATGATTCGGAAAAGATCTTGCGTTTTTCTTTGATTTGTGATCTCTAGTCCCGGGGTGTTGTTAGGTACGAGTCCCCGGGGTTGTGTATGAGTGGGTCCTCTGTCTTTTGTGACTTGAAATTTTTTTTCATTTTTTCTTTGATTTGTGGCCCCGAACCCCGGGGTGTTGTACCTAACAAGTCCCCGGGGTTGTGTTTGGTTAGGCCCTTTATCTTTCGTTGGATTTTTTTTTCATTTTTCCTTTGATTTGTGGCCCCAGGCCCCGGGGTTTTGTTAGGTACAAGTCTCTGGGGTTGTGTTTGGGTGGTCCCTCTATCTTTCGTTACTTGGGAAGATTTTTCATTTTTCCTTTGATTTGTGGCCCCTGACCCCGGGATTTTTTAGGTACAAGTCCCCGGGGTTGTGTTTGGGTAGGCCCTCTATCTTGTCACTTGGAAAAAAATTTCATTTTTCCTTTGATTTGTGGCCCCTAACCCCGGGGTGTTGTTAGGTACGAGTCCCCGGGGTTGTGTTTGGTTAGGCCTGGGTGCAGATGCGACAGGTGCGTAGTACTTTGGCACTTTTCCCGGAATGTCAGGCGGCGGTTGAGTTTCCTGTACGAATATATATATACATATATGTATATGTACGAAATGTTGCAGTTTCCCTCCTTTTTTCTCCTCAAAAGCCGTGCCTGTTAAATAATTACAGTGATGTAATCATTAACTGCGGTGGTTATTTTCTGGACGCTCAGGATTGTGCCACGTGTCTTCATCCGACGGACGCGATTGCGTGGCAGTTGAGTGGGTTACTACTCCGTTTGTGCCTATAAATACCCCACATTTGTCATTTCTTTTTTCTTTACGCAATTACAAACACCAAAAACCCTCCACTTTCTTTCTTCAAGGTGCACTTCGAGATTTCTGTTCTTGGAAAATTTTCAATTTCTCCTGCTTTCTTGTAAGTGCTTGAGCCCTTCTTTTCGGTTTTTTGCTTTTTTATGACTGTGTTTGATTTGATGAATATTCGTAGTTTGAATCTTTGAATGCATGTGTATGAAATATGTGAGTCGGTTTGGTTTTGTCGTGTCGAGTTTTGGCGATTTGAATGTAGAATTGATGTTGTTCCTTGTTTAGAGTTTAGGTTTGGGTTGCATAAAAAATAATTTATGTCACATAAAACTAGGTTTGTTATCTATTTTCTGTGTATGTACGAAAAGGGGTGTTGATTTATGCCAAAAATCGGGGTTCGTGTTTGCGTGTTGGTGGTTGTGTATATGCGTATGTATATGTTGTATGATGCATTTTGGTGTTTTGATTTTAAAGTTAACAGTTTCTGAGTAGTTTTTGTATTTCTTTTTATTTTCTTCCCGAAATGGCATAGACTCCGGGATTATATGGTTAGGAGGGGTAGAAGGAAACAATTGGCTAACCTTAAACGTAGACCTGACCGTCCCCATTTCGGGTTTCCCGAACAATCTTCAAGTGACTCTTCCCCGGAACCAGAGAATATGCCTCCTCGTCGCCAAGTTGTAGTGGAGGAGTTGCCTACTTTCCTTTTAAACCCCGGGCATAATTTGGGTAGAAGAGATGGGTCTTGGGTAGATATAGATCACTACTTTGTTCAGACCCGGGAGAATAGTCCCACCCCGTGACTACTATTTTAGGGACCTTTCTACTGCTTATAGGCCCGGGGGAATAGAGCCTTATGATGGGGCTCGCATGGATCAACTTTTTTATAACGCTCCCGAGATGGGTTATGTTCCAGCTCCCCGTCATCCCGACCTTTCGGAGTATACCTTTGAGCAAATAGATGACGTAATGAAAGTTATTTTCCACTTCGGGGATGAGATGGAGTGGAGGTGGCCCGAGCCTCATGAGAGGGTTTATCACCGTCATGTGGGTGGCCGGGTAGCTATTCCCTTAGAGCATCTTCGTAGCATGAGGCCCAGCCTTCACCAATTCACCAAGTCATTATGTCGTGATGTCTAGGGATACCTTTTACTCAGTTGGCCCCGAACTCTGTTAAGTGGGTGTCCTGGTTCCTTGCCTGTTGCCATGTGAAGAAGTATCTTCCTACCTTCAAGCTTTTTTACTATCTCTTTAAGATTAAGAAGTCCACCCTACCTCCCCTTTTTGAGTTTACGTTCAACATAGACGGCTGCGGGTTTCCTGCTGATGCCAAGAGTGCACCCGTCTTTATGTTAAACTCGCTCCAGGGCTGGCACCAAGAGTTCATCTTCGTCCGGGGTGGGGACCTGGAGTTTATGCCTGTGTATAAAACTGTTTTGAAAAATAACAGGTTCCCATCTGAGCGGCTCGGTGGAGATGCCTTGGTAAAGATGTACGATTTTGTGGTGGCTCTTGGTGCCCAGTGTACCCGGGACACCTTTTTAGAAAACCAAACGTTGTTTAATGTTGGTTGTAAGTGCTTTACTTTAGTAAAAAAAAATTTGTACTGTTTCTTGATGTTTATCTTTACCTTGGTGCTTCTTTTTAAAACCGTTGTTCCTTGTGCAGGTCTTCCGTTACTTAACACTTTCCATCACGCTATGTCGCAATAATTCAAGGATTTGGCCGGAAGGTTCAAGAAGATCGGTGGCGTTGTGCAGTTGGACTCGGGAAAAAAGAAAGCTGGTGTAGGTAGTGGCTCTCAGGCCCGGGATGCTGGTTCCTCGGGAAATAGTGTGAGTCAAAGTGCTCTGGTGGTTACTACGCCTATTGTCCCAGAGCCCGAGGAGGTTGAGGTGCTGGAGTTGGATGAAGAGGAGGTTGGAACTTTGAACCCTCACAAGAGGAAGGCTGTGGAGGAAGTTGATGGTGGTTCCGGAACCCTCCAATGTAGGAGGGTTTCTGCTTCGGGCCCTACCGAGGAGGAGAGCCAGAAGTTAGTGGAGGAGGATGCGTTGAAGAACCTCTTAGCCCGGATGACTTTGGATGATCATCGGAATGATCTGTTCGAAAACTATGCCACCCCTGATGACTTCGAGTGCTATGCCAAGGAGGATCTGGATACCTTCCTTGATCATCTTGTTCGGGATGTTTCGGAGGTAAGAGTGTTCCCTTATCATTTTTCTTCCTACCTTTGCATTAGCGCTGAGTTATTTATTTTCAGGCCAACACTCGGATCAGCGGCTGCTCTACCATTCTTCATAATTACCGCATAAGGGAGGCTAAGAATAAGGCCGCGGTGAAGGAGTTGTCTAAAGAGAAGGAAACCTTCACCAAGTATCGGGAGGTGAAGGAGAGAGAGTCCCGTGAGCATAAGAAGGTTATTGCTGAGGCGGTGAAGGCTCGGGAGGCTGCTGAGCAGGTGGTTGGATCCCTCCGGGTGGAGGTGGAGAATTTGAAGAAAGAGCTTGCTGTCAGGCCCCGAGCAGAGGAGGTGCTTGAATCTTTCCGGGGTACCCCAGCTTACTACGAGGAGCTCAACAAAAAGATCTTTGAGAAGGTCAACATCTGCTGGGATATTGCTTCTGCTTATCTGGCTGAGAATCCGGGTGGTGATATGGACGGGTTTATAGAGTTGTACCTCACAGAAGAGCTTCGTCATGAAGAAGCCAAAACCACTGAAGCGGGTACCTCCGGAACCCAGCCGCCTCCGCCTCCTGAAGAGGGTCGCGAGAAGACTCCTCCTCCTCCCGAGAACTGAAGAATGAAGTCCCAGGCTTCGTGCCTTGTAATTTATTTTTCGTAGCTTGCTGTAATTTCAGACTTAGCCCTTGTGGCTTTTAGACTTGTTATTTGGATTTTGTATGACTCTGGTTTGGATTTGTTCCGGGGCTTGGTTTGCCCCGGGAATGCATGTAAATATATTTCCCTTTTCGTATTTGGTTTTGCTTTCCTTCGTCGAAATTTTTCTAAGTACACGTGGTTCGTGTTATGGTCCCCGGGATGGGGTTTAAAATTTTAACTGAATAAAATTTTTGTAAGTACACATGGTTTGTATTATGGTCCTCGGGATGGGGTTTAAAATTTAAACTGAATAAAATTTTGTAAGTACACATGGTTTGTGTTATGGTCCCCGGGATGGGGTTTAAAATTTTAACTGAATAAATTTTTTGTAAGTACACCTGGTTTGTGTTATGGTCCCCGGGATGGGGTTTAAAATTTTAACTGAATAAAATTTTTGTAAGTACACATGGTTTGTGTTATGGTCCCCGGGATGGGGTTTAAAATTTTAACTGAATAAAATTTTGTAAGTACACATGGTTTGTGTTATGGTCCCCGGGATGGGGTTTTAAAATTTTAACTGAATAAAATTTTGTAAGTACACATGGTTTGTGTTATGGTCCCCGGGATGGGGTTTAAAATTTTAACTGAATAAAATTTTTGTAATATGGCGACAATAATCAAATGACAGTAAGGTTATCCTGAGCTATGGGGTGCTCGAAGCGAAGTTTTCATTTAAATCGTAATAAAGCAAAAAATACATTCCGGGGCAAACGATGAAAGTTATATCAAGCTGTTGTAGCCTAAAAGTAGAGGAGATCCCGGAATGTGCGCCCTACCTTTACTGGTAGAATTTTCTTAGGCGGGCTCCGTGCCAAGTATTTGGGACTTCGGTTCCACCGAGATAGCTTAGCTTGTAGGTTCCTGGGCGGAGCACTTCCTTAACCATATAGGAGCCTTCCCAGTTGGGTTGCAGCTTTCCTTGATTGGTTGGGTCCGAGGCCTCGGTGTGCCGGAGTACCAAGTCTCCCGCTTCATATTCTCTGATTTTTATCTTCTTCGTGAAGTAGAGCTTTGTCTTTTCTTTGTAGCTTTCCATCCTTTTTACTGCATTATCTCTTACTTCGTCTAGGAGCTCCAGGTTGGTCTTGAGTCCTTCGATGTTTGAGATCTCGTCAAAGTTGATGACCCTGTGGGAGGGGGACCCGGTTTCGATTGGTATGCGAGCTTCGGTGCCGTATGCAAGTTTGAAGGGGGTTTCATTGGTTCCCGTCCTGGGGTGGTTCTGCAGGACCACAGGACTTTCGGAAGCTCATCAGGCCAAGTTTTATTGGACTCTTCTCGACTTTTCTCCAAACCCCGGAGTATGGTCCTGTTAGTTACTTCGACCTGTCCATTTCCCTGAGGATGCGCAACCGATGCCCTTTTGTGCTTGATTCCGAGCTCTTTCAAATATGCTTCGAAGTCAGACCCGACGAACTGTGGCCCATTGTCGGAGACAAGTATACCGGGATCCCGAACCTCATGACGATTGTATCCATAAATTTGATACAATCTTGTTGATTGATCGTTCTCATGGCTTTAGCTTCTGCCCACTTTGTCATATAATCAATGGCTACCAGGACATAGCGGAGGTCGTCTTTTGCCCGAGGAAAGGGACCCATGATATCTATACCCCAAATGGCAAATGGGATTGGAGACAATACCAATGCTGGCAGGTTAGGGCTTTGTCTGGGAACATTGTTGAACTTCTGGCACTGAGGGCATTTCTTAACGTAGGCGATGGAATGGGCGTGGACTGTGGGCCAATAATATCCTTGCCTGATGACTTTGTAAGCCAAAGCTTTGGCTGCCAGGTGGTCTCCGCAGATGCCTTCATGAACTTTCCGGAGATAATAGTTCACCTCATCCGGATCCACACACTTCAGGGTGGGTGCTAAAAAGGTTCTTCTATATAACTAACCATTTTCCAGGAAGAAACGAGCAGCTTTGTGCTGTAGGTATCTGGCCTTGTTCTGGTCTTCCGGGAGCGTTCTGTCCCTTAAGTAAACTATGTAGGGGGTCATCCAGTTGTCCGGGCTGCCGATGCACAGGACCTCGGATTGCTCCATGCTGGGTGCCTCAAGTTCTTCGAAGTACACTGAACTAGCGATGTCTGAAGTATTCTGCACGAGCTTGGACAGCTCATCTGCCTTGGAGTTCTCCTCTCTATTGATTTGATGTATGGTGATGTCGGGGGTGGTTCCCAGGATGTTCCGCACCATTGCTTGATATTGTGCCAATGTGGGATCTTTCGCAATATATTCTCCATTGGTTTGCTTGACCACAATCTGAGAGTCACTGTAAACGACCATCTTCGAAATGCCAAGAGATTTTGCCAAATTGAGCCCGGAGATGAGTGCCTCATATTCAGCCTGATTGTTCGTTGCCTTGAAGGCAAAATTTATTGCTTGTTGAATGGTGAAGCCCTCCGGGCTGATTAGAATGAGTCCCGCTCTGGACCTTTCGGCTGTAGATGATCCGTCCACGTAGAGCTTCCAGCAATCTGTTCCTGGGTTGGCTTCTTCTTGGGTTAACTCGTGAGAAGCGGGTGGTTGTTGCTCCGTAAAGGTGCATTCCATGACGAATTCTGCTAAGGCCTGGGCCTTTATCGCTGTCCTTGGCACAAATTTGATGTTAATTTGGCTTAATTCGATGGCCTAGTTGACTAGCCTTCCGGAGGCGTCTTACTTGTTGATGATCTTCCTGAGCTGCTGGTCTGTGACCACTCTAATCTCTCGACCTTGGAAGTATTGCCTTAGCTTCCTGCTGGAGTGCACGAGGGCCAAGGCGAACTTTTCCAAGTTTGGGTACTGAGTCTCGGCGTCCTTGAGGATTTGGCTAACATAGTAGATTGGGCTCTGTATTCCTCCTTCCTCCCGGATTAGGGCCGAAGAGACAGCCTTGGGGCCGACGGTAATGTAGAGGGATAAAGGCTCACTGGGCTTGGCTTTTGATAGCACCGGGGGTTCATCAGGTGTCGTTTGACTTCTTAAAAGGTTGTGTGGCATGCTGGGGTCCAATCCACTAACCTCTTGTTCCGGGCACCTTTTAGTAACTCGAAGAAAGGGAGACATCTTTCCGCCAGCTTCGGGATGAACCTGCGCAGGGCCGCCAGGCATCCAGCCAACTTCTGGATATCCTTCTGAGTGTGAGGTATCTTCATTTCTATTATGGCGTTGATTTTCTCCGGGTTTGCTTATATTCCTCTTTCGCTGACCATGAAACCCAGGAATTAGCCTGAAGGTACTCCGAATACACATTTCTCTGGGTTCAACTTCATGTTGTATCTCCTCAGGTTGTCAAAACACTCCTTGAGGTCTTTTATATGATCTGGGATCGTGAGTGACTTAGAGATCATGTCGTCTACATAAGATTCCATATTCCTCCCCAGTTGGCTTTTGAAAATTGTGTTCATCATTTTCTGGTAGGTGGCTCCGGCGTTGATGAGCCCGAAGGGCATCATGATGAAGGCGTAGACTGCCCTATGAGTGATGAAGGCTGTTTTGGTGATATCTTTGGGATTCATGCGGACCTGGTTGTACCTTGAAAAGGTGTCCATAAAGTTGAGTATGGTATGGCCCGAAGTTGCGTCGATTAGTTGATCAATGTTGGGGAGGGGATAGGAATCTTTGGGGCACGCAGCGTTGAGGCTCGTGTAGTCGACACACATTCTCCACTTTCCATTCGGCTTCTTGACTAACACCACATTGGCGAGCCAGTCGGGGTATTTGATTTCGCAGATGATGCTGGCTTTGAGCAACTTCTCTATTTCTTCGTCTATTGCTTGTTGCCGCTCCGGGGCGAAATTTCTTCTTTTCTGTTTGATTGGCCTCTTCCGAGGGTCTACATCCAAACTGTGCATTTCCACGAACTGGTCGATTCCGGGCATATCTTCTGGTGCCCATGCGAACACGTTAGCATATTCTTTAAGCAGCAAGATGAGTTCTTTCTGGAAGGATATTCCCAGGCCTTTTCCAATTTTCAACTTTCGGGTGGGGTTCCCGGGCTCTAGCTCTACCTCTACAGTTTGTGCGACAGGTTCCACCTTGGTTCTTTCTTTTACTTCCATAAATTTCTGTATCCGGGCATCGGCATTGATCACGCCGTACCCCGAATCCTCTATCATGTTGACGTCCAACCTTGGTCTTTTGCTGAGATGTTCACGATGCTTCTTGCGGCTTTGGCCTTTGGGTAAGGCCATTGCCTTTTTTCTGTTCTCCGGGTCAGTTTCGGCCATGACCAGGGCTTGTCCATAGCATTTTCCAGATATGCCCCGGTCCCCTCTGAGTTCTCTGATGCCTCCCGGCGTTGGGAACTTTAGCTTCAAGTGGATTATAGACGGGATGGCCCGGAGTTTGGTGATTGTGGGCCATCCCAGAATCATGTTATAAGAGGATGCATCACTTATCACGTAGAAATTCATGACGTGAGATACCTGCCGGGGTGCGGCACCAAATACCATGGGGAGGTATATTACCCTGCGGATCGGGATCATATTATTGCCGAATCCGTAGAGGGGTCTTCAAGGCATGGATCCATATGAAGGTGTCCCAACTTCATCATGTTAAGTGTATGCTCAAAGACAATGTTAGCTAAAGAACCATTGTCAATCAAAATTCTTTGTACCTCATTGTCAGCAATGTCGAGGGTCACAACCAGGGCTTGGTTGTGCTCGGGATCCAGGCCTTCATAGTCGGTGTTAGAGAAATATATGGGTTCATCTTCAGCAGGCTGGATCATCATGATATCACTGTCCATGTCCGGGCTCCGGGGAGGGGAGCTGGTACCTCCGAAGATCACGTTGACCACGTGCTTGCCGCCGCTAGAGGGCTTATCTTTGTCATTGAGTCTTCTTTGTAGGTACTGGTTCATGTTGCCCTTCTTGATCTGGTCTTCAATGAATATTTTGAAAGAAAAGCAGTTCTCCGTGGTATGGCCGTGATCCTCGTGATATCCGCAATGTTAGTCCCGCGCCCTGTTCTCGGGGGGTGCTAGAAGCGGCTTTGGAGGGTAGTAAAAAGGTTTCCCCTTGATCTCCCTTAAGATGTCAGACCGGGGTCGGTTGAGTGGTGTCCATTCGGGCTCTGGCTTTGGCTCCCTTTTAGGCTTGGGATTTCTTTCAATCCTTTGAGGTCTGGAGTAGTCGTCCCGGGGTGGGGTTCCCCGAGACTGCTGTATATAATTGGTCTGCCTGTCTGCCTTGTGTCTCTTTTCTTTCCTGTAGGTGGAAGGGCGTTCCGGAGACTCATCATCATCCCAGATCCACCTGTTCATCCTCATCGAGGTGAGGAAGTCATTTTCCTTGATAAACTTTGAAGCCATTGCATAAGCCGAAGTAAGGCTTTGGGGCTCCCTATGGATCAGGTCCTTCACGTAGCCCTCACATGAAACCGGGTGGAGATTATGCCGGAAAATATTCACGGATTCCTTCTCCTCAAGGTTGGAGAGCTGGTTGACTGATTCTTGAAACCTTTTGATGAATTCTGGTAGAGTTTCTCTGCTTCTTTGTTGAATGGTTTCCAAATGGCATATCTGGAGCTCGTTCATGCGGTTCGCCCTGAACCTCTTGAGAAATATCTCCCGGAAGTCTTTCCAAGAGTCGATGCTCCTGGAGGAGATTCTGCTGAACCATTTTTATGCTCCTCCCTTTAGTGTTGAGCGAAGAAATGACATTTGGCGAGGTTATTGTAATAATATATGTTTGAGATCTGTTCAAAGTAGTTGAGATGTTCTTCAGGGTCGGCAAGCCCGTCAAAAGAGTTGAAGTTGAAGTGTTTGAGTGTTAGTTCCCTGGGGGTGGATTCTAGCTTTCTGGTGAAGGGCGTGGATACTGCTCTGACTTCCACGTCTCCTTCCACTTTTCTGTTGAGATCCCGGAGAACCCGGGCCATTTGTTCGTGCTTAGATTCCTTCTCCGGTTCTGAATCTGAAGAGACATGAATCCGGCGCGTTTTCTTCTTTAACTTTGCTTCCTCCTCTTGGACCCTCTTTTCAATGTTGGCCTTTGCCTTGGCCTCTTCTTCCTTCCGGATGCGGTCCCGGAGTGTGGCCCTCTTAATCTCGTCCCGGGCGTCCTCTGACGGCCTCTTAGTTCTGCCAATTTGGTCCAAGACTGAGCCTTGAGATTCTTCCGAGTGCTCTTTCCGATCCCCGGGACGGGTTTCAGGAGCCTTGTTCTTTTTCTTTCACGGGTCCATAGCCGCATGAATCTGCTCTGGGGTCATGTTTCCCCAAGGGTTTGTAGAGGTTTCAGCATATTTATGGGCTGCTTTCTCTATAGTTATCATTTGGTCTCCGGGCTGGATCTGAGATGAAGCACGAGTTATGGGGGGCTCTTCTTCTATATCTTCCATCTCGTCGTCCCTGGGCGGGACAACGGTGGGCTGAATAGTTCTGGAGACCGAAGTTTTGCTTTTCCTCGTGGTCATTAGTTTTAGAACAGATTAGGGGTGCACCATGGTGTGTGACTGTTCTGGAAGGAAAAATAAGAAAATTGAGCTGTGAAGAGAGTGAGGGTTTTGTTTTTACCAGAGAGAGGGTTTTCTTGGCTTTTGGAGTTGTGTAATGCAACTGCGGAGGGCACCACACCACCGGAGTTTCGGCCCCTCCTTCTAGCGCCAATGATAACTCTATTTCTTCCCGGGTCTTCTCCTTTCTCATGTATGCTAGAGCCCAGTCCGCGTGGCAGCCAGGGTGAGGTTAGCCTGCTAGGTAGAGGACTCTGCAAAACAGGATCGGAGGGGGGTTGTTTCCCGCGGTAACTCAGGTGTGAGAATAAGAAATTGGCTTTCTTTAAGAAGAAGAAGAAGAAGAAGAAGAAGAAGAAGAAGAAGAAGAAGAAGAAGAAGAAGAAGAAGAAGAAGAAGAAGAAGAAGAAGAAGAAGAAGAAGAAGAAGAAGAAGAAGAAGAAGAAGAAGAAGAAGAAGAAGAAGAAGAAGAAGAAGAAGAAGAAGAAGAAGAAGAAGAAGAAGAAGAAGAAGAAGAAGAAGAAGAAGAAGAAGAAGAAGAAGAAGAGGGAAGAAGGAACTATTCAAAATATGTATAGTGGTGTGTGTATAGATGTGTGGCAGTCAATCATTTTTTAACCCTCTAAAACCCTCTTTTTGGGGCCTTTTATAGGTCCCAAGATTTAGGATTTTTGGGGTTTGTACCTCTTCATCCTGGCCTTTGATCATTCTTGGTTGGTGATTGATTGGACGGTTTGGATGGACTGTGTGGTCAGGTGTCCTTTCTCCATCAGTGTTGTCTTTGGATCTTTACATATGGACGGCTGGGATGCAATTGTTCCATTTTGGGTAACATAAGATAGTTGACTCTTTTGTCATGTGCCACGTGGCACCGGGGACCGACCCACCTTGGGCCTGGGGTGATTTCTTTCTGGGCTTTTGCTTCTTTGTTTGGGCTTGATTTACTCGTGGCATATCACCTAACATAGAACGAGACACTCTTGCTAGCAAATGAGCGACTTCATTCACAGACCTATGCACAAAACGTACTAACATATTTTCAAAGTGCTTAACTAATTCAACACAATCTATGACAATATAGTAAAAATATGATCGTCCTGGAGTACCATTATGTTATGCCCAAAAATTGGTATAAATAATATTCAGGTTGAGATTGATGAAATAGTCAAAGTTGAGAAAGAAACGCCTAAAATTGAGGAAACAGGTAAGATTACCTTTCTATAAAAGGAAAGAAGGCGTGCTCTGTGAGATCAGGACGCGCCCTATGGTGAAAATGACTGATGGAAAGTTGCCGTTGTCTATGTATAAGAGGCGCACCCTCAAACATAATAAGGAGGCACACCCAATTACTGAAGAAGGGGTGAGGGATTCCTTGATTGAATTCTTTCCTATGGTGAGCTTTAGGGCGCGCCCTAAGTGAGAAAGAGCTTGGATGTGACTTTGACATTTTACTTGGACGAATTTTTTGGAAGATTCAAGGAAGATGGAGATTATTATTACTAACCTATTTGATACAGGTTCTCTATTGAAGAACTCCTTCATGTAGCACATCTACACGAAAGGCGGTGTTCGTGGTCAGAGACCTCCAAGGGTATGCCTGATGATTGAAAACCTCCTCCTATAGTCAATGGGTGTCCTCATTGGGGATGTGGGGTGAAATCTGGTGTGTGCTTTGGGAGCTCTGTCTCTGTAGTCAACGGGTGTCCTCGTTGGGAGACTTTGGAGTATCCTGCACTTTGCACCCAAAAGTTTGGGATCACTTGTCCTGCAATCTGGTAGGGGCTCCTTATCGGGGGACAAGGATGCGTCCAACATTTGGGGTGAACCACGGCTATACCTGCGTCCACGTACTAGAGTAACAGCTGGTAGCGGAGGGTTATCCTTGGCCAGGGAGATGCCTTATGCGTGAAGTCTCAAAGCCACGGACGAGCCTTGGGAATTTGTGGTTGGGCCTCATCGGCGGACATTCCTAAAGCTAGTAGAAGAAGGTTTCCAGTGGGTTTTCTACTAGGCCTCGGGATAAGAAATCTAAGCCCCTTAGGTTTCTTGTACCCCAAGAACTACGTGGGCTTGATTCCCTATAAATAGGGATATGTAGGCAAATTATAAGGGGTAAGAAGTGAGAGCGCAAAGGAGCCACCACTAACCCTAAGCAATCTCAGCCCCCAATAATCATTACCACAAAACACTGTTCATCTTTTCCGATGAATATTGTTCATCGGATCCATCGATTACTGTTCATGTTTCTGACGAAGAACCGCCATCATAAATCTTGTTTCCGGCTACGAACCTCAGACTTTATTGCTCCCAAATTCCTCTGTCAACAAATTGGCGCTAGAAGGAGAGGCTAATCAAGATCTGCATCTGAGAGGAAGCATGTCTCAATATCGTGATGGAATTTTTTATGATGGAAGCTCTGAGGAAGAATCTGATCATGACTATGATCATGAACCTTACGTTCCGCCGATGACTAATCGTCCCACTCCGGACGTTGGGGGACAGCCATCTGTGCTCATCAGCAACGCTGACTTGCTAGAACAGTTGTATCGCATGGGCGATGATTTGAACGGCTTCGACTCAAGGTTGAGCACCGTGGAGCGGCGCAAGACCAGAAGAGGCCTTCGTCGCAGCCGTGTTACTCATGCACCTGGAAAAGCACCTATGACTGATAAAGATGCCTCAGTCGGCCATGGCCACATTGGAGGAGGGCGTGTGCCGATAACCTCGCGATGCCTGGACTATTCCAATGATACATCCCCAATCATCGAGCTGGTGGAAGAAGATGCTGATGGTCGAGAAATCCTGCGGACGGATAACCGTGGGGTTGCTCATCCGCACCGGTCTGGACGTAATCTTGAGGAATGCCGACAAGCGGAATTCATGCCGGAGAATCGGCAATGAGGCTTCACAGCTTTAAAGGATCGCTTGGGGATCCGCTTAGGCGATGATGATTTAAGAATATTATTGCTTGAATGGCAAAAAGAAGCTGATCGCGGAGATGTGACGCCCCATGACACAACGCGTGTGCCCCTGAATTCCCATGGAAATCAGGAGCGGTACCGCGATCATGAGATAGCTCCTCCCCGCAGATCGCTGGACCGATATGGTCGAGGATATGGAAACGATCGTTGGAGAAGACCCCAATGGAGGGGAAGAGGCAGAAGCCGAGGTAGGTACTTAGATGGGTATCGTCGGGACAATTACCGTGGCCACATTGATACCCGCTGGTATAATCAAGCGAACAGCGATAACTATGCTGAATATGATGATCACAGAGATGTGGAAAATTATGATCGCGGGACGACTCGAGGCCACGGTCGGGGTCAAGGAGAAAATCAGGGGGGAGATCAAGGTCGGAACACCGAAGTGATTGTGATACCGGGAGATACCCAGAACACGAACCAGCAGCAAGCCCCTCCGGGTGGGAACCAAGTAGAGGTACCTCCACCGCAACCCCAAGGTCCGCAGCCTCAATTACAAACTATCCCAGGTGTGGGGACCTTCTATGTGGGAGATCTGAAAAGGCTACTTAACCATCTGGAAGGCAGAGTGACAGCCACAGCTGAAATCCCTTCCCCGTTCTTGGCGGCTGTAAGAGAGGCATAGTTGCCGGCCGGATATCGCAACACAACTGGCGATCTCCATTTCCACGGAAGCTCAGACCCCGTGGAATTTCTGGGACGATTCAATATAGAGATGGACGTATATCAAGTCTCAGACTTGGCTCGATGTCGGCTCCTGGCAGCGATTTTTAGAGAAAGTGCCCAACAATGGTTTCAAAAGCTTGGGCCGGGAGTAATCACTTCTTGGGATCAAATGAAGACTCTTTTCTTGACCAAGTTCCAAGAGGCTGTGAAATATGTTCCCTCTGTTATAACCCTCACTAACATCAAGCAAAGGGAGGATGAAAGCTTAACGTCGTACTTTAAGAGGTTTAATGCAGAATCTACCAGCGTAAGGGGGGCTTCAGACGAAGCCCTAAAGAGCTTTCTAATCGCAGGACTAAGGGTTGGTTCAGACTTCTGGAAACACTTGAAGGAAAAGACCCAGCTACTCTAGAGCACATCTTTGCTTTGGCAGAATCGTTCAAAGCCATAGAGCAATCTCTGGCGGAAGTACAACCAGTTGCGCACACAAGTCAAAGAAATAAAGCAAGGAAGAGAGACAGATCTCCAAGTCCAAGGTACAGAAGGAGTAGTCGAAGCCCGAATCCGGTGAATACCACGACCACGAGGAGGGAATGGAGTCCTTTCTCAAACTATGATTATAGAACGAGCCGGTATACGCCCTTGGCCGCGTCAATTGAACACATCTTTGAGGTTAACAAAAACAGAGGGTTGTTTAAAAAACCCGAGGCTCTATCATCCTGGAAAAGTAGAGATAAGAAAAAGTATTGCGAATACCATGAGTCGTCCGGGCATAAAACACATGAATGTCGCCAACTAAAGGATGAGATCGAAGCACTTATCAAAGAAGGATACCTTGGTGAATGGGTAGTTAAGGAAGTAAGGAAATACAAGGATGACAAAGTAAAGGAAGAAGAAAGGCGAGCCTCGCGGGGGTCGAACAATGAAACTCTGGAGGAAAATGAATTCGTCAGGGACGGCAGCATCCGAACAATCTACGGGGGAGATCCCAGGATGGAATGCAGCAACCGAGCCTTGGCGAAATATGCTAGGGAAGCCCGGTTCAGGCCTCTCACGGACATCCATAGGGTGGAAACTCGACCACCCAAAGTATTTAAGGGCGAGTCCATGGATTTTACCTTCAGAGAAGCGGATTCCCGATTGGTGCATCACCCCCACAATGATGCGCTGGTTATTTCCATCCAGATTGGAACCAAAAACATCCATAGGGCCTTCGTGGACAATGGAAGCTCGGCAAACATCCTCTACTACAGCACCTATAAGAAGATGGGGCTACCTGATCGGGATATGTCAGGGGAAAATTCGTGGATCTATGGCTTTTCTGGCGCGGGAGTTAGAGTTATGGGATTAATTCGGTTGCCATGTACTTTGGGGGAAAGCCCGTTGTCTGTAACAAAGATGCTCGAGTTTAAGGTCCTGAATCAGGAGTCGTCCCACAACGTGCTGTTGGGATGGCCTTTTTTTCGGGAGATGAGGGTTATTACTTCAATCCACCACCTTACCATCAAGTTTCCAATGCCAAATGGTGTGGGGAGCATAAAGGGCTCACAGTATGACTCTCGGGAGTGCTACAGGAAAGCTATGAGAGGCTTTAGAAAAGACTCCCACACCGAAGATGCATCAGATGATGATCGAGAAAAGAGCATTGAGCAACCGATCGAGGAAATCCGAGTCCATTATTATATCGAGCAAGAAGACGAGCGCCCCTCTGAACTGCCTCCAGCAATGTT
The DNA here is from genome assembly GCF_009905375.1 of Apium graveolens. Lineage (NCBI taxonomy): Eukaryota > Viridiplantae > Streptophyta > Magnoliopsida > Apiales > Apiaceae > Apium > Apium graveolens. Next base: position 207,133,556 of record NC_133656.1, read on the forward strand.
ATTCTTGGAAGACACACTCAGAATTAAAATGTTGGAAGAAGAGGAATCCTCAAACACCATCATCCAAGCAGATTTCAATTGGGAACGATTGGAAGGAAGATTTGACGTCTTGCAAAGTCTCGGACAGGATGAGCGTAAGGTAGATGCCCCTCTCTCGGAGGGAGCGCCCTTGCCCGTGAAAAATATTAAGGAAGTTGATGCCCCTGCAATGCAGGGTGCGCCTTCTAGAGAAGTTGATGCTTCTCCTAAAGGGGATGCGCCTTCTCTGCGGAACAATGAAAATCATGATTCGCCCGACCTAGATCCACATATACCAATGCCAACGGAGAAGATGGGGCCGGCAGAAGATACAATTAAAATCCCTGTCGATGAAAAAGATCCAAGTAAAGTATTGAGAATTGGATCTCAGTTGGTACCAAGGTTGAAAGAGGGTCTTTCGATATTTATCTTAGCAAACCTTGATGTATTTGCATGGGACCATTCTGACATGGTAGGAATCGACCCAGAGGTAATATGCCACCGCTTGAATATCGATTGGCTAGCAAATCCGGTGTTGGTAAGAAAACCTAATGGTTAATGGAGAACATGTGTGGATTTCACCGATATGAATAAAGTGTGCCCAAATGATAGATATCCCTTACCGAGAATTGATCGGTTGGTCGACGCCACGGCAGGGCATGCCTTGCTCAGCTTCATGGATGCATACTCCAGATATAATCAAATTCCCATTTATGGGCCTGACCAATAGCACACCTCATTTATCACCGATAGAAGACTCTATTGCTATATTGGAATGTCATTTGGCTTGATCAATGCAGGAGCTACCTATCAAAGATTGGTAAACAAAATATTCAAGAGGCAGATCGGAAAGACAATGGAAGTATACGTAGATGACATGCTTGTAAAGTCTAAGAATGCGGTATATCACATCGCAGACTTAGCAGAGATGTTCCATATTCTGAGAAAATATAGAATGAAGCTGAACCCTCAAAAGTGTGTATTCAGTGTCGAGTCGGGAAAATTTTTAGGATTCATGGTTAACCACCAAGGAATTGAGGCCAACCCGGCAAAAATCAGGGCTCTGTTGGACATGAAATCTTCCACCAGCGTCAAGCAAGTGCAGAGCCTAACATGAAGGGTTGCAGCCCTAAATCGATTTATCTCAAAATCATCGGATAGGTGCAAAGAATTCTTCAAGGCAATCAAAGGAATGGGGAAGGATTTTGTGTGGACCCCAGATTGTGAAGAGGCTTTTCTGAAAATCAAAGAGCGGTTGGGAAATCCTCCAATGTTGGCCAAGCCGGAAGACGGAGAGACATTAATTCTTTACTTGGCAGTATCTGAATACTCTATCAGCGCGGTGTTGGTGAAGGAGGAAGCAAGCCACCAGTGGCCCGTGTACTATGTGAGTAAAAGGTTGCTGGATGCAGAAACCAGATATACCAGCATGGAAAAACTGGTGTACGCTCTTATTCTTGCGACATGAAAGCTAAGACCATATTTTCAGGCTCACCGAATAGAAGTTTGCACTGCTTATCCGCTCGGGTATATTCTACACAAACCTGAATCGTCGGGAAGAATGTTAAAATGGGTGGTAGAGCTAGGACAATTCGATTTGAAATATTGTCCTCGCACGGCAATCAAGGGACAGGCATTGGCTGATTTCATACTTGAGTTTTATTCTAAAATAGATGACAAGTCCATAGTGTTGGCGGAACCTTCCTCGCGAGGAAATTCTCCTGGTGGTAAAAGGGAGGAACTCCCACACCCTTGGTGGATCTTACATGTCGATGGGGCCATAAATAACAGTGGATCAGGTTCCGGGATTCTCTTGGTCACTCCGGAGGGGCACCGTTTGATGAGTGCTATCCATTTCAAATTTTATGTCACTAACAATGACGCTGAGTATGAAGCTTTGATCAACGGTCTGAAATTAGCTCTGGAGGTGGGAGTTGTGAATCTGATAGTTCGGAGTGACTCTGAATTAGTTGTGAACCAAGTCAACGGAGGTTTCCAGGCCCGGGGACCACGTACGGAGTTATACATGAGATGTGCGCAACGCCTATTGGAAAGATTTGGAAATGTCAGGCTAGAAAGTGTTCTGCGAGAAGAAAATAGTAATGCGGATGCTTTGGCCAAGATGGGATCACAGATGGACAGCGTCCAACTTGGACAAATCCCTTTGGGAATCCAGGAAATCCCGAGTATTCCAGAGGTAGAGGTGTTCCAGACACAAGAAATTCCGTGAGAAAGCTGGATGACCCCCATTCATAACTATATTCAAACAGGATCTGTACCAGAAGACAAACTATAGGCTCGACGCCTTCGATACCAGGCTGCCAAGTATGTTGAATATGATGGGGTATTATATAAGAGAGGATTCAACCAACCATTATTACGCTGCGTGGACCTAGAAGAAGGAAACTACATCCACAGAGAAGTACATGAAGGGATTTGTGGCAATCACTCGGGGGGTGGCTCGTTGGCATTGAAAGTCCTCAAACAAGGATATTACTGGCCAACTATGAAAGAAGTCGCCTTAAAGTTTGTCCGGGCCTGCGATCGTTGCCAGCGATTCGCCAACTATTCCACTGCCCCGACATCTTCTGTTACCTCATTAGCAAGTCCCTGGCCTTTCGCCATGTGGGGAATTGATCTCATTGGAGAGTTGCCCAAAGCAAATGGGGGTGTAAAATACACCGTGGTGTCCGTAGACTACTTTACCAAATGGGTGGAGGCTATGCCACTGGCCATGATCACAACAAAGAAGATAAGGGACTTTGTTTTCAATTCTGTAGTATGCAGGTTCGGTATCCCATACAAACTCATCTCGGATAATGGGAAGCAGTTTGATAGTAAAGAGCTAAGGAAGCTTTGTGAGGACTTGAACATCAAAAAGGATTTTACCGCAGTTTATCACCCGCAAAGCAATGGTCAGATGAAAGCTATAAACCAAATCATAAAACATACTTTGAAGGCAAAGTTGGAAGAAAAGAAGGGAGATTGGCCAGAGGAGATGCCCATGGTCCTCTGGTCTTACAATACAACTCCTAGATCAACTATAGGAGAAACCCCATTTCTGTTGACTTATGGGTATGAGGCCATGGTTCCCGTGGAGGTAGGAGCCGGATCCCTCCGGAGAGACTTGTTTGTTAAGGAAGATGCGGAAGTTAACCAGAGGCTCCACTTGGATTTGTTAGATGAAGCCCGAACAAACTCTCAATTAAAGTTTGCTGCATATCAGCAGAGAATCGCAAGGTATTTTAATAAAAAGGTAAAATTCGTGTCATTCAAGGTTGGGGATCTTGTGTTGCGAAAGGTTATGCCTAACACCAAGATAGCTCAGCACGGGGTGCTTGGAGCTAATTGGGAGGGACCGTACAAGGTCAAAGCTATACTCTGGAAGGGAACCTATCACTTGGAAGATCTGGATGGCAAACCTATTCCTCGAGCATGGAATGCGGAGCATTTACGGAAGTATTATCAGTAGGGTGTGGCTTTGTCCCCCTCATTTCCATGATTAAATCCTATATAATAGACTAGTAGCAAATAAAATTCCTCCTAGCCTAGGGGGTAGTACATATGACTACGAACCTTGGAACTAGCAGAAGGAAGAAAATATTTAAATAATTTCCCCACAGAGCATAGTAGCCATGGGACTGGTGTAATTTGTACACTAGAGCGCATTATCAATAAAGGAAAGAAGTTACTTCAAATTGCTTTATCTGCTTGGCATGTAAAAATTTCATCTAGAAAAAATTTGAGGCGCGCCCTATGATAAGGCGCGCCCAATTAAGGAATTACTAATCCATAATCAGGGTACCATGGTACGCGTTCATAAAAGGGCACACATATATAAAAAATATATATGAAACATCAGATTAATAACGCAGAAGTAAAAGTGTACGACTGATCGAATAAATTAAGGAAAAGTCATTCAGATTAAGGCGCGACATTGGTTTGGCACTTAAATAAATTACTGCAAAAGAATCACTGATAAGAAAGGGGTACTTGACACTTGCATGTTAAAAAGAAACAGGGCGCACCCTCATTTCAAAATGCTCTGTTAAAAGAATTCTATAGATATAAGGACAATTTTAAATCTTGAAAAAAGGATAAACATTCTCTAAATACTAAAGGGCGTGCCCATAACAGTTTATCTTATATGATAAAGGCGCGCTATTATGGAAGGACGCCACTCATATTTCTGTATGACGCAAGTGTGTGATGGTTTGAAAGGGAATCAAAACAATATAAAATTAGGGCGCGCCCTATATGGTTGATGCACCTTAACAGATTTTTATATGCACGCAACAAAAGATGGAATCATGTAAACCCATACGATATGTCATAATGCAAAAATTAAAGAGTAGCAAAATATAAGTCGTACAACTTTGCACAGCATCAAAAGAAGGCTGGCTCCTTAGAAGTATTTGAAACTTAAGTACGAATACAGATTAAAACATAAATCAGGGCGCGCCCTGAGATTCGTCTGTTGGGGGAATGGTTTGAAGAGGAACAGTAGGATCAGCTACAGGCGCGTCCTTAGAGGTTTCCTCCCTTGGCGCGCCCTCATCATCTTCCTCTAACCCAAGCTCTATTCTCCTCGCCTTGATCTCTGCAGCATGCTCCCTTTTAAACTCCACCATCTCAGCAACAGTTTCTTCCCCAAACTTCACAAAAGTATAATCAGGGTCATTGGCCACAAAACCAATCCTGTAGAAGTGGAAACCGTTGGCAAATGCTTCATCAGTAATTTCCCTCTTCTCGTCTGGCCACCCCATCTTCAGCTGCTCCTCAAGGTACTCAATCCTCAAGTTGGCTCCTCCAAGCTCAGTGTGGAGAGAGGTAGCCTTTTTATTGGCAATCTCCAATTGGGAAGTCAGATTGGCCACCTCATCCTTGAGGAAGGAGATCTCAGAGTTTTTGGCTTTGATATCTTTGGCATGAAGAAAATCTTTATCCTTAAGGGTGTTCTTCAATATGTTATTATCACCCTGCAGTCTCTCAAGGCGCGCCTTCTCTTTAAGAAGTTTGTCCACCACTTGGGTGGAGTGAATGAATAGCTGGCAGGATGCCTTAATGGAAGCACGGGTGGCCTCTTCCAAGTTCATGGCTTCCCATTGTCCCACTTCTTCATCTGTAACATGAAGGGAACCCATGGGCCCAAGGGAATTCAAGGCAGCAGGTGAAACTGAAGGCGCGCCTTCTGTTCTGGGCCTCTTTGGCGTGCCCTGTTTCTCTGTGAGATCTATAACAGGCCTTTTCAGGACAGGAGTAGTTTGGAGAACAGGAGTAGGAGTAGGAATGGATGCCTGTGCTGTAGAAGCATCCCTCTTTGGTTTGGGCTTAGGTTGGTCACCAGAGCGCGCCCCGAATGACTTAGGAATTCTTGGAGGAGCCATTTCTGCATAAAACATAGAACATTAGTTAAACTTGACAATCAGGCGTGCTGAACAAAGCAGTAAATAAAGGCAATTGATAAAGATAGCATTGATAAAGATGTATAAAGTGCTAAGCCTCGAGTAAAAAGGCGCGCCCTAAGTAACAGAAAGTTTATCAAATAATATTAACAGGAATTTCTGTCAATAATCTAGTATGCCAATACAAAAGCTAACAGGAAGGAAGCTAGAACGCGCCAATTATGGAAGGCGCACCTTTAGACTTTGTAATGATTGAACCTGAAGGGGCTTGGCCTTGAAAAGAGCTGTCTTCTGCCTCATCTTCTTCTTCTCCAGCCTCTTCTTCACTATCTAGGTCAATGACATGAGAAACAAGGACACCTTTCCTAAATTTTACGAATTTACACTTTGTTCCTACTTGGTCAGAAAGGATTCCGACTCGCATCAAATTGGTCCTAGTAACTAAAGTCTTCAAGTTCCACCTTTCAGCAACCATTTTGAGAAGGGTTTCAGCTCACCTTTTAGGCTCGCCCTTAAGTGGTTTGGACACTGGTCTATCTGAAAAGAATAAGGTTGTGAAAAAAGAGAAGAGGAAAATAGAAATAATACAGGGAAAAGAGAATGAGAGGGCGCGCCCTTACTTGGTGACATGTTGAATCTTATTCTTAGTCTGGGAACATCATACAAGTAAAAGAAGTTTTCCTTCCAGCCTTTTTCATGGCTGAGCTTGCTAGAGGAGAAACCTTTCTTATTATGTTGCTTGTCTACAACCAAGTAGTAGTATATGTGGTCAGATTTTCTCAAGTTAAAAAAATAGCTAACTTCGGCCATCGAGGAAAACCCAGGTCCGTATAGAGAATGAACAGAGCCAAAATAAATTTGTAGCTGTTGGGAGAGAGTTGGAGTGGAGCCACATCATAAAGTTTTATCACTTCCCTAAGATAGGGATGTAAGGGCGCGCCTATACCCAAAGATACCAACTTAGGGCTGGTTACCATCCTAGGGATCCTGAAGTTTCTCCCGTAGTTGAAAATATGGGGGCGCGTCATGCTTAAAAGGCGCGCCCATATGCCTTCCATGTCATAAAATTCCATGAGCCATTCTAACTGCTCATCGGAACAAGCTGAGGGCAGGCCCACGCAGAAAAGCTTCCCATGTTCCTTCCTAAAGCGTTTCTTCACAGCTTCATTGCATGGTTCGAATTCATTCCAGTCAAAGTCTAATTCACTGTTAGAAACTTCCCAGTGCTGGAAGGGGATTGGAGAAGGTTCGGGAGAGGTGAAAAACTGAAAAGAGTCCTCATCAAAAAAATTCAATTCATCACGAAGGGGCGACATGTTCCCTTCAGGCGCGCCCTCATAAATGGGAGAAGTAGGCGCGTCCTGTGATTTTTGTGGAGATGGGCTTGGAGAAATAGCCCTATATGAGACTTTGGATGGCCCTGCATCTACATTGATGCCCATTTAAACACCTCTATATTTGTCAGCATTCAAGCTCTCGAACCAGTCATCATCATCTAATTATGTGCTAATAGGGGCTGGGGATCTTTCTTTTTGGATTAGCTTTTGCTTCCCATGTCTACGAGACAAAGGAACATTGTCCGTGGAAAAACTGTTTGAAGAATCTGCCATCAGGGTACCTTTTCTGGAATATTAAACAAGGCGCACCACCCGGTTCAAAAATTCAGGGGTATGATGGGTGTTTGGAGGCTAAGGGTCGAAATAGGTGCTTGGAGGCGAGTAGATTCCCAAATTGGTAAGGAAATCCTTGAACGGGTGAAAAGGAGAGGACGCGCCCTCGTTTTCCAGCTGTCAAGAAAATCAAGAAAGTTTGAAGGCACGTCCAGTTCAAAAATTAAGAAGAGGGAAAACTAAAGAGCAATGAAAGGCGTGTATTGAAAAGATATCATGCCCCAAATAAAGGGATGGCTTAAAATTATCCTATCATAACAAAAGACGGGCCTCATCATGAGAAGGCGCGCCACAAAGAAAATCCTAGTCTATTTAAAAGAATATGTCTTTAACTAAAATAAGGCGCACCCTGTTAAAGGACAAGGCGCATCCAAAGGTACATCTCTAACTAAAGCCTGACTCCATTTGTTGAGAGAAGTCTATGAAGGCGCGCCATAAGTTACTGGCGGACTCTAAAAATAGATATGGTTATGTACAGATTATAACTGATGATTTTCTAAGGCATAAAGATACTAACGATTGAAATTCTCAAAAATACAAATTTGAAATTGATTACCCTATGATTTTGGATCTGGAGGGGCTAACACAGATATATACACTTATACATACACAGATACATACAAAAACATGTATATTCAAGAAATGGAAGATGGACAGTTTTGTGACATGCATAGGGATTTAATAGATGAAACTCAGAAATATGAAGAGTCGGGTGTACCTTTTTGATTGGAGAGAGAGATGAATCGAAAAAAATAAAGAAACAGTGGAGGATTGAGGCCGATTCTGAGCAAAATATCTTCCCGCCGGTGTGGTAAGTTTTTGAAGAAGAGTAAAATAAGAGAGAATGAGTAAAGGTAAAAAGAAAATATGTGACTGATATTTATAGCTGAAAATGACAAATGTCAAATCAATCATGTCAATCACGATTCCCGAAGAATAAGGGAAACCGTTTTGAATCATTTCAAATTCTAGGACGCGCCCTCTTGAAGGCGCGCCTCATATGATTATCACAGTAACTAGAAATTCTGAATGTAAAATTTGGAACTTTAAAAAGGCATGCCCTGTTGAGGGCGCACCCAGTAAAAGTATTGGAAAGTTTGTTTATACATATTTTGATAAAGATGAGAAAAATTCCAATCCCATTTTCAATGACATATGGAATTTGGGGGTAGTTGTTATGCCCAAAAATTGGTATAAACAATATTCAGGTTGAGATTGATGAAATAGTCAAAGTTGAGAAAGAAACGCCTAAAATTGAGGAAACAGGTAAGATTACCTTTTTATAAAAGGAAAGAAGGCTCGCTCTCTGAGATCAGGACGTGCCCTATGGTGAATATGACTGATGGAAAGTTATCACTATCTATGTATAAGAGGCGCGCCCTCAAACATAATAAGGAGGCGCGCCCAATTACTGAAGAAGGGGTGAGGGATTCCTTGATTGAATTCTTTCTTATGGTGAGCTTTAGGGCGCGCCCTAAGTGAGAAAGTGCTTGGATGGGACTTTGACATGTTACTTGGACGAATTCTTTGGAAGATTCAAGGAAGATGGAGATTATTATTACTAACTTATTTGATGCAGGTACTCTATTGAAGAACTCCTTCTTGTAGCACATCTACAGGAAAGGCGGTGTCTGTGGTCAGAGACCTCCATGGGTATGCCTGATGATTGAAGACCTCCTCCTGTAGTCAATGGGTGTCCTCATTGGGGATGTGGGTAAAATATGGTGTGTGCTTTGGGAGCTCTGTCTCTGTAGTCAACGGGTGTCCTCGTTGGGAGACTTTGGAGTATCCTGCACTTTGCACCCAAAAGCTTGGGATCACTTGTCCTATAATTTGGTAGGGGCTCCTTATCGGGGGACAAAGATGCGTCCAACATTTGGAGTGAACCACGGCTATACCTGCATCCACGGACTAGAGAAACAGCTGATAGCGGAGGGTTATCCTTGGCCAGGGAGATGCCTTATCCGTAAAGTCTCGAAGCCGCGGATGAGCCTTGGGCCTTTGTGGTTGGGCCTCATCGGAGGACATTCCTAAATCTAGTAGAAGACGGTTTCCAGTGGGTTTTCTATTGGGCCTCGGGATAAGAAATCTAAGTCCGTTAGGTTTCTTGTTCCCCAGGAACTACGTGGCCTTGATTCCCTATAAATAGGGATACGTAGGCAAATTGTAAGGGGTAATAAGCGAGAGCACAAAGGAGCCACCACTAACCCTAAGCAATCTCAACCCCCAATAATCATCACCACAAAATGCTGTTCATCTTTTCTGACGAATACTGTTCATCGGATCAATCGATTACTGTTCACGTTTCTAATGAAGAACCGCCAAAACAGATCTTGTTTCCGCCTACGAACCTCAGACTTTGTTGCTCCCAAATTCCTCTGTCAACATATTACATGCCTCTGCCAATAGTTTGGAGTTCGTCTCAATAACGCAGCGTGCAAATCCGAATCTTTTCGCCCATGATAGTACTTCCTTGAGATTTAAAGCTTTCGTTTCCCCAGGACTCCATGAACCTATCATTTGCTTACTCATTGCCTTCAGAAAACTCCCATGCTCATCCCGGATTATCCCTCCAATACCAATGGTTTCTGTATCTCCAAATATTGCTACATCAATGTTGATTTTCACCCAACTTTGTTGTGGAGCCTGTCATCTTCTTGTACTTAAGTTTATTATTATTGTAGCTCTGGTGCACTCCAATTGAGCTGCCTTCCAGTCCGCCAATAAGTTTACTGTAGCACTCGTCATACCAAACACAGATGTCTCAATTCGATTTCATACCCAATTGTTACGTCGGCTCCAAATGCTCCAACAGAAAAGCGCCAGTGAAGCACATTATTTCTTCGTTCCAATTGTAAACTACCTTTTAAAATAATACAGAATGGACTCCCATTGTCTTGTTTGAATCCAGTTTGCCATACCTATTGATGCCCATACACTCTGTGCAAAGCTACACTCAAAGAGGACGTGCTTCGCATCTTCATTCTCCACCCGACACCAACAACATTTACTATGAATATCCACCCTTTTTTCAATCAACACCATAGCTGTAGGTAAACACTTTTTACAGGTCCTTCATAAGAAAAATCGAACCTTGTCCGGTAACTTTAAATTTCATAAAAAAAAATCAAAATGCTGCATGAGGTGTATTATATTCGCCAACTAGCTGTCTGTAACAACTTTTAACAGTGAACTCACCTTCTGCATCAAATAGCCACATTCATGTATCCCTCCTATCTGTTGATGCTAGAGGTATTTTTTGATCAACTGAATATCCCTTTCATTGAAGAGCTTATTTAGGATATTATCCTCCCAGATTTTTTCCAGAATATTCATTAAATCGCTCACCTTTATATTTGGAAAATTAGTAGGGATGCTTGTTGAAATGTAGCCATATTCAACACACGGTATCCAAGGGATTTTCTAAACGAACATCTCCATTCATGTGCCAATACTTCTTCTACAACCTTTTTTACCATATCTTGAGCTGCAACAATACTTCTTCACATAATGTGTACCAAATCGCTAGCTTTTTCGGACTAACCTGTGGTGGGTTGTTGGGTCCGGTACGCATTCAGTTGTGGGCTTGGGTGTTATAAATGGTATCAGAGCTCTGCCCGGCCGAAAGTGCAGAGGCACTACCCGGGTTCCGTATGTATGTTTATGAGATCGACGAGGGCGTCGATCCTATAAGAGAAGGTATTTATAACATCCCACATCGATAAGAATAAGAGTCTTTGTGTCCTTTATAGATACAAGTCAACAACTAATGTGTACCAAATCGCTAGCTTTTTCGGACTGATGTGTGGTGGGTTGTTAGGTCTGGCACGCATTCGGTCCAAAACACTCTAGTTACCGAATGTGTATTGTACCCAACAACCCACCACAGATTAGTCTGAAAAAGCTAGTGAGTTGGTACACATTTGTTATTTGCTTGTATCTATAAAGGTCCTAAACACTCTTATTCTTATCGATGTGGGATGTTACAAACACCCCCTCTTATTGGATCGACGTCCTCGTCGATCTCACAAACAAACGCATACGGAACCCGGGCAGTGACTATGCACTTCCGGCCGGGTAGAGCTCTGATACCATTTATAACACCCAAGCCCACAACCGAATGTGTATCGGACCCAACAACCCCCCATAGGTCAGTCCGAAAAAGCTAGTGATTTGGTACACATTAGTTATTGACTTGTATCTATAAAGGTCTCAAACACTCTTATTCTTATCGATGTGAGATGTTACATCATGCTACTTATTTTAAATATTTTATTCTAATTGTGATTTGTTTTTTCAATTATATTTTAAGGGTTTATATCCCTACATAAACAAATTATGATGGAACAATTTCCATCTTATTATTATTTTATCAAAAATTCTTAAAAGTTTTCTTAGAGTTATTGTGACGCCCTCAATCTCGGGGTTAGGAAATGAGGACCCACATACCATTAAACTAATACAATAACAGCATATATAATAAACCCCGATAATAATAACAAGATCTAAACAGGATTAAGTATGAGACAAGATTACAACTACCAACCAGAATAAATATATTACAACCCAAAATATACTTAAATTCAAATTTATTTGATTCCGACATGGAATCGACAGATAAACCAAAGTATCTAACCCATCTTATACAAGTCCTCCAACTAACACGCTTGCTCACACACACAGCAACTACATGCTCTGGCATCTAGAAACCTACAACCCGGTTGGGACCGCCAGGAACACTCTTGCGAGCGGTGCGCCTAAGTCTGGCCATTTTCTTGCTTAACTGTCATGGTTAGATCAAAACAAATAAATGAGCAAAGAATCTCAACAGGTAATTATATAGACAGTTCTATAATGCAATATTAATATCAATATCCGAGGCATTCTACAATCATTTTCTAGGTGGCAGTTTTACATTATTGGATAGGTAAAGGTTGTGAAAAGGTTTTGAGCTTTCAAGATTCAAGGCTCAAGATTGGGAGAAAGCCGACATTCATCACAAATCAATAGCAGGACTCTGAAAGAGTTTCTCAATTGAAAGAAGCAATTATTCAAGCTTCGAGATTCAATAACTAATTAAAGTGACAGGGTTCACAAGTTTCACATCATAAACGAAGATACAAATCATTTCATTTCATTTAAAAGAAGCAAACTGCTTTAATGATTATATTTATTTCTTCTTTTATAAAATATAAAGAAACACTTGACTTTAATATCCATCTATTAAATATAATACGGGTGATCAGCCCGTACCGACCTCCATCTGGTCGTTATGGTACCTATGGCATTATTTCAGCCTTATATTGGACTAGACCCCTAGCCTCTTATGTGAATGGACTAGTCTCACTAGTCTCTTACATCTTTATCCAATCCATTAGGAATTTGTTTAGAAAACCTTTGTGATGGAAGTAGGAAAAGTTGGCTAAATTCATTTTAACATTACCAGGAATGTTAAATCATTTGGACTCATTCAAGTCGAAAATCATTTTTAAGATCAATTCAAGATTTCAAGGAAAGTGAATGAATAGAAAGTAAATAGGGGTCAATACTAAGGATCTTGATCAAATGATAAACATGGTGCCCGTTTGGGAAATCTTAAAATAAGTAACTTATGACTTAAAATGATTAAGTGCGAAATAAGTTATAAGTTAATAAATAGTTATAAGTTCTATAAGTGTTTGGATAAATTTACTTATAAGTCAGAAGTTTTTTTACTTAAATGAATTAAAACAAATAATTATTAAATACAATTATCTTAGTTCATGAATCTTAAATTAGTAAATATTTAAAAATTTATATTTTAAAATCAAAACTTTAGAAAAAAGTGAAAAAATGAAAATAAGTTGGAAAAAAGTACGTCACTGCCAACTTTCAACTTATCAGCTTATAAGTTGTAAATTCAGCTTATAAGTTGGGTCGACAAACACTCGTCGATAAGCTGTTACGGGCTTATAAGCCATAAGTGGCTTATAAGTATATTTCCAAACAGGCCCATGGTATACTAGTTCAGAATCAGAATAGTTCCAAAGATCAGTACATAACAAGGTATACGGGTTATCGAAGAATCCATGTTAATCAAAACATTACGTAAGGAGGTTCATAAAGGTTCTCTTAGGTTTACGAGATCAAAAGATAATAAAGTAATAGAGGAAGGTAATAAATGTTCGGATCAATAGGATTATTATAAAGGATCAACAGGGATTGATAAGAAGTTGTTATAAAGAATAATCTCAGGGTTTCTCAGAAATCAATAACAAGCTTATCATCAACATTATAAGGAATCACTACTTTATCATGGCATTGATAATATCCTCTCTATAATAAAATCATAAGAGAAGGCAGAGTTACTTGCCTTAAATTGCTTTCCTGCTTAACGGGTATTGAGCTACTGCCACCTAAGATAGCCTTTCCTTTACTAGCCTGAATGCCTCCGTTATCCGAATCTACAATCCAAAACAGAACCCCTAATTAGCAATGTACTCAACACTCGACGTTTCTCATAACGTCTAACGATTACCCCATATCGCGATAATACTTAAAGTATATACTCAAGTATAATCACAAATACTCTCACATAGCACATAGTATACTATACCTTTATACTCAAAACTCTATACTTTAATTATAGTTGCAAATTGTATAGCTCGATATTGAAACAACTTATTCCTTTCTTTATAATCCCAAAATTCGAACCAAACCAAATAATACATCAAGTAATTTCCTAATAACTCAACATGCATCCACTTAATCTTACATGCGACTATCAAATATCAACATACAAGGTTAATTTTACAAATTAAACCTATCTTAAATCAATTTCTAACAAGTACAATCCTTGAAACCCTTTCCTTTTGAATAAAACCGAACAAAAAACATAATTTTGAAGCAAAATCTAACATGCATATATCCTATTGCACAATTTCTCTAAAACCGAATCAAAACACCAACTTATTCATATCCAACTACACGTATCAATTTCACATGCATTCGAATCCAACATTTAATTTCTAAATTAACCAATAATCAAATAAATCATCGATACACTTATAAAATTAGCATGCAATCACTAAAAATCGACTTGCATGCTCTAATTCATAAATCCCATCTAATTTCATCCCAAAACTAAGAGACAAACTCTAATCAATCAAGTTCATCACAAAAACCGAACCAAAAATCATATAAATCAAGAGTTACATTCGAATTTTTCAAATAACATGACATGCATCAATTAAAAACAAATAGTTTTGCAGGGATTATAGAACTCAGGCTTTGCATCACTGTTCACCACAACTCACCGGAGTTCATCGCCGGTAGCGGCGGTTTCCAGTGGTTCCCTCAATCTCGAGGGTTTCCATACGTGAAAACCACCGATTTCAATTAAAAACCAACACGATTTCATTCTTCTTCATCAAAACTGAATACACCATCAAATTTGAGCTTAAATCTCGAATACATCTTTAAGGGTTTCGAATTTCATCAACATGAAATCGACATGCAATACTAGAACAAGAATCTAGAAGTGAAAATAAACTCGGTCATGGTATTAGATTAAGAATCAAGCAAGAACCGAAAGAGCAAGGAGGATAGAGAGATTACTGAGAGTGAGAGAGAAAAGAGAGAGTTCGAGAATGAGAGAGATAGAGCCGGGTGGATGAGAATAAAGAAAAAGGGGGTGAGGAAGTATATATATATATATATATATATATATATATATATATATATATATAATCCAGGGGCAATTTGGTAAATAGCAAAAATCCACTTCCTTTTCTCCCATTTTTCTATTTATAAAATATGTGTAATATAATAATTTACCCACATTCTATTCAAAATTGAATAAACTTTTGATTATTATCCACTAAAACATAAAATTAGCTTTTCACTAATATTTTTAAATAAATTTTTGAACAAATAATTAATTTGTTAGAGATTTTATAAATAAATCCAAATAATAGAATTTAAACTCTATAAAATCATTTTAAAATCTCAATTCCTCAAAATAATGTCAACTATTATTTTAAAAAGTCCCTTGGACTATTTTGAAAGAAACAAAGCAAATTTCATACCTTGATCACATTTCTATAATTTTATAAAAATGTTTTACGATCAATAAAATCCTTATAAATTCTTTTAATGCATTTAAAAATATCATTAATCATAAATTCGAACACGCGCACCTCAAATATTATGCAGACACACAAGATCATCACATATATTTCACATTATCACTTTTAAATATTTTCATCCCTTTTAATACGGGATCCGTTCAACTTGACGGCCCAACGACATAGCTCAATCCCTTAGCTGACTCATCAAACGGGAACGAGTTTCTTTACGTTGCCAGTTACTATTATACAACAACGATAATTAACCACAAAATCATTTAACCTTTTATTTATTCATATAAATTTAAAATTATAATTTATTTACTCAATCATGTCGCGAAATTTCCCAGTCGTTGTAAATAGAAAAATGGGAGAAAGGGAAGTGGATTTTTGCTATTTACCAAATTGCCCCTGGATTATATATATATATATTTCCCCACCCCCTTTTTCTTTCTTCTCTTCCACCCGGCTCTATCTCTCTCATTCTCGGACTCTCTTTGTTCTCTCTCACTCTCGGTAATCTCTCTCTCCTCTTTGCTCTCTCGGTTCTTGCTTGATTCTTAATCTAATACCATGGTCGAGTTTCTTTTCACTTCTAGATTCTTGTTCTAGTATTGCAAGTCGATTTCGAGTTGATGAAATTCGAAACCCTTAAAGTTCTATTCGAGTTTTAAGCTCGAATTTGATGGTGTATTCAATTTTGATGAAAAAGCATGAAACTGTGTTGGTTTCTAATTGAAATCGGTGGTTTTCACGTATGGAAACCCTCGAGATTAAGGAACCACCGGAAACCGCCACCACCGGCGATGAACTCCGGTGAGCTGGTAGTGAACAGTGATGCAAAGCCTGAGTTCTATAATCCCTGCAAAATTATTTGTTTTTAATTAATGCATGTCATGTTATTTAAAAAATTCGAATGTAACTCTCAGTTTAAATGATTTTTGGTTCGGTTTTTGTGATGAACTTGATTGATTAGAGTTTGTCTCTTAGTTTTGGGATGAAATTAGATGGGATTTATGAATTAGAGCATGCATGTCGATTTTTAGTGATTACATGCTAATTTTATAAGTGTGTCGATGATTTATTTGATTATTGGTTAATTTAGAAATCAAATGTTGGATTCGAATGCATGTGAAATTGATATGTGTAGTTGGATACGAATAGGTTGGTGTTTTGATTTGGTATTAGAGAAATTTTGCAATAGGATATATGCATGTTAGATTTTGCTTCAAAATTGTGTTTTGGTTCGGTTTTATTCAAAAGGAAAGGGTTTCAAGGATTGTTCTTGTTAGAAATTGATTTAAGATAGGTTTAATTTGTAAAATTAACCTTATATGTTGATATTTGATAGTTGCATGTAAGATTAAGTTGATGCATGTTGAGTTATTAGGAAATTACTTGATGTATTATTTGGTTTGGTTCGAATTTTGGGATTAAAAAGAAAGGAATGAGTTGTTTCGATATCGAGCTATATAATTTGCAACTATAAATAAAGTATAGAGTTTTGAGTATAAAGGTATAGTATACTATTTGCTATGTGAGAGTATTTGTGATTATACTTAAGTATATACTTTAAGTGTTATCGCGATATGGGGTAATCGTTAGACGTTCAGAGAAATGTCGAGTGTTTAGTACATTGCTAATTAGGGGTTCTGTTTTGGATTGTAGATTCGGATAGTAAGGGCATTCAGGCTAGTAAAGGAAAGGCTATCTTAGGTGGCAGTAGCTCAATACCCGTTAAACAGGAAAGCAATTTAAGTCAAGTAATTCTGCTTTCTCTTATGATTTGATTATAGAGAGGATATTATCAATGCCATGATAAAGCAGTGATTCCTTATAATGTTGATGATAAGCCAGTTATTGATTTCCGAGAAACCCTGATATTATTCTTTGTAACAACTTCTTATCAATCCATGTTGATCCTTTATAATAACCCTATTGATCCTGACATTTATTACCTTACTCTATTACTTTATTATCTTTTGATCTCGTGAACGTAAGAGAACTTTTATGAACCTCCTTACGTAATGTTTTAATTAACCTGGATTCTTCGATAACCCGTATACCTTGTTATGTACTGATCTTTGGAACTATTCTGATTCTGAACTAGTATACCCTGTTTATCATTTGATCAAGATCCTTAGTATTGACCCCTGTTTACTTTCGATTTGTTCACTTTTCTTGAAATCTTGAATTGATCTTAAGAATGATTTTCGACTTAAATGAGTCCAAATGATTTCACATTCGTGGTAATATTAAAATGGACTTAGCCAACTTTTCCTACTTCCAACACAAAGATTTTTCAAACGAATTCCTGATGGATTGGATAAAGATGTAAGAGACTGGTGGGACTAGTCCAGTCACATAAGAGGCTAGCGGGGCTAGTCCAATATAAGGCTGAAATAATGCCACAGGTACCATAACGACCAGATGGAGGTCGGTACGGGCTGATCACCCGTATTATATTTTATAGATGGATATTTCAATCAAGGGTTCCTTTATGTTTTATAAAAGAATAAATAAATATAATACTTAAAGCAGTTTGCTTCTTTTAAATGAAATGAAATGATTTGTATCTTCGTTTAAGATGTGAAACTTGTGAGCCCTGTCAATTTAATTAGTTGTTGAATCTCGAAGCTTGAATAATTGCTTCTTTCAATTAAGAAACTCTTTCAGAGTCCTGCTATTGATTTGTGATGAATGTCGGCTTTCTCCCAATCTTGAGCCTTGAATCTTGAAAGCCGGAATTCTTTTCACAACCTTTACCTATCCAATAATAGAAAATTGTCACCTAGAGAATGATTGTAAAATGCCTCAGATATTGATATTGCATTATAGAACTGTCTATATAGTTATTTGCTAAGATTCTTTGCTCATATATTTGCTTTGATCTAACCATGACAGTTAAGTAAGAAGATGGTCAGACTTAGGCGCACCGCTCGCAAGAGCGTTTCTGGCGGTCCCTATCGGGTTGTAGGTTTCCAGATGCCAGAACAGGTAGTTGTTGTGTGTGTGAGCAAGCGTGTTAGTTGGAGGACTTGTATAAGCTTGTTCAGATATTTTGGGTTATATGTCGGTTCCATGTCGGAATCGAATAATTTGAATTTAAGTATATTTTGGGTTGTAATATATTTATTCTGGTTGGTAGTTGTAATTTTGTCTCATACTTAATCATGTTTAGATCCTGTTATTATTATCGGGGTTTATTATATCTGCTATTATTGTATTAATTTAATGGTATATGGGTCCTCATTTCTAACCCGAAGACTGAGGGCGTCACAGTATCTTTTCGAATCCGTACTTGTGGATTTTTTTATTCGTTCTTAGGAATTAACATGTTTGTTGATACTAATCTTCCGTTATGTGTCACGCCAATATATCTTGTAAGAAAAATATAAATAACCAAATGAATTCGAATTTTTGTTAAGAAAAATATTACAAGTTAAAATTAACGTGAATATTATCCACAATATAGTATAAAATACATTTGAGATAAATATACGATATTCACTCATTATCATACCATAGTATATCGGTCACTTACTCTGAATTTTGAGAATTCATATTTAAATATGATGATAAAATTTATTAATAATAGACTAATAATAATAATAATAATATATGTGCAATAATTGTAGATTTGTAATAATGGACAATAAAGAATCTGGCCCCTAAATTTCCCGAAGTTAATGGTGTTACCTAGTCCTACTACAGTACTCCACCACTAATCTTTCTTATATCCTCCTCTCTTTCTCTCTTGCTGTATGTATATCCATTTAATATTTGTAAGTATATTCATCAATACACACACATATAAAGCGCTACTTACTTCAAATTTGCCTGTAATCAGCTCTCATCTCCTTCCTAATCCCTGCAACATGGAAGGTATGCAATGTCACTACTTCTATTTTCAGCTTTTTTTTCTTGTGATTTGTAAATAAAATATTGCGATATGGTATATACAGATCCAGCTAGCAGCTCAGGTCTAGTATTTCACATTAAATTACAATTCGTAATTGTCATTAAATGTTATTGAAGTTGTCAGATTAGATTTGCTGAATGGGATTTGATTATTCACTTAGATGTTTGCTGAATTTTTTCAGAAATGAAGTAGATATACTCCATTTATAGCAAGAATTGATAGTAAAAGAAAGTTATAACTACATACTGATGCTCGATCTGCAAATAGAAAGAGCTTAAGTGAGCTCTAAGTCCAAATTAACTTATTTTGTATCTTTGTTGAATACTACGCTGAGTACGTGTTATTAAGTGTTATTAACTTATGAATTAAAACTAACTTATGATTTAAACTTTATTAAGAAGTACTAAGTAGAGATGGACCAATTCAGTTAGGGAAAGGTTAGTATTTGGTTAGACAAGAATTAATATTATTGTACATTATCATTTAAGGGTCTTGTTTCCCAGCACCCGGATGCCAGATAAGCCTTATCTAACACATTTTTCCAGAACCATTGGATCTTTATATCGAGGGCTCAGATTGAAGTCTTTTTCTTACCAATCCGCTATAATTTTCCGCGGATCGGAAGTCCTCCCTTCAGCGGAAATTTTCCACGGAAAGGAAAAGTTCCAATCCGCGGAAAATTATAGCGGATCGTTAAAAAAATGCTTCAATCCGGGCCCTTAAAATATAGATCCAACGCCCCTGGAGCGTGTTTTATATAAATGGTCCCTAACACGCGATTGTCACGGACCAGGACCCGTCAATTATTTTTAAATATATAATAAGGGAAATAAATTATTTTTAATCTATAATTAAAGTATCTTTTAAGTAGACAGTAAGCAGCCTGCCCTCGAAAACTAATGATTTGACACAATAAGAGGACCAGTAAGCTCGCTACTTTTGTAATTATTTCAATGCGAGGACAAAGAGCATTGGTATTTATGACGCAAATATAGTATTTTTATTAGCTTGTTGAGTACAAGCAGAACATATTTTCGTCAAATCGAGAGCTCTAGGCAGGTTAGCTAGTGGCTGGTCGTAATATGTCAACTAGGTCTGCATTCAATTCCGACAAGAAATCGGCATGATTATGCCGATACTTGCAACATTCCTGAGACCCTTAACTGTCAAACATGTCAATGAGAAAGTTGTGGAAAAAAAATTCACTTTTTTCATTGAGGATGCTCCTAAGCATGCCAAACAGATTCAAATATTGTCAATCTGAAGAAGACCGAAATAGGCATATGCAGGTTGACATAAGTATTCAACAACCAACCTTATATGTGAGGATTACATCACTTCATTTTACTCAAAGTTACAAATCCTAACAATATACAAGTTGCACCACTGAAGATCGTAATAAAGAAATTGCCAATCATTATTTCAATAAATAACTCAGGTAGATGTGTTTTTCATAATTTTTGTTTTTATTAGTGAAACTCAAGTGAGCATATCTTGATGTAAGTCTATTTCCGTCAAAGCTTATACGCTTTGTGGAAACGAGCCAATACACCTGTATTCTGAACTACCGTTATATCCTACTTTGCAATCAGGTGAGCTACTGTATTATATGTTCGCTAATATGCGAAATATCATATAACTCAAATTAAAAGCTATTTTTTCTTAAGTTTTCATATATCAGATGATCAGAGGAGAAACCTACACACTTATTTTTTGTTGCTCGCATGACAAAACAATCACAACAAGACCAGCTTTAAAACCATGCATAAGATGGGCATCTGTTTTTTTTACGGACCCAGAGGGAGGGCATAACCAAGAGGCATTTGATGTCGTAGGGTAGCATCACCACTGGGGATGGCAAAGACCTTCTAGTAACTGCAATAGTCCTCCCCGTATATTAAAAAAAACCTGTTAATACATACATATGTCTGCGAGTTGATATCTGGCACGGAAAAAAATAGATCTGTTTGTTGTTATCGTAGGACTGTGTTTGTTGGCCACATTAACTTCACATATACGTTATTATTGTAAAATTTGTTCCAATAACAGCTAAATCATTGGGGTGGTTGTCCTCGTATAATGTTTATGCTATTTCTTTAATAATGGATGGCTTCGCAAGTTGCAACTATTATATTTTTTTCTGATTTACATGAAACTATATTAAACCGGATAATACTCAAATAATATGAATCTTCTGTCTGCAGAATATTTATTATTCTTCTTTGATAATATTTAGTGAATTTTTGTCTCGAAGTGCTGACCATTTGTAACATATTGCTTACTGTTATTAATTGCAATTTCTACCAGGGTACGGCACATGTTGTGCTTGAGAAGGATTAGCATGGTTGATGAGAAGGTCTCATACTAAAGAAGGTTAGTCGAACTGAATGTCCACGCTATTTTCAGTTATAAGAAGAGGCCTGAAAGAAATAATCAAGAAAGATGTCTGTTAAGAATTAATTAAGACAGTAAAGGGTGATATCGATATGTAGTCTTCTCCCTCTATGTAAAATGGTGCAAATCTCTTCACCTGCTTATTCTAATTCCCGGACTACCATATGCAAGGGTCTATAGGGTTGACAGTAGGGAAATCACATTAGCAGCCTCTGGTTGGTAGAGCCACACTATTGTAAACCTGATTGATAACTGACAGTTTTTTATATTTAAAACTGGGATTTGTTGATGTATAAAATACCAGATAAACCTTTTTTTATGAGAAGCCTTATTCGATTCTTCTTTTGAATGTAATCTCACTTTTTAACATTATGAGCGTATTTTATCATGATTGATAACTCGTGCAGCTACTCCGACTAAGTCATAGCCCTTGTCTGTCGGTTTTGGTGGGGGAATGGGGTTCCTGCAAAACAATGTCTGTCTGGTGATGGTGGCCGTCGGACACCTCCAACAAGATAACCAGTAATGGTTAAGATAAGTAGCTCAGAAAAGAAAAAGTGCAGCAGAATATATGGATTATAGGTGCCCCACGACCACCACCACATGCTAGCATTGTCTTTTAGAACCCCTTTCAACCAGCAAAGCCACTGGAGAAGATTTGTAGGAGTAACTGCAGGAGTTGTCAGTGGTCATCAAAATAATGTACGATATCCGTACAACTCGTATTATATCGAGTGTCAGGTTCATTTGTATGTGCTAGATATTTTTACTTGGTTCCAATGCTGATTGTCAGCAACCCTTGTTAAACTGGTGACGATCTGGCTGCCTAGCTTAATAATTAATTTTAAATGTCGACTAGTTTGTCTTTGGGTGTTGCTCTAACTATATATATTTGTGGTCTGGTTGGCCTCTATCATTATTCCTATTGAAAGTGCAAATAAAGAATTGAAGAAAAGGAGATTACATCTGCCTTTTGCAATCTTAACCCTGCTCGTGATATTTTGCAGGCCAGCTTAAGAAGAGAATCAGTACAGGGAATTGCGATGTTACTTGTCTTCCTCAACAGACTCTCCTTCAAAGCATGGGCATGAGATCTCACCGCCTTATCTTCAGACTAGCTGTACCTAAATTTGTTTGCGTAGTACTTTTAGTACTCGTCCCAGCTAGTTTTATTGGAATTTTAATCAATGGTCAGAAGATCTCCTATCTATTTCGCCCACTTTGGGATAAGCCCCCTCGCTCGTTTGAGCATCTACCACATTATTATGCAGAAAATGTTTCAATGGGCAGCCTTTGTCGTCTTCATGGCTGGAACCTTCGTTCTGAACCACGTCGTGTTTTTGATGCCATCATATTCAGCAATGAACTGGATATTCTTGAACTGCGTTGGCGTGAACTGCATCCCTATATTACTAAATTTGTTATCTTAGAAGCCAACACCACCTTCACTGGAATCCCTAAGCCTCTATTCTTTGGTTCAAACCGTGATCGATTTTCATTTGCCGAGGATAAAATTGTCCATGGTGTGTATCCTGGGCGGACTGGGTCACGTGAAAACCCATTTGCAAGGGAGTCAGAACAACGTAGAGCTATGAACGGTTTAATTAGATACGCAGGCATCTCCTACGATGATCTACTCATTATGTCAGATGCTGACGAGATTCCAAGCCCCCACACTGTGAAGCTGCTACAGTGGTGTGATGGGATACCTGATGTATTGCATCTTGAGTTGAGAAACTACATGTATTCTTTCGAGTTTCCTGTTGATTATAATAGCTGGCGTGCAACGGTCCATGTATATGGACCATGGACGCTATATCAACATGCCAGGCAGACTGATGTAATCTTCTCTGACGCTGGCTGGCATTGTAGCTTTTGCTTTAAAAGGTTGGAAGAGTTTGTATTCAAAATGACTGCTTACAGTCATGCTGACCGGGTAAAAAAGAAGGACTTTCTTAATCATTCTAGAATTCAGAAACTAATCTGCCAAGGAGATGATCTTTTTGATATGCTTCCCGAGGAGTATAGTTTTAAGGAATTGATTAAGAAGATGGGATCAATCCCACGTTCAGCTTCAGCAGTACATCTTCCAGCCTATCTGATAGCAAATGCAGAGAAGTTTAAATTCCTTCTACCTGGAGGCTGTTTACGCCCGACATAGTGAAGCTCTAAGATATCTGTATAAATACTTAAAGATAGATACTCAAGTATATTTTTCTCCTAGAAGTTCACACGCAAAGACAGATTCCAGGGTTGCCATTTGTTGTGCTCCCTTCCCACTGTGTAGGAGCTTTTAAGAATGAAAATAGACACAGCAATTTTTGTAAAGTTTACTCAGATAGAAACACAAAGTATTTGTCTTAATTTAGCCAAAAAATTAGTATAATTTTATGCTTGCTTTGTTCTCTGCCTGTTGGTCTGGTGGTATTAGCGGTGGACTTTGACACTTATGTTGGCACGTGGTGCATATACAAGAGATCACTTTAGAATCTTTTTAATGCAGGCTTGAATTATTCTTAATCAACCTGTCATACAAGAAATGTTAAAGCCCTCTACTGCTGAATTTTAATTTGAGTTACGATACTAAACTGCACTACTTCATTCACCTGCAGAAGCTTCAGTTGAAATAACTGAGGCCTACAACGATGTATAACATTGCGGCCTACAAGTATATATGTCATTATAGTGTACTGATTTAGCTTAGAACCATCCATTTCTGATTGCTGAATTAACCCTTGTTTTAAGTTTTCTGACTGACATGTGCTTGAACTTCTGGCTATGAAGGAGAAAGAATGAGTGATCTTGCCTGAAGCTTTAGAATGAGCTATTTCCCTTGTAAGGGCATCTCTACATGGATTCAGTTTTGTGGACTATTTGACGGAATACTTTTTGTCTGCTCGAGTTAAATATTCGTGTTATATAAATCATGAGCTTTGATGGAGACCCCCGCCAAAGTTTGGAAGAGCAACACCATGGTAATCTTGGATCATAAACTTGAGTACATTAAATTCTTCTTCTGCCTAAGCGCGACAATTAGCATCGATCATCACATACTTTGTACATTTAGTAAAGCTGCTCTTGCTGCTCGCTGTAGCTAATCTTATATGCATCATGTACACTGTATACAACCACATTGTTCACCCAAATCAGAAAATTGTTCAGTTTAAATAAAACCCATAGCTACAACCACCATATTTAGCTATTCTTTAACGTGCAACAGCAATATATATTATTAACTATCTACAAGTTCGAAGCTTTTCAGAGTGATACATTATAAAATTTGTTATAAGATTCTAATATGTATTTTTCTGGTTCTTGCAACTTTTTAAAGCTTATTCCTTCAAAAACATGACCTGCTTGCTGCTAAAATAAAGTTGCAGTACATTATCTAATAAAATTACTAGCCAGTAAATGATTCACTTGTGTCCGCAAATAAAATATTTATATTCTAGTAATGTTATTGCCACAAAGGACTGACACAACCAAGCATCCAACTTTGGAGCAACAAGATCTCGCAGAGTATGAAAATTCATAAGGTACTAGCATAGAAGACATCAAGACAACATTCATTGGAAATTCTTTTGAAAATATAAAACGACAGGAATAGATGAAACTATCATTTGAGGAGCGCCTTGATGATAGACTTCACATTCAGCTTCTTCAAGTCGGTATAGGACTGTCCACATCCAACAAACATAACAGGCGACCCGGATATATAAACCATTGACAATGCAGCACCAACCTGCATCACAAACATCAAACCCAGGTCTAAAGTTAATAAGCATTCCCTTAAACAAATTCATTTGCATTAATAAATTAAGGGTTATATTTACTTTATCATCTATGGTATCAAACTTCGTGAGCAAGATTCCATCTATCAGTCTGGGATTAGGAGATGGCGAAAGATCAGCTAGTTTCTGCAGCCAATTAACAAAAGAGTTATAAAACTGTAATCAAACATGTTGCCAGAGAAATGTCTTGGGTGTTAGTATGACATATTGTAGGAAAAGAAAGCAGAAGTCCTAATTCTAATGTTTAAAACTTTTAATAAATCACAAAAATTTTAATTTAGCAAATTAATCAGACAAAAATGCTAGCTTTGAATCAACAAACCTGGTTGAACTTTGATAGCTGATCCACAGCATCATTCCCAACAAGTGCCTCACCAACAAAAAGGACCAGATCTGGGCTATTTACATAGACCAGTTTTGACAAAGCTCGCATCAACGGTTCATTGTCCTGTATATATGTGATATCATGAGGATCAACAAATAAACTATAAATTTAACTTAAGATGATGGTATTTGCAATCTCTCCCTACAAGATACAGTGTTAAGTGCAGAGTGTAAACCATTTCTGTTTTCAGACATTTCCTACAGTCAAAGCAATTAATAATACGCGCAAACTCATTGCCAAATGTTTAACAATATCTACTGTATACCTGCATTCTCCCAGCTGTATCAACAAGAACGACATCAGAACCGTTTCGACTGGCCTCCTGAATTGCTTCTTTCGCTACAATTGCAGGATCTTTTTCATACCCTTTCTCAAATATAGGGATCTGATATCAAAAAATTAGCAAAAGACATTGGATGGTAAAACTTGCACAACAGTTGCTAACATATGATGTTTATAATAGAGGCTGTAAAAAAGAAGCTCAATATGACCAAAGGGCTCTTGCTCTAGCGGTATTTCTCTCACTCCCTCTAGGTAAGTTGAGGGTTCATGCCTTGTCAAAGGCAAAGTGAGAGTGGTGTGTGTGTGTTCAAACTATAACATAAAAGAGAAAGTAAGAAACTCATTTACAAACTAAGTATACCTGGAGCCTACGAGCATGGGTGCGTAGCTGCTCAACAGCTCCAGAACGAAATGTATCGCATGCAGCCATCATAACATTGATGTTATGCTGCTGAAGCCAATAAGCAACCTGTCAAAAGGGAGCCACAAGGTCAGATACATTTCTAAGCTTTATGCAGAATAGCTTCTAAATCAAATGACTATCACCTTGGCAAGATTTGTAGATTTTCCCACTCCATTAACTCCAACAAAGACAACAACATATGGCTTGCTTTGCTCCTTGGCAGCATGGACATCCCTTAAGATGTCAATGGAACGCCTAGGAGTTAAAATGCGAACAAGGGCCTCTTCCATTGCTGCCTGTACTGTCGATGATATCCTTGTAAATGATCCTAGTTTTTTACCCTCAAGGCTTGCTGCTACTGATTCACATAGCTTCTCGGCTATCTCCTCAGCCTATGGCACCGCATCATTTAAAACAAAATTAATATATATATATTATAGAACAGAATAAAATATCCAAGGAAGTTAAAGGAAGGATTACAAACTAACACGAAAGCTGAACATCAAAAAGTAGAGGGCACAGTGAAAAACATACCACATTCTTGGTCATAAGTTTGTCCTTCAAAGCTTTCAGTGCTGGTTCTAGGTCCGCCTTCTCCAAATTTGCTTTCCCCGCAATACTGAAGACAAAGATTAATTAACTGATGCAGGCATCCAAAGAATATAATTATTTTAGAAATAAAAAATGAATATTAGAGGAGTGCAATCATGTATCATAACCTTAAGTCACTGACAAGTAGAATTTGATTTGAAATATATATAAGCTTATCACGCCATTGGGGTTGGTAAATAAAGAAACACATATAAATTAAAAAAAATTATATGCCCCAACGTTATATAAACATTTTAAAAATATGATTCCCATCACACAATCCACTAAGTCCTAATTTTAAATGTTCATTCGATGTTAGAAGGATGCATGTATGTAAGAAAATGAAAGAAAAATAAAAGCAATCAAGGAATGAGGAAATTTGCTTACCTCTGGAACATTGAAGAGAACCAACCCTTCTTTTTTGTATCTGGCTTTTTATCCATCTTGCCATCCTCGTTGTCCTCATCCTCACTATCATCAGAATCGCTGTCGCTGCTAAGTATCTCCTCTTTGTCCATCATACTCTCACCTTCATTGGCTGCTACAACCACAATATTTTCATCTCCATTCACTGGATCTGTAAAATCCAACTTGGACTCCACCGGTGCCTCGTCCCAGACTCTATTCTTTTTTGTTATCTTTTTCTTTGGTTCCACTTTGGGAACCTTGTTAACAACAGCATTAGTTTTCTTTGAACCTTGAGCTCTTAATTTTTGTAGCTTATTTACATCAAAAGCCCCATTATTGGAACTCTCATTTTCTTTACCATTGGTACTACCCTTTGCAGTGGATTTCCCGTAGCCATCACGGTTACCATTAGCAAGACCATTACCATTTTCTGATTTACGACCTTTTGATTTTTCACCATCTCCACCATCACTTCCCGAATCACTGCTGCTTTTTTTATTATCACCTCCTGTAAGACCTATCTTCTGCACTTTTCCTTGCTTCTTACTTAGATTGTTGTTACTCACTGGTTTCGCCACTTGATTTGATTTCTTCATATCTTCTACACGAGCTTCCGCCTCCTTCCTGAGCTGCCTGAATTTCTCATCAAAATCATTATACACCATCTTTTTAGAATCATAAATCTCCGAGAACTCTCGCTTAACCATAGCTAATAGATCATCCACGTACAAAAGATGGAAAATCTTCTGATACACCGCAACAAAGACAAGGTTGAGTTCGTTATGGAATGTCCACTTAAGAGTGTATGCAGCACCAGGTGCATCATAGTTGTACGATGCAGCACCGGATCTTTCCTCTAGTAGGCAGGACCTGATCAATGTGTCAATGGGTGATCCTTTGAGCGCATTTCCGAGCTCATTACAAGTCCAGAGAATCAGTCCTCCTCTAGTGAAAATTAGTAACTGCTCTAACATGGCTAAAAACTAGATCCCTACCTGCAACAAAACACCACATAAACCAATAAGGACTGATACTATAAACCCTTGAAACAGCTATGCAATTTGTTTACATTTCCAAATAAACAGTGTAGGCAATGATTACATCAATAAACCTTGTTCATAGACCAAACATATCAGTCTCAAATTAAAATGAATTTGTTTTGATCGATAATTACAACTAATAATACAAAATCCCGATAAATCCGACATCGCCTACCAGATAACGAAACTCCCTAACTCATAATCAACCTAGAATTACAATACTGGCATGATAATACAGAAGCTTGATAGTTCAGATACCGCCTAACAGATTCCGAAACTATCTGATTAGGAACTAATCTACAAATACAATCATCACAGATGATATCCTCAGATATGAATTACAAATCCGATCTCAAACAAAATGAAAATTGAAAAAATGAATCTAATCATAACAACAAAACACAAATTTAATACAAACAAACATATATGTTCTAATAAACAAACCTATAAAATGAAAGACGATATAATCAAACAATCGTATCAGCAGATTATACAATTACATAAATCGACATATATATCAATCAATTACAAAAATAAAACAGGTATTAGATCTGAATCGCAAAGCATCGACACCAGAAATTCGAGAAACGGTCTAAATAAACTGAAAATTGATGCAATCGCATTAAAAAAAATTACCTGTTTATTTTGATTTTGTTGGAGTTGAGAATATGTGTATAATTATTAGTATGTGTTTGTATATATATATAAGAGACGCGAGAGGACAAAACAGAAAAAAGGAATGAAAGGGGAAAGTGAACACGGAAACCAGATTTTACTGGTGTCAAAATATGCGTGTTGTTGGTCAACGAAAGATGACCAAATTTATTCAACTTGATAATATTTTTATTTTGCGATATCATTATATTTAGTCACTGTTATAGAAATCGGCCGATTTTTTAAAAATCGCCGATAAATTGCTCAAAAATCGGTCAAAAATATTTATCCGATTTGACCAATTTCCGATAAATCGCCGATTAATCATCCGATTTTTCAAAAATCGTCCGATAAATCGTAAATCGGTATCTCAACCGAATAGTTCCGATTTCCGAAATCTGTAACACTGTATTTAGTTCAAAAATCTATTTTCTTAATTCATAAAATCTGCAATTAGTCACATCATATTTATTAAAATATTTATTATTTTGGAATTTTTATTGATATATAATTTGGTAAAAAAAATAGATGCCTAGTTTGTATTTTTGAAAATTTGTTAACAATTGTCTCCGAAGCTAATTGAAACTAGTCGAAAAAATGATAACAAGAATTTGACGAAATTAATGAAGTTATTTCAAAATTAAATAAAATCAGTTTTAATTTATGATGTAAAAAAATGAATAACGAAGAACATATTTATTTATATTATCCGTAATAATCGGAATGTGTTATAATTAAATTCTTCACTTCATTTTGTTTATTAATTAATTTGGGTTATCTCTTCAATCATGATCGTTAAATTTTTTTAATATTGTTATAATCAATTGTTAAAAAAAATATCACCAAGTTTTCAAGTTCTAATTACATCAATCATAAATATAAATTTTCAAGTTGCAATTACGTAAATAACAAATATTTATATCATTAAACTACAAACTAGTCACACTATTGCCCCGCTTCGCTAAGCATAAAAATGGAATAAAATAATAACGTCCAAATAAGGTTATATTATCATTTGATCATCTATATATCTATATAAATTAGAATCCCGGGAGTCCTACATGGCGCTGTCAAAAATATCTATTTTGCTTTTGTTGTTTTCTCAAGCCTTCGCCGTTTTATTCATCAAGATTTATCATACCCGTCCGTATGGTGTCATTTCTGCTTCCGTTACTGGGAACATCAACGGGCAATCATTTATATTAACTTAGTCTTTTTATCTTCTTTCTTCCAATTCCGTACCATACGTGTACATAATTATTTAGCCCACAGTTTTCTTTCTACCAACGACGGTATATACATCTATATCTATATATTTATACATATTGATCCTGACCTCTTTGGACTCGATTACTCTATATTATACGGTAATGTTAGGGAGTACGGCTGAGTTGCATCATTGGTGTCCAGTTCCAATTAAGATTTCATCGAATTTCGTAGTTGTGTTTTTGGTAAGTTCATATTTCTTGCATCTATTTTTCACACACCTGATGTATGAGGTCTCAAGTGCACCTCACATGTTCGATAAAAGTTCAGAAAATAAAATATAATTTCTTATGTTTTGATATGGATAGGTGCTTATTATTTCTTCCCGGCATTGACAGAGTAACATATGGTTCTAAACTACATTCTAAGTTTTACTTACTTTTATATTTCTAATTGGGCCAACAGTGGCACCGATTTCTTTTGGATGCTCATATTATTTGTTTTACAAATGCTAAAAGATTCAATTTATTTGTTCAAATTTTTCAATTAAATTTCTAGAAGTTAGTGATGTAAAAGCTTCAAATTCTTTAACCAATGATCAGTTTGACTATTCAATTATTTGTTCAGGTTTTTCAATGATATCTAGGAGTCAGTGATGCAGAAGCTTCAAAGTCTTTAACCACAAATTATTTTGGAGTTTAAGAAACTTCGACTATCATGGCCTTTTTCGAGAAGAGTATTAAATTTGTGTAGTTCTCTTTAGATAAAATTGGTAGGAGATTTTCTTGTTATAAGGCTAATATCTCTTTAATGGCAGTTTGTTTTTGGTAATGTGGATTGATGATGGTCAGAGTCTCTACTTATTTGCATCACCGTGGCTATGACAAGAAGGTTTCATGGTATCACAACGAGGCACTACAATTTGGTTTAGAATTTTTGTACGCTCTACCGTTTTTTACTTTTTTTTAAAAAAATAGTACTTCCCCTGATGTAAAAGGATTGTAAGATGCTAGCTAAAAGATTTGCAGGAATATAGTTATTTAAAAGGATGATTAACTACAATTGATCGTGATTGTATATAGATTAACAATATCAAGTGTGCTGGAGATATAACACTTCATTCAGCACGCCGGTATAACACTTCATTCAGCACTGCATCTCTTTTCTTATAGTTTTTCATATATAGATGTGTAAGCCATAAATCCATATAATTTTCTTTTAATTTGACAATCAATATATTGAAAATTGATTATAATTTGTTGTACTTGATCAATTCATATGATTTTAAAGAGTTTATATGAATTTTTCTGGCTATGTTGTCGACTAGAATGCTATGTGTGTAATGGTTAGGCAATAAGGATGTAATGCATCCCACATAGAACATGCATAAGTATAAAATGTCAATAGCTAAATTTTTATTCTCTTTTTCATGTATTTTTTTGATTTAGTATCATTCTTGAGTGTATTTTTCGTGCTTCCGGGAGTTTAAAAGTATAAGAGGATTCACCAAAATTCTGAATCTTCCTAAGAATCAGTGGGTTGATTGAGTGATTGTCACTCTCAATCCTATTCTAAAATTTAATTACACTGCTAAAAAAATAAAGCCTCATACCAAGTGCTTTAGAAATGTACAATGTGCTAATATATGGTCTTCAAAGATGTGGCCAAGTTGGCGAGAAAGAAACTTACATGAAGAAAAAGAAGAGGCTCTAGCCTGATACAAAATTTTAACATTGACTTCCTGAATAAGAAATAGTATGCACCATTCTCTTTGCTAGGATTTGCTACCATACTCCTACGGGATTTAAATAGACATTGTAGATTGCCTAAGTGCGACAATACATGATAAGAATATATGACAGGTCATCACGAACAAGTTTCATTTCATAATGAGAGTAAGAGCCCACCCGAATGACCAAAAAGAAAATGGATTGTTAAAAAAGGTAGCAAAAGTCCATTATTGACAAGAAAGCTGAGGCCATGCATGGTTCGAACTTGGAAGACAACTCTGATGAAAATGATTTGTCATTTAAGCATATGATTTCATATTTTAATGTAAAAAATGTGTAATTAGTATCAATTTTCTTTATTATTTCGAAGAAAAGTTCTTTGCTTTTGATCATCAGGGGGAACTAATGTTGTATATGCTATAGATCTCGAAGTCGGCCAAGCTTGATTGAACAACCTGGACCAGGATAACTCAAACTGTGTATTTTATCTTGATGGAGGTATTCTTTTTTAGTATGTAGATTAATTTTTTGTCCTAAATTTAAACATGAAAAAATTAGTTACATCTTTTTCTGTCACAACTCATTATTTATAATAGTTTTTCTTATTGATATCTTTTTTCTTACCGTAAAGAAACAGAGGTTGGATAAATTGCTAGGATAAGATGGTGATGGTTTTGGTAAATAATCTATCACTATTGTTGTTTTACAATTATTTATATTCATTATTTTGTTCATATCAGCAAAGAAAGGAATATAATATGTAGAATGTGTGAAATATTTCGTATCCAAACACCTTTAAATTGTCTTCCTAAATCTAATAATAGTAATGTGGTATTTCTTCTTACCAGTGCTACTTTTGTTATTTTAGTTTATCCGATAATTGTATGCCCACGAAATTCACTGATGCATTGTTTAGATCTTCTAGAAAATTATTTAGCTAAATACTTCTTTTCATTGCTAATAAGCCATGCGGATAATATAATAGAAGTATTCAGCTAAATACTTTCTTTTGTTGCTAATAATTTATACATATATTTTAATTATAGATAGGAGGAACTGTGATTTAGTTATTAACGTTAAAGCACACAAAATCAAGGACCTTGCATGTTTCAACTCTTGCTTATCTTATAAAGTGTCTTTAACGATCAAGTTACAACTTTGATTAGGTACTGGGAGAAGACAAGTAAGAACCTGGAACCAGATTTCGAGTTATTATATATGTATATAAGTTTTGGGTTTGAATAAATTTTTATTGCACCTCTTTTTTATAAGGAGTCGTTAAAGATATTGTATTTGCAAGTTGTTCCCGTGAACTGGTAGTGGTGGTTCCCGAGCCAAATTGGTGGTTTGAGTAATTTAATTACAAGTCATGATGGTTAAACTTAATTACATTACCTTATAATGATTCATGTTCCAGCTTAAAGTTTATCTAATATATGCATCATGTTCCTTTTGATATTTTTGATGTTTTAGGTTATTTGTTGCTAATTAACCAAAAAAATGAGGATATGACACATGAGCAAAAGGAAGAAGTGATCAACTTGTGACTGCTGAGGAATGAGTATGTGGAGGTCCTGTGATTTAGGAAAATAGAGAATTTCCAGAGCAAGTTCGCAAAGGTTAATATGTACATATTATGTGGTATTAATTTCAAGACAGAAAACATGAACACAAATTTTTTCAATCGGGCCTACCAATGACATTGTTCAGTTGTATGGTCACCATATATACGCTTATTTTAATTATATTTTTTGATAATTGTCTTACCACAATCCACTATTTTAAATATAATTTGATCATTACAATTCATCATTTTCATAGAACTGATAGTATGATTCAAGCAGCGGCAAGCAATTGTTGGTTATGCGTCTTTTCTATAGTTGAAGTGAATAGTTTATTTTCTTATTGGAGTATATCTACACACTTTATGCAAGTACAAAATTAAGGGGTTCCCGTGTGTTCATATTTGAAAGTCATGAATGGTACTCATACCAAATAATAAAATAATCTAGCATCTCTAAATTAGGCATTGTTCTGTTTTTGGTTTAATTTAGTTTCAAGCCTTTTGAGTGCACTTGACTAAATTGCTATTATAGTCGAGAGAACATGATTGGCCCTTAATGTATTCTCTTAGACACAACTGACATAGAGTAATCTAACTGTAATCTCTATTATATTAGGAATACACCAAGGATGACCATTTGTAGTGGTCCAGGCATTGAACACACTAATCTCTCCATTAAAAATAAATATATTTTGTGTATCTACCAACTATTGTTGTCTTATAAATTTATATTATTAGTAAAATGACATTTTAACTAATTTTATGTCTTTGTAGGATCATGTAGAAGATGGTAGATTATCTTTACATTTAGTGTGATGCAAGCATGTCATGTTAGACTCTGTATTTTGTGTATTATTCAAGCTTAGATGGAAAGAACTATCCCAGATTATACTGAGTAGGTTTCAAAGCTTTTATTGCAGTTGATATGGAGAAAGAGTTGTACATAACTCGCAAGTGATTAAACGGTTCAAAAAAAGTACACCAGTAATGAAGGAGATATATAAGAAAGAAAATAGAACTGAACGGTTACAACCTCTATTTTATTTTATTTTTTGTTATTTTAGGTAGAGAAATGACCAAATGAGTTGATGGCCACTATGCTACCACTATGTCCCTCTGACTTTGTAGTTGATCATCTTAAATCCTTTTAATTTCTCGATTGAAAATTTTCATTTTTATGTGTTTGGATTCATTAGTTTGATTAGTTTGACAATCTTAATTTGATTAATTTATAAAACTACAAATATTTTATTAATTCTATTTTTAGTTTAGTTGTTCTTAGTTTTCTTAAAAGAGCTTTCAGAAATATTTTAATTTTTTATTGTACATTTCATTTATTTTTGGAAATTTCATGTTTGTGTATAAGAAAAATCTATAATTACAAATATTTAAATGTATAATATTTCACAAAGGTCTTTAAATTTATATTTTAAGAAGAGATTAAATAACCGTGTGAAGCGCGGTTTTTTCACCTAGTTTACAAATGAGGTAATAAAAAATTCCAATATAGAAGAATTAACACATTATTTATATAACTTATGGAAGCAAAATAAGCTAGTATCAAGTCGAAAGAATATAAAATCCTTTATATGATAGTAGTCCAATTTTTTAATAACCTTCCTAAAATCTGCTAAACTTTCAGCTCTCTCGCTAAGAACATAAATTTACATTTCATTATTTTACATACTCTAACATATTGTTCTATAAAAATCTAATGAAGTACTAATTAATTGGCAAATAGCATAATATAATATATGAATTATAGTAAACTATTATACTCACCAAATAAATAAGATAGTAATTTCTCAACAAAATTATAAACATGAGCCCACAAAGGTTGGCTCAATTGGTTAAATAGTGGATAACTATCTTTTTTGTTACAGGTTCGAATTTCACGGGAGAAGAATTTATAATTATGTCTCCTAACTCAGAGCATGTCGCTTAAATGCAGTTTATATTATTTCACGTTATTTGCAGATGATAAGTAAATTTTACATCTACTTGGAACGCTTCATTACAAGCTTAAGTTGGTGTTTTGTACTCAAGTTGTTGGTATTTTTGATATATTTTGTGTTATTGCATTTCAGGCATCAGTTAAATGAAAAAAGGAGTTTTTCAAGGAAATATGCTGAAAAGAGCTAAGAATTGGAAGCCTAGGCCACTCTCAAGTTGAATATAATCTAGTTAGATTCGCGTGGGCAGTTGAATCGCCTAATTCTGACGAGTAGAACTCAAGATACGGCCAAAAGAAGAATCAACAGAAAAATCCAAAAACCTTGCGCGGCCGCCCCCAAAACCAGCGCGCCCGCGCCGACTTTCTTCCAAAAACAAGCGTGCCCGCGCTGATTTTAGCACGGCCGCCCCACCCTTTTTGCCCCAGAATCCTACTTTTAGTAGAAATTGACGATTTTGAGGGTCCAGGTCCACCAGGGGCTTATATATACCAATAAAAAGACGTTTTTAACAACAAGGAGACCAGGGAGAGCAATAAGAAGACCTAGAGAGCACAAAACAACTACAGAGAAGAAGACTTTTATATTCTTCATTATAGTTATAATTCAGATGCTTGTTTTCGATTTGTCATTAAACTCTAGTACACTTATATTGTTTATTATCATGTTTTCATTGGAACCCATGGTGACGATGAGTTCGATTATGAACTAATCATTATCGTGGGGTTCTAACGGATTTACTTATGGATTTCTATAGTTAATTTGTTTCAATATCTTGGTGTGTAGTGATTGATTAATATCCTATTATTGGTTGTGCTTATTCATCTTATGTGCGTAGCTAACATATAAGATAGCGTGTTAATCTTTATTGAAGCAAAAGTGAATATAGAGGTTTAGAACTTGCCATGCTAGCATAGGTTCATATATTTACTATGCATGATTCGTAGATAATTTTAACCATCTTACTTGCCTTATGTAATCATGATAGATAACTTATTCATTAAACCTGTATGTTGTCAAATTATATAGACATATATGGTCTCAACATAACTGGTGTCTATTCAGCTTCTATCTCTTTTGTGAATGTCTGGTAGTAGGGTATTCGTACAATGAAAGTTGGTGTTAGATATATTTGATAATGTCATGGCTAATATGTTTTATGTTTAGCTTTCAGATCTTACTTGAACAGGATAAATCAGTACTTAACTGTTGATCAGTACTTATACTGG
Source organism: Apium graveolens (assembly GCF_009905375.1). Lineage (NCBI taxonomy): Eukaryota > Viridiplantae > Streptophyta > Magnoliopsida > Apiales > Apiaceae > Apium > Apium graveolens. The sequence goes on from NC_133656.1 coordinate 207,170,305, forward strand.
AAGTCAGGACTTAAGGATATCAGTACTTATGTTATCAGGAGATAATCATCAGAAGATAGATATCAGAACTTAAGTGCTGAAGGACGATCAGATAAGGACAGTAGCTGATTAAAGGAAAGAAGATCAAGATAAACATAAGAAGAGATATGCATGAAGAAGGAATTCTGTAAAGAATGGAATACTTGGAAGAAAAGATATCTGATTAATATATTTTAGGAAGCAGAATTATATTCCATATCAATTAGCGATTATCTTGTAACTGTGTAGTATATAAACACAGACAAAGGGTTTACACTATAAGTGTTATCATTATTCGAGAAGATTATTCATTGTAACCCTAGCAGCTCTCGTGATATTTTTAATCACTGAGAGGTAACAGTTCCATACTGTAACAGAGTTTATTATTTCAATAAAGTTTGTTTTCTGTTACTTAAGTTCTTAAAGTTCGATTTGAGTGTACTATACACTGTATTCACCCCCTCTACAGTGTGTGTGTAACCTAACAAGTGGTATCAGAGCATATCTGTTAACACACATATAGTTAAAGATCCAAACACAATCATGTCGGACACAGAAACTCCAACTAAGCCTACCAAAACTGAGGAACCACCAAAGACACAAATTCAGAGTCGGTATGAGACCATCAGAGTTCCCATACTGAGACCATCTGAATATCCCATATGGAAGGTAAGGATGACCATGTTCCTGGAAGCAACAGATCCAGAATACCTTGATAGAATCAAGGAAGGCCCTCACAAACCAACCAAGCTCGCTGTTGCAGTTGCAGGTGAAGCAGCAAAGACCGTACCAAAGGAGAAGAGTGATTATACTGCTGAAGATATAGCATCAATTGCTAAGGATGCCAAGGTACGACACTTACTGCATAGTGCCATTGATAATGTAATGTCAAACAGGGTAATCAACTGCAAGACTGCTAAGGAGATATGGGATGCTCTGGAAATAAGGTGTCAGGGAACGGAGACAATTAAGAAGAACAGGAAGACAATACTCACTCAAGAGTATGAACACTTTGACTCAAAGACTAATGAGTCATTGAATGATTTATATGATAGATTTGTCAAACTTTTGAATGATTTGTCATTGATTAATAAAGAGTATGATCTTGAAGATTGAAACCTTAAGTTCCTGTTAGCTCTTCCTGAATGCTGGGATTTGAAGGCAACGACAATAAGAGACAACTATAATCTTGATGAAACAACTCTTGACGAAATCTATGGTATGCTCAAGACTCATGAGCTTGAGATGGAACAAAGAAGCAAGAGGAAAGGAGGAAAGTCAAGGACAGCTGCTCTTAAGGCTGAAGAAGAATCCCCCAAAGCAGCTTCCTCAAAGAAAGACAAGGGTAAAGCTCTTTTCATAAAGTCTGATACTGAGTCATCAAGTTCTGAGAGTGATGATGACTCAGATTCTGAAAGCTTGCCTGAGACTGATGCTGATGAGGAGATGATGAAGCTGTGTGCTCTTATGGTGAAAGGAATCACAAAGATTGCATACAGGAAGTTCAGGAAGGGAAAGAAGTTTTCCAGGAAAGGCATAAGTTCTGATAAGAAGAATTTCAGAAGATCTGAAGGCAAAGGAGGAAAGTCTGACAGAGGAGATTACACCAATGTTAAATGCTATAACTGTGGTGAGAAAAACCACATATCTCCTGATTGCAAGAAGGTAAAGGGTGACAAAGGCAAGGCTCTTGTCACAAAGCAGAAAAGCTAGACAGACACCCCAGACTCTGAAAGTGAGGAGAACTATGCATTGATGGCAAATGCTGATAAATCAAGTGCTGAGAGCAGTTCTGAAGCTGCTGAAACAAAGGTACCTCAAACTACTTATGCTTTTCATACTGATGATATTAATGAGTTGAGAAGATATCTTAAAACCATGTTTGTTAGTTATAGAGATCAAACTTTAACATGTGAGAGATTAACTTCTGAAAATCTTGCAGTTAAGAAAAGAAATGATTTCTTAGAAAAAGAGTTAGTCATGTTCCATCAAACTCAGAAGGATAGAGATGATGCCTTTTATGTTAGAGATGAAGTGCTAAAAATGAATGAATCTCTAAAAACTGAGTTAGAAAAGGAAAGAGAGATTATCAGGACTTGGACTAACTCTGGCAAAACAACTCAAAATTTGCTAAGTAGTGGAAACTGGAAAGAGGGCTTAGGTTATGGAGAAGATAAGAATGATAAAGGAACTGAAGAAATTAAGCCTGTTGATAAGCAAAAGCCAAAGTTAAAACCTGTTAAAGTTTATAACTGTAAAGTCTGAAAATGAGAAATCAGAAGTTACAAAGGAATTAACTTCTGAAAAACTAAAACAGGAAAAGACAGCTGAAGTGAACATAGGCTTAATGACAAAGAAGCAGCTTAAGCATAAGCTGAAAGATGTTAAGAATGCAAACAAGGTAAAATCACCTAGGAAAAATAGGAATGGAAAGGAAGGTGTGAATAAAAGCAATAATTATAAATCTGTTCCTGATGCTTCTAGGAAAACATGTCATAACTGTGGAAGTTCTAACCATCTGGCTTCTTTTTGCAGGAAGAATAAGAATATTAACTCCTTACCTTCAAAATCAGGAGTTAAGAGTCAGTCTGTTAGATACAAACCACAAAATCCTTATTTTCATTGTGGTAGTTTATGGCATTCTATTTATACTTGTAAGGAATATCATAGCATGTACTATGATTATTATCAAATAAAACCTTCTTTGAAGAAAGTTTTCATTGTTCCTTCTAGTGTAAATTCTGATTCAAAGTCTGATAGTGTAAGTTCTGATAAGAAAAATGTTAACATAAACTCTGATGCTAAATCCGCTGCAAATGTTAACAAACTTAAAAAGGCCAAAGGATCCAAGCAAGTCTGGGTCCTTAAAACTAATAATTAGTGGTCTTTGTGATTGCAGGGCAACAGGAAAAATATTCTAGTTCTGGACAGTGGATGTTCAGGACATATGACTGGAAATAAGGCCCTGCTATCAGACTTTGTGGAGAAAGCTGGCCCAAGTGTTTCTTATGGAGATGGCAACATTGGAAAAACATTGGGATATGACAATATCAATCTTGGAAATGTCATAATTAAAGAAGTAGCTCTGGTCTCAGGACTTAAACAAAACCTACTGAGTATAAGTCAAATCTGTGACAGAGGTTATCATGTTGATTTCTTTGAAGAACACTGTGAAATTGTGAGTAAATCTAAAGACAAAGTTGTTCTGAAAGGATACAGGCGTGGTAACATTTATGAAGCTAAGCTTTCAACAAGTACTGATGGTTCTGCAATCTGTCTGATGAGTAGAGCATCAATTGAAGAAAGCCGGAATTGGCACAAGAAACTCTCTCATTTAAATTTCAACAATATAAATGAACTGGTCAAGAAAGATCTTGTGAGAGGATTGCCAAAAACAGTATTTGCTCCTGATGGTCTTTGTGATTCTTGTCAGAAAGCCAAACAAAGAATATCTTCATTCAAGAGCAAGACTGAATCATCAATTCTTGAGCCTTATCATCTACTACATGTTGATCTATTTGGTCCAGTAAATGTCATGTCTATTGCAAAGAAGAAGTATGCGTTGGTCATAGTGGATGAGTTCACCAGATACACATGGGTGTATTTCTTGCACACAAAAAGTGAAACTGCATCTATCTTGATTGATCATGTCAAACAGCTGGATAAAATGGTCAAAGATTCTGTGAAAATTTTAAGGAGTGATAATGGCACTGAGTTCAAGAATTTGATAATGGAAGAGTTCTGCAAAAACCATGGAATAAAGCAGGAATTTTCTGCTCCTGGAACTCCACAGCAGAATGGAGTTGTTGAAAGAAAGAATAGGACTCTCATTGAAGCTGCACGTACAATGCTTGAAGAAGCGAAGCTTCCAACCTATTTCTGGGCTGAAGCTGTGCAGACTGCTTGTTTTACTCAAAATGCAACACTCATTAACAAGCATGGAAAAACACCATATGAGATAGTGAAGAAAAAGAAGCCAAATCTGAAATACTTTCATGTATTTGGATGCAAGTATTTTGTTCTCAAGACTCATCATGAACAACTATCAAAGTTTGATCTAAAAGCTGATGAAGGAATCTTTGTTGGATATCCACTTTCCACAAAAGCCTTTAGAGTCTATAATTTGAGAATAAAAGTGGTCATGGAATCTATCAATGTCTCTTTTGATAACAAGAAGATTACTGGTCTTGAAGATTTCATTGACCATGATCAGCTGAGATTTGAAAATGAAGACTCAAATTCTGATATTGAAAATCCTGACAGTCTAAGTCCTGATACTGTAAACTCTGATGGATTAAACTCTGATGTTATTGAAACTGTGGTAACTACGTCAAAGAAAGATGCCCTTATGCAGGGGGAGCATACTCAAGATCCTACCTCATCTCAAGAAACATCAGAACATGCATCTGGATCTTCAAGTTCTGATTCATCAAGTTCTGATAAGCCAAGTTCTGATAGTGCTGAAAATCTAAATACTGAAGAATCCAACTCAGAGAGCATAGTTTCAGGGGGAGCATCAGAAAATGAAAATGAAGATAGCATGGATCATGGGGGAGCATCCAGTTCTAGAGACAACCTTCCATCTGCAAGGAAGTGGACAAAATCATATACACCTGATTTGATAATTGGAAATCCTGATGCAGGTGTCAGAACTAGAACAGGTACTTCAAATGAATGTCTCTACAATTCTTTTCTCTCTCAGACTGAGCCAAAGAAAGTTGAAGAAGCTCTTCAAGATGCTGATTGGGTGCAAGCAATGCAGGAAGAGTTAAATGAATTTGAAAGAAACAAAGTCTGGACCCTAGTGCCAAGACCAAAGAATAGATCTGTTGTTGGTACAAAATGGGTATTCAGAAACAAAACTGACAGTGATGGCATAATTACAAGGAATAAGGCAAGACTGGTTGCAAAAGGATATTCTCAACAGGAAGGAATTGATTATGATGAAACATTTTCACCAGTTGCTAGGTTAGAAGCCATAAGGATATTTTTGGCTTATGCTGCTCACAAAAAGTTTACTGTCTTTCAAATGGATGTGAAAAGTGCTTTTCTCAATGGAGAATTGGAGGAGGAGGTATATGTTGAACAACCTCCAGGCTTTGTAGATACCAAACATCCAGATTATGTCTACAGGCTTGATAAAGCACTTTATGGACTTAAGCAAGCTCCTAGAGCATGGTATGAGACTTTAGCTCAGTTTCTTCTGGAAAGTGGATTCAACAGAGGAACAATAGACAAAACACTTTTCTATCTCAACCATGGAAATGACCTACTTCTTGTCCAGATTTATGTTGATGATATCATCTTTGGATCTACAAATGAAAGACTTTGCAAGAAGTTTGCCAAACTGATGCAGTCAAGATATCAGATGAGTATGATGGGGAAACTTAGCTACTTTCTGGGCCTTCAAGTCAAGCAGAATGAAGAAGGCACTTTCATTTGTCAATCTAAGTACACCAGAAACTTGCTGAAGAAATTTGGAATGCAAGATTGTTCAAGTGCATCCACTCCCATGGCCACTGCAACAAAACTGGATAAGAATACTGGTAAATCAGTAGATATTACTGACTACAGAGGTATGATTGGCTCTCTACTCTATCTAACTGCTAGTAGACCTGATATCATGTATGCTACCCGTCTTTGTGCAAGATTTCAAGCAGATCCAAGAGAACCTCACTTAACAGCTGTGAAAAGAATCTTTAAATATCTTAAAGGAACAGCTGATCTGGGATTGTGGTATCCTAGAGAATCAGACTTTAAACTTATAGGTTACTCAGATACAGATTTTGCAGGCTGCAAAATTGACAGGAAAAGCACAAGTGGAAGCTGCCAATTTCTTGGAGGCAGATTGGTTTCTTGGTTCAGCAAGAAACAAAAGTCAATTTCCATATCAACAGCAGAAGCAGAGTATATTGCTGCAGGAAGCTGTTGTGCACAGATTCTTTGGATGAAGAATCAGTTACTGGATTATGGGTTAACATATTTCAAAATCCCTATTTACTGTGATAATCAAAGTGCTATTGCTATGACAGGTAATCCAGTTCAACACTCTATGACAAAGCACATCAGCATCAGGTACCACTTCATCAGGGAACATGTGGATGAAGGTACAGTGGAATTGCATTTTGTTCCCACATATCAACAACTAGCAGATATCTTCACAAAACCACTGTGTGAAGCTACTTTCACAAGATTGGTAAATGAACTTGGAATGGTTTCAGGTTCTTTCTCTAAATCTGCTTAGTCTTGTTCTGTGTTATCAGACTTTATGCTCAGTATTTACAGAATTAATCTCATTGTGTATTCTGTGCTTAATTGATAAATGTTTTTAAGTACTGACTGTTGTCTGATATATATTTCAGTGGAAATCTTATGACACTAGCAAATTCTGATAATTGAGCTTAGTTAAGTTTACTTTGTATATCCTATTACTAAGTCACAAATTAGAATAATGCTACTCATCTGTTAAGTTCTGATACTAGTAAAACTGCTGAATGTACTAAGTGCTGATAAACCTCACTTATCAAAAGAAAAATCAAAAAGATCAAAGAATAAAATCAGGTACTCCTTTGAGATCTAGAGTAAAAATGTGGAAGGGACGACCCAAGTGCATTGCTGGTATTAAGTAAATATGCATTAGAAAAGAAAAATATTTTCTTGGTGACTTTTCACACTCTATGATTACTGGAGAAATACTCTGATAATAGCATAAATTCTGATAAGCAGTCGTGACTCACTTACACTGAGAAGCCACTGTAAAATCGAATTTCAAAAGATGCATAAAATTAGCACAAAACAATTGAGGTGGACTCAAGCATGAACTCATTCATCAGTAGGTTTCAGGACAATGACAGCTCTTTAGCAAAATTTTAGTTATGCCTTATTTCTAAGATGTACTGAAGTGAATCAGACTTTACTCTTTGTCTGTTATTTAGCTTAATGCACACACTAATCACTCCATCTGAATGATGAAAATTACTGTGGAGGTCTCTGTTATTCTAGATAAACAGTCATTGTGTCACTTTGCATAAATTCTGAGGACAAGCTCTGGTTTCATATTCTGATGATTAAGTTCTGAAGAGTATAACTCAGACCTTGTATGAGGACTTACTAAGATGGGCATTCCTTCTTCGAGTTAAGAAATTATGTTCTGATGACTGTTAAGTTCTGGTATAGGTCTAAGTTCTGATTTCTCAGTCTAATCCTTTACTTGGCTTATTTGTGAATAAAATTTGGTAACAGTCTCAGTTCGAACTAGAATATGTTGAAGTGGAAGATTAATAGTCACTATGGTTAGGGTTAATGGTATTTGTACCTGAACAGTCCAATGTTACTTGTTTCTTGTGCGCTTTAAACCATGTTTCCTCTTTCCAATGAATGTTATTCTTTTTCAAAGTCTAGGGAGACGAGGTAGAATTAATTCTACCTGTCAGCATTCAATACTTTTACGTCTCCTAGCATTCTCTTACCTTTATAAGCAGCCACTTCACATCAGCCTTTCCATCAAATTCTGCTCACACACTTATCTTCATACTTTTTCTTTCAAAAACACAATGGTCAGATACAACATGTTTTTGAACTACCAAAACTTCAATATGGAGCTAAGATGTGCCGACTGGCAGCAGGAATGGCATGTCACAGCCATTCCTGAGGAGATATGGGACTCTGTCCCACAGGAGGTACTGACCCACCTCCTGTTCTTCTATATGGATTACCATCGCCATTTGGAGCGATTGGAGGAGGAAAGACTGGCAGCTCTCCGCCAGCAAGAGCGAATCATCAGACTCGCCATTCTGTTTATCGAGAGTAGGAAGAAGAAGAAATGATTTAATCTTATCTTCTTCCTGTTTTTCTTCATCATCAGTGTAATAACCCCAATTTTTGGGAAATTTTTGAAACCCTTATGAATAGTGTTTTTGCTGAATGAGAAAACTTTTCATGCCACACTATGTAGGGGTTCTGATATGGATATTCTGAGATTTTATTAGTACTTTATATGGGATATAAGTGTATGTAAAGATCGTCAGAATCCAAATCCGAACACTTTGATTTTTCCCGGAAATACACTAGATACGAAAAGATTTGAGAAAAAGGTAACAGGATAAAAAGGATTTAAATTAAAGGATTATAGGAGAGGATCATAAAAGGAATATAATACATTGAGAAAGGTTAAGGGAACCTAAGTAATAAGATCCCGGTATGATCCTTCAAACGATAAACGAAAACGAAAGTTAAGCGAACCGTATAACAGATCAGTGGTCATTAGGCAAACAATTAGGAAGTTAATCAAAGGGATTAGAGAGGATGATGTCACCCAACCAATGAGAAGAGGACAAGGAGGGGAGGATGACATCATGAGGATGACACAAGCATGACATGGGAAGGAAGGAGATGTGGTGGCTTTTTAACCACACAAAATCAAGGGCAACTAGGTAATTTACTAAAACAAACACAAAAATCAAACCAACCAAGCCAAGCAAATCATTTTTCATCAAAATCAAAAAGAAACCAAGGCATTGTTCTTCATGATCTCGGCCAAAACAGAACCAGAACACTAAAACTGCTGTATCTCCTTCATTTCTCACTCAAATATTGTGTTCTATAGCTCATTGGAAAGGTATTGAGATGGCCTACAACTCTTGTTCACAAGTCTCGTCCAAATAATCATGGTAAGACCCTCATTTTTATAGTTCTTTAAATCGGACTTTTAGAAACTTCAAAGCCTAACTTTGTGTTCTTGATTTCTTTGGAAAGATCAAGCTTGTAGGAGGCTCCCTAAGGCTTCCTAGCAACTTAACACCTCCCAAGGAAGGTATAAACTTCAAACCCTAGCCTTTACTTTATTTGTTAGTAAGTTTAATGGTTGTTGTTGTGAAATGAGAAGCATGGATTGTGATTATTAGTAGTTTGGTTTGATTTGGAAGTGTTTTTGGTAATTGAAGCTAGATTATAGTTCATAGGTCGTGATTGTGGTTGTTTGAGTTGAAAACCTTGGAGATTATGGACTGATGTGGTATGGTTTAGGTGAAGTTTTGTTTTATTGATGGTTATGAGTTGGTTGGTGGTTAATTGGAGTAGTTTAAACATTGGTAATCGCGTAAACATAGCCGTCGTAACGTCCAATTTTCTTTGGACTGTTTTTGTGCATAATATTAGGACCCGAGAACCCCCTGCTAGATTATGACCACTGCCATTTTTAGATAGCTCATGTTACGAGCTTCGTTTTGATATGTAGTTCGTTCGATTCCGATGCACGGTTTAGGAGAAACGACCGTTTCAAGTAACGGCGTTTCGTGAACGAAACTTTTCGCCTCGCCTTACTTTGAAACATAGGTTAAAGACCAAAAAGGGTTAATTAATGCATGAAACATTTATGGTAAGTGTGTTAGGCAGTTGGTAAGACACTCGCGAAGGAATCGCCTTAAAACTCGTAAAGGTTAAATTATTAAAAATGGTGGAGCCGAGGGTACTCGAGTGACTTAAGAGAATCAGTAAGCGCAAAACGAGCGTTAGAGTCTGAGTTGGTTAGAGTATAGATTTACAAGTGACTTTGGTTTAATTCCAACTTACTTGTTGTTTATAGGTTACCAGACTCGTCCCGAGCCATTCGTAACCCCCAGTCGCTCAGGCAAGTTTTCTATCCGTTATACTGTTGTTGTGATGTATATATGTATATGCATTATCTTGCGATAGATGCATGTTGGTTAATTAGCAAATGTTGCGATATATTAAAGCATGCTGATATGGTATATATATGCATGCCTGTTTCGTATTCTTGCCAAATATATCTGTTGGTTCAGTTGATAATACCTATGCTAGAGAATAACAGTAATTTGCATATACCCTTAGTATAGGGACCCAAAGGTGAAAACATTTTCTAAAACCGGGAGTCGAGGATCCCGAGTAGATTTTATATATATATATATTTATATATATATATATGTTTATAGTTTTCAAAACTATTAATCGAATAAGGTTTATTCGATAACTTGATTTTATTAATGAATATTATCTTGAATATTCATTCGAGGACTTATGACTCCTTTATATTATTTATTGAATATTACTTGGATATTCATTTGAGGATGTATGACTCCTTTATTTTATTTAATGAATATTATTTATAATATTCATTCGAGGGCTTATGACTCAGCTTATTTATTTATTGAATATTATTTCGAATATTCATTCGAGGGCTTATGACTCAGCTTATTTTATTTATTGAATATTATTTGAATATTCATTTGAGGATCTATGACTCCGATTATTTGCTGAGATATATTCTTTATTTTATTAAAGAATAAGGTGTCGATAATCAAACTCACTTTTGATTATTCAAATAAAGATAGTACTTTCGTATAGGTATATCTTTGGTTATTTAATATTCATTTCAAGTATAAGTTTTAAAACTTCTACTTCAATTATTTTATAAAGATTATTCTTTATGGGAATATTATTTAAATAATAATATTCAGACATTTTCTAAATATTCTGGGGACTGATTTACTTCATTAAATCAGCTTCACTCCAAACATTCTTAAAAATGTTTTGCGAGTCTTCAAAATGATTTTTTTAAAAGTTAGAGCGGATCCCAAAACTCATTTTTTTTAAGATCCTCCTTTCGAAGGGGATTTAAATACTCGCTCAAAACCTGAGGGATCCGGCTCTGTGGTGTGTTTTATATTCGCAACAAGGTTGCTGTTTTGATAAATGAATTGATTACTTACCCAACACTCGGGAAGTAAAATTCTTGGAACAAGTTAATCCATTAACAGGCATCGCCTGGGAAATATCGGTGAGTTCTCCTTTCCAAATAGATACGACTTCTTGGTGGAGCTGTATCAACAAGTTTCTACTTGGGGAAAGTGGGGACAAGCTTTACGTTTCAGAGTCATGGATTTCATCTGAACTAGGAGTGGCGTAAGTGGCCGAGTAGCGCCGGCCCAGCCTTATTATATTGGCCCAAATGGCCTGGAAGTTCCGCTAAGGCGGTCCATTCCTTAGGAGTTCAGTGTTCGGTTGACAAGTAAATCCGACAGGTTCTCCTCTACATGTAGAAAATGGTGGGGTTGTACTACTACGACTGATCATCGTAAGTGGTCTTCCTGGCGCGGCAAACTCCCGTAATGAGTTCATCATCCAATTGGATAATTTCTGCAACACTACCCAGAGCACTTCGATAGAAAGGCTACGGTTGGGCGATTGTTGAGTGTTGGCAGGGTCAAGTTTTCAAAATGATGTTTACATCAAATGAAGTATCTCGTAACTTCATTTTATTTTGATAATATTTTAAAGATTTAATTTATTCAAATCTTGCCTTATAGTCTCATCTATGTGATAAACTTTTGAAGCTAATTATAACTTGAACGGTTGTAGTTCAAGTAGTATTTGGGAAAGATATAAGTATATTGGGGTATCTTGTAACTTCATCTTTTAAACTTATATCTAATTAATAATTGTCTTATGAATGACAAAGATTTTCAGAAAAACGTTGAGACAAGGTTAGATATATGAGATCACCTTGCAACGATATTTTTTTTTATACAGTTATACACTGGGACTTTGTGTATATTGTGCATGGAAGAGGACTTCCAATATTTTGAAAAGTATATATGTATATATATATACTGAATATTTTGCGACTTCATCGCATTAAGATATCAACTTGGTTCATTTCTTTTGACCAAGACTTTCATGAGTACTATGAGAAGGCTCATATATTGTTAATCATTATACATATTATTTTGGTGGGCTTGCTACTCACCCTTGCTTTCTTCTTTCATCACACAACATCAGATAGACAAGATGAACCGGACCAAGCTCCCGATTCGCAAGAGGTTAGGAGACGTTCCGCAGTTTTCTAGAAGCACTGATGCCGCCATAGCTGAGGTAGGAACTACCAATAGGCTAGGCTTTCAACTTTTGATGTATCAGATTATGTATATTTATGAATTGTAATAATGGCAAAGAAATGTAAATTTATTCGGAAACCTGTTTAAGGTGTATTGGCATATAATTGTGGAATAAAACGACTTGTGATTATTTTTGGATATTCATCTCTGAGACTATAACTTGTGGTGTGTGTGTTTATTGTGGGGTCACAGTACAGAGTAGTTGATTATTTATTAAGATTGGGTGTTGTTAAGGGAAATGGAACTCGTGACAACCCGGATCCCCGACCCCGGATTTGGGGGTGTTACAGAAATGGTATCAGAGCCAAGCGTTATAAACCTCAGAGATGATGGGACGTTAAGATAATAAGTTCACTAAGATAATAAGAACTCTTGCCAAGTTCATAGTCGGACTACCTAACGTAGTACTGACAGTTAAAACCCTTATGGGAACCCTTATAAATGTAGCGATAAAAGCGTAGTTCGTTATCGTATATGGTAGCGGGACTCCGAACCCTGAAGTTGAGGAACATCAACGCGATGATGTTTTATTACTAATTGGAGATCAGATTGTGGATCCAATAGAGCGTCCTAACGCAGGATCGGATGATGTTGATATTGAGGATGTAGCGGTTGAGGATGTTGTCCTAGAAGGGATAGTTGCTGAGGAGGATCCCATGGAGGATCCTGACGAGATTGGATAAAGGACCACTGATGAATTGATGACCCTGGTTGGGTCGACTACCAGAGGTAGGATTGGCCGGTCACTACCAGAGGTTCGTTCAAGTTTGTAAAGATAGTAGCCCCTTTAACGCGGCTTACTCGTAAGACTGAGAAGTTCGAATGGACAGAGAAATGCGAGAACAACTTTTAAGAACCGAAGCAAAGGTTGGTGACGTTCCCTATGTTGGCGTTGCCGGATGGAAAATGAGATTTTGTGATTTGTAAGTGATGCTTCGCATAAGGAATTAGGGTGCTTCTTATATAGCACAGCAAGATAATCGCGTCTGCGTCAAGACAATTAAGGGAATTTAAAATTAGATATCCCCACCCATGAGCTTGGGCTCGTGGCAATAGTTTTGCCCTAAAGATTTGAGGCACTACTTGTATGGAGAGAAGTGTGAGATTCACCAACCATAGGAGCTCTAGTACATTCTTACGTAGAAAGAGCTCAACATACGCCAGAGGAGGCGGTTAGAGCTAATCAAGAATTATGATTGGGAGATTCTTTATCATTCGGGGAAAGCCAATATGGTGGCTGATGCCCTTAGTAAAAAGGAGAGACTCAAGATGATAATGTCTTTTGGAGAGTTTATAAGAGATTTTGAGAAAATGGAAATAGTAGTGAAGGTAACCGGAGCCGGTACCAAAAAGCTGTTTGAGATAGCAATATAGCCCGAAGTATTGGAAAAGAACATTTTGTGCCAGTAAAAGTGATGAATGAAGGCAGAGAGCCAACAAATAGGTATGAGATTAATATCGAGAGTGATGATAAGGGAATAATGAGGTATTCCTATAGAATTTGGGTTCCAAAGGTTTAAGAGCTTAAAGATGAAATCTTAGATGAAAGCTAGTTTGAGGAATAAGAGTTAGAGCAAACCCTGAACGTGATAGTCAGGGAGGTTGCCACCAAGACAAAAGGAACCCATAACATGATGAAGTGGAAAATGAGGATTTAAATTATATAAGATGACCCCAATTATGGGGAGTAGGAAGAAATATTTAGACTGAGGAAACAAAAGTCGAGTAAGGACAGGAGACCCGAGATGATACCCCTATACGGCAATTCATGGACCTGTCTAAAGAGAACTTAGACTATTATCCCCAACCACCACCCTGAGGAGACAGTGCGGTGGGAAATTCTTTCATGACCTTTAAGTCGCTAAGCTCTCAGAGTTCCAAGGAACAAGCTGACCCAGTCGAGGCAAGAGCCTGGCTAAAGGAAATAGATGAATCATTTGAGATTCTAAATGATTGACGAACCACAAAAGACTGTTTTGTCACTTACCCTCCTAAGAGAGAGACCACCCGCTGGTGAAAGGCCAAGGAAGGCACGGAGCAAGAGATTATAATAAACTGATTTAAGTTCAGTCAATTGTTTTCAGGAAAGTACTTCCCAAGGTTATGGAGATAGTGTAAAAGCTTAAGAGCCAAAACAAAGGCAGACGAGTATGATGAATTATGAATCTAAGTTGTAAAAGTTATCAAGATTCGTTCTGAAGACACGAATCCAGAATGACGGGATGTTTGAAATCAATGCTTATGTTGTGTTGGTTCATGAAATAACGATAAGAGAAAGGAATATAAAGGCAAGAGAGTTTGAGGAATGATAAGGGAGTTGGGTATGAGGAAACCCTAAAGACTCGTAGAAATAGAAATAGAAAAGTAGGTAATCGTCCGGATGAGAGTGATTCACCATGAGTTAAATTGATGGTTGAAGGTATAAGAGATACATATATTTTATCCCCTGTAAGTTGGGAAGATTCGAGGAAACCTTGAGATAATTCGAAGGATAAATAATGAGACGCGGATAGACTGAGGAGACAAGAAAGTAAGAAATTAAGAAAATTGGGTGAAGGAAGTGACCTTCAAGAAGGTAAAGTGTAAGACCGGTGGCATGATACCCAGAAAGGGAGACGCCAGATATGAAAGATATCCCAACATTGAGATGACTGTTGAGATAAACAACAAAAGTAAATAAGGAATTATTAAGAAGAAGTTCACGTTGAACATGACCAATATCTTCCAGAACATCCATGTTATCATTACCAAATCAAGAAAGAAAAGTGGATGACCATTTTTATCTTTTGGAGGCCATATGGATTGACCTCAATTTGAATAAGGATGCTATTATGAAGTTAGGTATAGACTATCGAGGTGGGAATGATTGAATAAGACACCCTTATCAGGGATATATGACTTGATTTATCCATGGAAGGATGCAGGTACCTTTTAAAGGTGGAATTAAGGATAGAACATCGGTAACTTAAAATGAATCCTAGGGGAATGCATAAAGGTTGGAATTTCACCCTTAATAGGGACAGTATGAGTTTTGACAGTATGATTTGGAAAGGGTTAATGTAGCAACAACCTTTAAGAATCAGTGGAGAAATTTTTCAGAAGTATATAGATAATGGTTCTAGTAATAGTAAATGGTATTTTAATATGCCCTGTATCTAGGGAATACAGGAGGAACGATTGAAGGATAACCTTAGAGGTTTTACAAGGAGAAAGGTAATATTCAAAATTTTCAAGAATAGAAATGTTGATAAAGGAAATATGACGTAATTATAATGTTGCCAAGTGGGGCACGTGTTAAACCACGAGAAAGTATGGATCGAACCGGTAATGGTCGAAATTATTCAGGGCAATTAGGACTTAAGATAAAAGATGTTCTAATTATGATTGAGAGTCAGTCATGACAGTGATTAACCTCTAAAGACTGAGGCAATAACTTATGGAAAAATGGTGATTTTTTTTTACTCATCAGATTTTAAGGAAAGCATTTTCACATAAGCTGTGATTGAAATAAGGTAGAAAATTATTTGGAGATGGTTAAAGTGACATTGACTGTAAGGAAATTTTACTATCAGGAAAGGCCAAAGAGGTGGCCGACACTTTAAAGGTAAGAGGATAATTATAGGCGCTTGTGCCAAAAGAATACAGTGATGATGGTTAAAACTGTGAAGGTTGTATTATGGTTTGGAAGATTGACATTCCTTCTGATGACTGTGCAATACCCAGCCGTAATAGTAGTTGGTAAAGGTTTAATTCGTGTAATCGCCATGAGCGGGCTATCTATCTTAGAAGGTACTATCTTGAGAATGAGCCTGTACCATGTTTCAAAAGGACTAAACGAACCTTTGAGATCAGGAGTGTTCTTCATGAATCAGAAATGGTGATTATGTTACCTCCTTAGAAGGATTTGATACGACATGTATGGACTCCGTATGGTTAGCTATTAAGATTTCATGGAAAGTGAATGATGACAGTGGGTCAGTGGTGGACCATAGTAAGGCAGCAATGATTCTGCGAGTAACGAGCTGATTACAACCGTGAGAGTTGTATTGGAATGGATGTTGAGATTGAGTACCACTAAACGGATCGTGGTAGTGTATAAGTTATCATTGATAGACTAATTAAGTAGAGTATCTACCTATTGAATATTTATTCCCTCTTATGAAAAGAGAGTCGTATTACTATATGAGGAAGGTTGCGGTGCAAGTATAGAACTCTAGTAACGGTGATGTCTAAAATGAGATCCCAGGTTCAATTTTCGAAATCGAGGGAGTTTCAAAGGTGATTGTGTATAAGCTCGAGGAAGAGCATGGGTCCATAGAATGATGGACGGAATAGAAATATTTAGGCATGGGAAATACGATGCTATAATACTTGATGCTGATATAAATACGTATATGTTTTGTTCTTCTATGACAAACCTCTATAGTTCAAAGGTAGGTTCCAAGCCAGATATTTTGTGGCAGTATATTTTTTTTATATATACAATTCTCTTCAGTTCGTTCTTTACTCTTCTTTTCATTTCATGTAAGTTGAGAAGAACAACCCTTCCAGAAGGGGAGGTATTGCCGAATGACTGTCTATCTGTGTGATAGAAGCCTAGTAGGATACCAACTATTGTTTAATTGCTTGTCAAGTACTAAAGGCTGGCCACCTTCTGTACTAACTATGCGAGATAACAAGTGTTCATGATCATAGTGATCTCTCAATAAATTCTTTTACTTCTATATGAAGGATTAAGCTTTCGAAAATAGAAACAGCTGAAAAAGGAGTAGTAAAGATATGGTGGTATTCAGAATGGGAACACATTCGTAATACTAAGGTTGACGTGGTTATTAAAAGGTTATAGAACGCTAACGAGCAAAAGTATAACCAGTATAATATTAGGAACGGAAGGTAGTAGCGATTACGAACTCGAAAAGAATGGGTATTGAGAAGCAAAAGCTCTAATGCTAAACGCTATAATGAGAGTCTGTGCAATAGACTTGAAAAAATTTGGAATGATCACTTAACGCGGATTTAGTTATATCACGACAATAGATCATATGTCATTATCGAGGTGTCACCTTATGAGATCCTTGAGGGAAGATAATATCGATCTCCCTTATGTTAGGATGAAGTTGTAGAGCGCAAGATGCTCGGACCCGCAGTAGTCCAAAGGACCAGGGATATAATAGATCTAATCAGAGGACGGCTGGTAGTAACCCAAGATGGACATAAGAGGTATGCTGATTTGACTCAAAAAGGACAAAGAGTATGAAATAGGGGGCCTAGTAATGTTATAGGTATCCCCTTGGAAACCCTTGAAAAAGGATTGATGAGGTTCGGAAAGAAAGGAAAGCTAAGTCTACAATTTGTTGGACCCTTGGATATATTAAGACGTTTGGGAAGTTAGCATATGAGCTAGCCCTACCCCCGAACCTGTAGCAAGTTCATAACGTGTTCCACGTATCAATGTTAAGGAAGTGTAATTCGGATGCCAGACAAATAGGGGTATATGAGCGCATAGACATGCAACCAGACGTAACCTATATGGAGCAACCAGGAAGGGTATAGAGTAAAAAAGAACGAGTGCTTAGGAGAAGGGTTATCAAACTAGTAAGAGTTTGATGGTAGAACCACAATGTGGGAAAATTTACTCGAGAGTTAGAAAGTGCAATGCTAAGAGAGTATCCCTATTCATTTTCTATCTGATTCCGGGACGGAATCCTTTTAAGGAGGGGAGACTGTAATAACCCCAATTTTTGGGAAATTTTTGAAACCCTTATGAATAGTGTTTTTGCTGAATGAGAAAACTTTTCATGCCACACTATGTAGGGGTTCTGATATGGATATTCTGAGATTTTATTAGTACTTTATATGGGATATAAGTGTATGTAAAGATCGTCAGAATCCAAATCCGAACACTTTGATTTTTCCCGGAAATACACTAGATACGGAAAGATTTGAGAAAAAGGTAACAGGATAAAAAGGATTTAAATTAAAGGATTATAGGAGAGGATCATAAAAGGAATATAATATATTGAGAAAGGTTAAGGGAACCTAAGTAATAAGATCCCGGGTATGATCCTTCAAACGATAAACGAAAACGAAAGTTAAGCGAACCGTATAACAGATCAGTGGTCATTAGGCAAACAATTAGGAAGTTAATCAAAGGGATTAGAGAGGATGATGTCACCCAACCAATGAGAAGAGGACAAGGAGGGGAGGATGACATCATGAGGATGACACAAGCATGACATGGGAAGGAAGGAGATGTGGTGGCTTTTTAACCACACAAAATCAAGGGCAACTAGGTAATTTACTAAAACAAACACAAAAATCAAACCAACCAAGCCAAGCAAATCATTTTTCATCAAAATCAAAAAGAAACCAAGGCATTGTTCTTCATGATCTCGGCCAAAACAGAACCAGAACACTAAAACTGCTGTATCTCCTTCATTTCTCACTCAAATATTGTGTTCTATAGCTCATTGGAAAGGTATTGAGATGGCCTACAACTATTGTTCACAAGTCTCGTCCAAATAATCATGGTAAGACCCTCATTTTTATAGTTCTTTAAATCGGACTTTTAGAAACTTCAAAGCCTAACTTTGTGTTCTTGATTTCTTTGGAAAGATCAAGCTTGTAGGAGGCTCCCTAAGGCTTCCTAGCAACTTAACACCTCCCAAGGAAGGTATAAACTTCAAACCCTAGCCTTTACTTTATTTGTTAGTAAGTTTAATGGTTGGTGTTGTGAAATGAGAAGCATGGATTGTGATTATTAGTAGTTTGGTTTGATTTGGAAGTGTTTTTGGTAATTGAAGCTTGATTATAGTTCATAGGTCGTGATTGTGGTTGTTTGAGTTGAAAACCTTGGAGATTATGGACTGATGTGGTATGGTTTAGGTGAAGTTTTGTTGTATTGATGGTTATGAGTTGGTTGGTGGTTAATTGGAGTAGTTTAAACATTGGTAATCGCGTAAACATAGCCGTCGTAACGTCCGATTTTCTTTGGACTGTTTTTGTGCATAATATTAGGACCCGAGAACCCCCTGCTAGATTATGACCACTGCCATTTTTAGATAGCTCATGTTACGAGCTTCGTTTTGATATGTAGTTCGTTCGATTCCGATGCACGGTTTAGGAGAAACGACCGTTTCAAGTAACGGCGTTTCGTGAACGAAACTTTTCCCCTCGCCTTACTTTGAAACATAGGTTAAAGACCAAAAAGGGTTAATTAATGCATGAAACATTTATGGTAAGTGTGTTAGGCAGTTGGTAAGACACTCGCGAAGGAATCGCCTTAAAACTCGTAAAGGTTAAATTATTAAAAATGGTGGAGCCGAGGGTACTCGAGTGACTTAAGAGAATCAGTAAGCGCAAAACGAGCGTTAGAGTCTGAGTTGGTTAGAGTATAGATTTACAAGTGACTTTGGTTTAATTCCAACTTACTTGTTGTTTATAGGTTACCAGACTCGTCCCGAGCCATTCGTAACCCCCAGTCGCTCAGGCAAGTTTTCTATCCGTTATACTGTTGTTGTGATGTATATATGTATATGCATTATCTTGCGATAGATGCATGTTGGTTAATTAGCAAATGTTGCGATATATTAAAGCATGCTGATATGGTATATATATGCATGCCTGTTTCGTATTCTTGCCAAATATATCTGTTGGTTCAGTTGATAATACCTATGCTAGAGAATAGCAGTAATTTGCATATACCCTTAGTATAGGGACCCAAAGGTGAAAACATTTTCTAAAACCGGGAGTCGAGGATCCCGAGTAGATTTTATATATATATATTTATATATATATATATATATATATGTTTATAGTTTTCAAAACTATTAATCGAATAAGGTTTATTCGATAACTTGATTTTATTAATGAATATTATCTTGAATATTCATTCGAGGACTTATGACTCCTTTATATTATTTATTGAATATTACTTGGATATTCATTTGAGGATGTATGACTCCTTTATTTTATTTAATGAATATTATTTATAATATTCATTCGAGGGCTTATGACTCAGCTTATTTATTTATTGAATATTATTTCGAATATTCATTCGAGGGCTTATGACTCAGCTTATTTTATTTATTGAATATTATTTGAATATTCATTTGAGGATCTATGACTCCGATTATTTGCTGAGATATATTCTTTATTTTATTAAAGAATAAGGTGTCGATAATCAAACTCACTTTTGATTATTCAAATAAAGATAGTACTTTCGTATAGGTATATCTTTGGTTATTTAATATTCATTTCAAGTATAAGTTTTAAAACTTCTACTTCAATTATTTTATAAAGATTATTCTTTATGGGAATATTATTTAAATAATAATATTCAGACATTTTCTAAATATTCTGGGGACTGATTTACTTCATTAAATCAGCTTCACTCCAAACATTCTTAAAAATGTTTTGCGAGTCTTCAAAATGATTTTTTTAAAAGTTAGAGCGGATCCCAAAACTCATTTTTTTTAAGATCCTCCTTTCGAAGGGGATTTAAATACTCGCTCAAAACCTGAGGGATCCGGCTCTGTGGTGTGTTTTATATTCGCAACAAGGTTGCTGTTTTGATAAATGAATTGATTACTTACCCAACACTCGGGAAGTAAAATTCTTGGAACAAGTTAATCCATTAACAGGCATCGCCTGGGAAATATCGGTGAGTTCTCCTTTCCAAATAGATACGACTTCTTGGTGGAGCCGTATCAACAAGTTTCTACTTGGGGAAAGTGGGGACAAGCTTTACGTTTCAGAGTCATGGATTTCATCTGAACTAGGAGTGGCGTAAGTGGCCGAGTAGCGCCGGCCCAGCCTTATTATATTGGCCCAAATGGCCTGGAAGTTCCGCTAAGGCGGTTCATTCCTTAGGAGTTCAGTGTTCGGTTGACAAGTAAATCCGACAGGTTCTCCTCTACATGTAGAAAATGGTGGGGTTGTACTACTACGACTGATCATCGTAAGTGGTCTTCCTGGCGCGGCAAACTCCCGTAATGAGTTCATCATCCAATTGGATAATTTCTGCAACACTACCCAGAGCACTTCGATAGAAAGGCTACGGTTGGGCGATTGTTGAGTGTTGGCAGGGTCAAGTTTTCAAAATGATGTTTACATCAAATGAAGTATCTCGTAACTTCATTTTATTTTGATAATATTTTAAAGATTTAATCTATTCAAATCTTCCCTTATAGTCTCATCTATGTGATGAACTTTTGAAGCTAATTATAACTTGAACGGTTGTAGTTCAAGTAGTATTTGGGAAAGATATAAGTATATTGGGGTATCTTGTAACTTCATCTTTTAAACTTATATCTAATTAATAATTGTCTTATGAATGACAAAGATTTTCAGAAAAACGTTGAGACAAGGTTAGATATATGAGATCACCTTGCAACGATATTTTTTTTTATACAGTTATACACTGGGACTTTGTGTATATTGTGCATGGAAGAGGACTTCCAATATTTTGAAAAGTATATATGTATATATATACTGAATATTTTGCGACTTCATCGCATTAAGATATCAACTTGGTTCATTTCTTTTGACCAAGACTTTCATGAGTACTATGAGAAGGCTCATATATTGTTAATCATTATACATATTATTTTGGTGGGCTTGCTGCTCACCCTTGCTTTCTTCTTTCATCACACAACATCAGATAGACAAGATGAACCGGACCAAGCTCCCGATTCGCAAGAGGTTAGGAGACGTTCCGCAGTTTTCTAGAAGCACTGATGTCGCCATAGCTGAGGTAGGAACTACCAATAGGCTAGGCTTTCAACTTTTGATGTATCAGATTATGTATATTTATGAATTGTAATAATGGCAAAGAAATGTAAATTTATTCAGAAACCTGTTTAAGGTGTATTGGCATATAATTGTGGAATAAAACGACTTGTGATTATTTTTGGATATTCATCTCTGAGACTATAACTTGTGGTGTGTGTGTTTATTGTGGGGTCACAGTACAGAGTAGTTGATTATTTATTAAGATTGGGTGTTGTTAAGGGAAATGGAACTCGTGACAACCCGGATCCCCGACCCCGGATTTGGGGGTGTTACAATCAGCTTTGTCAGGCTTCTTAGCTAGGACTAAAGCTGTTGATGTTAGGTTTAGAAGCTTAGGGAAAATCTTGTATAAGTATTGATGTAATTTCCATTTCATGAATGTATTGTCTTGATATATTAATGAAAGTTGTTTTTACTTCAAGATTTTGTCTTTGAGTTATTTTATCTTGTGTTGTTA
The DNA here is from genome assembly GCF_009905375.1 of Apium graveolens. Taxonomy (NCBI): domain Eukaryota; kingdom Viridiplantae; phylum Streptophyta; class Magnoliopsida; order Apiales; family Apiaceae; genus Apium; species Apium graveolens. The sequence goes on from NC_133656.1 coordinate 207,192,484, forward strand.
AATCCTGATTGATATTCTGATGACCATATAAATTTTTTTTTATATTAAGTTCTGATTCATTTTCAGCACTTACTTATCTAATTTATCTTGGTCATTTTCATGTGATTTATTTTCAGAATATTAATGATGCAGTGAAAAATAATTCAATCAGTGATAACGGTTTAAATTTTGAATTAAAATTGTTTCTCTTGATAAATGGAACGGTTTTTCCTTGAAACTAGGCAAATGGGTAAGTAATGATTCCTGTTTTCTCGAGCCCAGTAACTATCCGTTATTACTGCATGTCTGACAGGTGTCCAACGGTAACATTTTTGTTCAGAGTATAAGTACAACAGAGAGAGGATTTCTTTAATCTTTTATTTCCTTCATTTTTTTTTCTCTCTACTTACTCTCCTTCTTCTCACGTTGGTTTTTCATACAGACATTTTATCAAACACCTAACAGGCACTTTTGAATCTCAATTTTTCACATGGCACCTAAGGATTTAATCATTGATGGAGCTAAGTTTGTTCCAAACAACTATGCTGTAATTCTTGATCATGTTGAAGCTCCATCTGAATTGCATTTTGTGCAAGATCTTCTTGCACACAGTGAGATTGGGTACGCATTAACACAGCCTGAAGTCTTTTCGAGTCAACAAGTTCTGACGTTTTGGCGGACTGGGCACTTTGATGATGGTGGTAAACATGGCACCCCCATTTTTGTTTTTGAAGTGGGTGATTCATCTTATGTAGTCACTCCTGGTATAATACGTAAAGCTCTACATCTCCCAGAAAATTGTACTTTTTCAACTCCAGAGGAATCAGCACTTCAGGAGTTAATGGCTGATTTGGGATATGAAAAGAGTTTGGCAAAGCTTGGGCAGTTAAAAAGGGCTAATATCATAAGAGAATGGAGTTTCTTCTTTGACTGCATCACCAAAGCTTTTGGGAACAAATGTTCGAATTTTGATGCTATCCCAATTATGAGTCAGCACATAGGGTATGCTATTATTCATCAAACTCATTTTGATTTTGCAACTGGAATAATTGGTTTTATTGGGGATAGGATGACAGAGGATAGAAATATTGTCTATTTTGCTAGATTCTGTCAACTTCTATATACTTTTTGTACCGATGAACCTCAGTTAGTCAGTTCCTCAACCCCACCTTTTAGAGTTGCAAAACGATACTTTAATGATCTGGTAAATGCTGATACTAAGAAAACAGTGGTTAGACCATTACAGATTCCTCAGTCTGTAAAACAGATCCTAGTAAATGCTGATCCTGATACTTATAGATCTGTTTACTCTGATGTCCAACCAACCACAAACACCCAACAACCATCATCCTCAGCACCTACCACTCATTCTACTCAACCTACCCTCAGAACATATCTCAAATCCTATCTCTCCGCTTCACAGACTACTCAACCTTCATCTTCAGCACCTACTGTGAAGCCTTCATCTTCCAAGCCAAAGAGGACAAAGAATGTTCCTCAAACACCTCAAAAGAGAAGGAGGATTGCATTGAGAGATGAATCTGATTCTGAGGAACCGGTTCCTTCTAGAGAACCTGTTGTTTCTGAAGCTGAGAAAGAGATTTCTCAGAAGGATTCTGAAATTGGGGGTTCTAGGCTTCTCAAGAGGCTTAGACGAATGACAGTTCCTGAAACTCCCAAGGAATCCAAATCAACAAAGAAGTACAAGAAACAGAGGGCACAAAGGCCAGTTTCAGATGATGAAGAGGAAGCAGCTAAGGAAGGGGATCAGGAATCTCTGATTTCACAAGACAAGGAATTTGCTCCAGTCACTTCTTCTCCATCAACTCCATCTCAGGAAGCTGTATCTGACAAGGCTAACTCACCATCTGTGTCTCTTGTTGATCCAGGCACAAGTGCTGATATTGATGTTCAACACTTGGTTGTGTCTGAAGTATTTCTCTTAAAAGCTCCAACAACACCAAATCCTTCACCAACACCTGTTACTGATGCTGTTCAAACTCCAGAATTATCTAAGACACCTTCTCTGCATCTAGATACTGATGATCAGACTTTAGGTGAGCATCAGGATATGGCTGTTGATCAGAACTTAGTATCAGATCAGCAATTAGAGGATGATGAAGCCTCCATTGCTACTCACACTGTTGTTTTATCAGAGGATACTGATTCTGTAAGTTCTGATGCTGTACATGATGGAGATACCGGTGATGCTGCTCCAACTGCTCATGTTGTAGATACTGATGCAGCAGGTCCTTCCGGACATACTCCTCAACAGACTCTTCCTAAGTCTGAATTGGTTAAACAATTTATTACCGGGGAAGCACCAGTACCTTGGAGTGAAACTCCTGCAGGTCAGGAGTGGACTAAGGAATGGAACTCAGTTTCATGTGTTCCAACTGAAAAACATCTTGCTGAGCACTTGACTAAAGCTGATGAAATGTTAAATTCTGATGATTTCAAAACTCAGCTTAGAGTCACTGCATTGAGTAATAAACATTTACAAGGTCTTCATTCAACTACTCATGCAGAGCTACACAAGATTCAGGAGAACTTTATCAAACAGGAACAAGTTTGGAAAATTGATAAGAAAAAGTTCTTCCAACCTACCATTGACAGGATTGCTTATATTGGGAAGACTCAAGATCATCAACAAGCTCAGATTGATGCAATTCTGAAAAATCAAGCTTCTCAGCAATCACAACTAACTGAAATCCAATCCTCAGTGGAATTACTTCTCTCTCTTCTACTACCTGCTGATGCCAAAAAGGGGGAGAAGGTAATTAAGTCCAAATGCAAAACTAACAAGACACTGCAAGGAAAGGATGATGGAAATGATGACCAAGGATACTCTGGAATGGGTAGCGGTCATAGTCAAGGTAGAAAGTTTACATCAAGACAAGCTAGTCACAGGACAAGTTCTGATACTGGGAAAAGAATAAGTTCTGCTGCTGGTAAAAAGTTAAGTTCTGATGAACTTTTAGATCTTGATGAGGAAATGTCAAGACGGTTATTTCTTCAAGAAAATCCAGGAATGGACTTGGAAAGTTTAAAGGAAGAAGAAGCCAGACTTAAATCAGAGAAAGTCACATCTAAATCTGAAGCTTCTGGTAAAAAGTCACTTCCAAAACTCAAAGGCATTGTGATCAAAGAAAGGACACATACTGAAGCAACATTGGCTGGATCACAACCACAGATAGATCCAAGATCCAAGGGTAAAGAAAAGGTTGGTGAACCTATCAAGGTTTATGTACCTCCTGAGGAAGAAGAAATTACTGATGAAAAGGATAATCTTGCTCTGACTTCAAGAAAAATTCTTAAAATAACCTCTGACATGGCTCAAGTTGTTCAGAGTCAAGAAATTGTAAGTTCTGATATTCAGAAGAAGCAAGTAACCTCTGACACAGCTCAGGTTAACTTGATATCATAAGATAGACCAAAGACACTCCTACCAGGATTCACTAAAGCAAAACAGACTCAATCTTTGAAGACTACTGTAAGTGGTTTTGAAGCAAGAGTAGTCACTGGAAAGGAAGCAAGAGATAAAACTGGATTGGGAAGTGCTGATGAAAGAAGAGTACACAACACTACCAATGATCCAACTTCCTTGAGTGAACCGGGTATTGGAGCAACTCCTGAGAGATTGAATCAACTGGAATCTGTACAGATGGTTTACCATACCTACTTGAAAGAATACATCATGTTGTATTTCATGACAGATGGTAGGGTTTATCATATACGACAAAATGCCATTCCATTGAAGTATTTTGAAGAATTGGAGCATGTACTTTTCTTACTTCAAGTGGATGACAGAATAACAGGGACTGCTGCAAACTATTTAAAAGAACAGATTCAGAGACAGAAAAAGCTTTATTCTGTTAAGTCTGACAGCACATATGTTCCAAAGTACAGAGATCATAATGGTGATATTGTTCATATGAAGCCTAATACTGTACAGATCAGAACATATCTTGGTATTAAGGGACTTGAATTCAATCTGGAGTCTGACAAAGCTTATGTCATAAGACTAGATCAGGAGTTGAGAAAAGCAAAGATCAATGATCTCAGAGCTGCAATCTTTCAAACTGGTGAAGATACTGCATAGCTTAAAGATGTCAAAAGGAGAATGATTGATGAACTCAGATATGCTGAGAAATGTTTGTTGAAGAACTATCTCAGAACAACTCCTGACATCAGAGAGATCAGGAAATAATGAAGCCAAGTCGAAGATCTATAACTACTTAAATTCTGATATTTATACAGACTGAAGTTGTTATCAGAAGTTGAATATTGGTAAAGCTTTAAGGACTGTAAGTTGTAGTTATCTAGTCTAATTCTCATGCATTTGTACTTAATGTTTTTGACATCATCAAATATTTGTTAAACTTGTATATTATGCTAATTTACAAGTTGGGGGAGATTGTTAGATATATTTGATAATGTCATGGCTAATATGTTTTATGTTTAGCTTTCAGATCATACTTGAACAGGATAAATCAGTACTTAACTGTTGATCAGTACTTATACTGGAAGTCAGGACTTAAGGATATCAGTACTTATGTTATCAGGAGATAATCATCAGAAGATAGATATCAGAACTTAAGTGCTGAAGGACGATCAGATAAGGACAGTAGCTGATTAAAGGAAAGAAGATCAAGATAAACATAAGAAGAGATATGCATGAAGAAGGAATTATGTAAAGAATGGAATACTTGGAGAAAAGATATCTGATTGATATATTTTAGGAAGCAAAATTATATTCCATATCAATTAGCGATTATCTTGTAACTGTGTAGTATATAAACACAGACATAGGGTTTACACTATAAGTGTTATCATTATTCGAAAAGATTATTCATTGTAACCCTAGCAGCTCTCGTGATATTGTTCATCACTGAGAGGTAACAGTTCCATACTGTAACAGAGTTTATTGTTTCAATAAAGTTTGTTTTCTGTTACTTAAGTTCTTAAAGTTCGATTTGAGTGTACTATACACTGTATTCACCCCCTCTACAGTGTGTGTGTGACCTAACAGTTGGCGTTTACTAGTTTCGTGTTATCTGATTAGTTGTCATCACCATTGCATACTAAGGTTAAGAACAATGACTTTGAATGAAGTATTTAATGAAGTTAGAATCCCATGTTTGTCTCATATAGTCAATTCAATCATTTTTATTCTTAGTTTATTGCATGTTAGTTTAATCTTAGCTATAAACTTCTCAACTTGTTATTGTCTTAGCATTAAGCGATAGCCATACCATTGTTGCATAGGCACATATTCTTAAGTTAACTAAAAAGAGTCTCTGTGGGAACGAATCTGATTTATATCTTATACTACTTGTGAACGCGTATACTTGCGTGTAATTTTAGCGCGTGTTTTCACCCTAATAAGTTTTTGGCGCCGCTGCTGGGGACTCGGTGTTAATTTTATTTTATGTGCTTGGCATCAGAGGTCGTTAAAGTTCACTGACTCAGATTCTTTTGCTCTCACGGTTTACTTATTTGTGTTTCAGGTACTCATTGCAATGGGAGATCTAGCAACACCAACGAAAGCGTTGATGGATTTTTCTCAACCCAAGATCAATGACATTTAATCTAGCATTGTCAGGCCAGCGATCGCAGCTTATACCTTTGAAATCAAGCCTGGCACGATTAAGATGGTACATAATTTAATCCAGTTTGGGGGTTCTCCAGCGGAAGATCCTAATATGCATATTAGGGATTTCATCGAGATCCGTGACACCTTCAAGTTCAATAATGTTTCTTACTAAATTCTTCACTATGGCGAAGACAATTGCATTGAGGAATGCTCTTACTCAATGTGTGCAGCAATCGGGAGAATCCTTATGTAAAGCTTGGGAGCGCTACAAGGAGATGCTTAGGAAGTGTCCTCATCATGGAATGCCTGATTGGATGATCATCAATTGCTTCTATAACGGGTTGGGAGCACAGTCAAGACCCATGCTTGATACATAATCAGGTGGAGCCTTACGGGCAAAGAGCTATGAGGAAGTTTATAATCTAATTGAACTGATGGCTGCTAATAAATATCAGTATCCAACCTAGAGATTTCCACAGGGCAAGGTAACAGGAGTTCTTGAAGTGGATACAGCTACGGCTATCACTGCTCAACTAAAGACGTTGTCTATGAAGATCGATTCCCTGGATAACTATGGTGTTAATCAGATAACCAGTGTTTGTGAGCTGTGTGCAGGTTCGCATGCGACGGAGCAATGCGCTATATCTAGTGAATCAGCTCAGTTTGTGAGCAACTTTCAGAGATCGCAACAACCACTTTCGGACACTTATCATCCTGACAACTGGAATCATCCTAACTACAGATTGAGCAACAATCAGAATGTGATGTAATAGCCATTCCAGCAGTTTTAAACTGGAATAATTTGCACCAAGACAACAACTCCAACTTCAACAACTAAATCATGGAGGTGCAGGTCAATATTCGAATACAAAATCTGAATTGGAGGAGTTGAGGCTTATGTGCAAAAACCAGTCTCTTATATGCGAAAGACATGCTGTTTATATCAAGACTTTGGAAAATCAAATAGGGAAAATTGCTAACGCCTTATTGAATTGACCACCAGGAACGCTTCCTAGTGATACAGAAGCCAATCCAGGCAAGACGGAAGTTAAAGAACAGGTGAATGCCATCACCTTGAGGTCTGAAAAGGTCGCAAGCCCCCAAATTCAGCAAGACGAAGAGTCTGAAAATTCTATCCAGAATGCAGGTGCGCCTGCACCCTTGCCAATTCCTGAAAATGAGATTGTAGCTGAAAAGGTTGTGCAAAAGGATGCCGAGGTGGGACCGAAGAAGAAAGTTGTTGCAAATAATCCTCCTGAGGGTAATACAGGGGCAAAAAAAGTCTATACACCTCTGCATATCCTAAAAGGCTTCAAAAGCATAAGTTCGACAAGCAATTTGCCAAGTTTTTGGAGGTTTTCAAGAAGTTGCACATTAACATACCTTTTGCGGAAGCCCTGGGAAAGATGTCGAGCTATGCTAAATTCATGAAGGGTATTCTGTTGAATATATTTGAGATGTCATGTCTAATATGTTTCATGTTTAGTTCTCAGATCTTAACTAACAGGAAATATCAGTTCTTACTGAAATCAGGACTTACTGGAAGTCAGAACTTAAGGATATCAGAACTTAGTTTATCAGAAGATAATATCAGAAGATGGATATCAGAACTTAAGTACTGGAGGACTTATAGTTAAGGAAGGAAGCTGATTTACAGGAAAGAAGATCGAGACTAATACAAGAAGAAGATATGCAAGGAAAGAGTTCGAGGACTAGAAGAATTATAAGATATCTGGTTGATATATTTTAGGATACAAAATTATATTCCATATCAACTAGAAGTTATCTTGTAACTGTGTGTCTATATAAACACAGATATAGGTTTACTCTATAAGAGTTACAATCATCGAGAAGATCATATAATTGTAACCTAGTAGCTCTCGTGATATTTGTTCATCACTGAGAGAGAACAGTTCCATTGTACCAGAGTTTGTTATATCGAATACATCTGTTTTCTGTTACTTGTGCTTTAAATCGATTTGATTGTATTCTACTCTGTATTCAACCCCCTTCTACGGTGTTGTGTGACCTAACAAGTGGTATCAGAGCCTATATGTTAATACACATACAGTAAATATCTAAAATAATCATGTCTGAAGAAGCAGAAAATCCAACCAAGCCCGCTAAAACTAAAGAAACTCCAAAGACTCAAACCCATAGTCGATATGAGACTATCAGGGTTCCCATACTGAGACCGTATGAATATCCCATATGGAAAGTGAAGATGGCTATGTTTCTGGAAGCTACAGATCCAGAATACCTTGATATAATTAATGAAGGACCGCATAAGCCAACCAAGCTCTCTGTTGTAGTTGCAAATCAGCCAGCAAATACCATACCAAAGAAGAAAAGTGAATACATAGCTGAAGATATCTCATCTATTGCCAAGGATGCAAAGGTAAGGCATTTGCCGTATAGTGTCATTGATAATGTCATGTCAAATAGGGTAATACAATGCAAGACTGCAAATGAGATATGGGATGCTTTGGAGACAAGGTGTCAGGGAACTAATGCAATCAAGAAAAACAGGAGGACTATACTCACTCAAGAGTATGAGCACTTTGACTCAAAAAGCGATGAGTCATTAACTGACTTATATGACAGGTTTGTCAAACTCTTGAATGATCTGTCACTGGTGGACAAGGAATATGATATTGAAGATTCAAATCTAAAATTCCTTTTAGCTCTTCCTGAAAGTTGGGATTTGAAAGCTACTATCATAAGAGATAACTATGCTCTTGATGAAACTACTCTTGATGAAATTTATGGAATGCTCAAGACTTATGAACTTGAGATGGATCAAAGAAGCAAGAGACATGGGAGAAAATCAAGAACAATTGCTCTTAATGCTAAGGAGGAATCCCCCAAAGTGGATGTCTCAAAGAAAGGAAAAGGAAAAGCTCTCATCATAAAGTCTGATTCAGAATCATCAAGTTCTGATGATAATGATTCAGAAACTGAAAGTCTACCTGAAGTAGATGCTGATGAAGAGATGATAAAGTTGTGTGCTCTTATGGTTAAGGGTATCACAAAGATAGCATACAGGAAATTCAGAAGAGAAAGGAAGTTTTCCAGGAAAGGTAGAAGTTCAGATAAGAAGGTCTTCAGAAAATCTGAAGGCAAAGGAGGAAAGTCTGACAGAGGAGATTACTCAAATGTCAAATGCAACAACTATGGTGAGAAAGGCCACATATCTCCTAAATGCAAGAAAGGAAAGAGTGACAAAGGCAAGGCACTTGTCACAAATAAGAAAAGCTGGACAGACACCTCAGATTCTGAAGATGAAGAGAACTATGCCTTGATGGCAAATGCTGTTAGCAGTTCTGATGCTGCTGAGTTAAAGGTACCTCAAACAACTTATGCCTTTCATACTGATGATGTTACTGAGTTGAGATTATATCATAAAACCATGTTTATTAGCTATAGAGATCAAACTTTAACATGTGAAAGATTAACTTCTGAAAATCTTGCCTTTAAAAAGAGGAATGATTATTTAGAAAAAGAGTTAGTTATGCTCCATCAAACTCAGAAGGATAGAGATGATGCTTTCTATGTGAGAGATGAAGTGGTAAAAATGAATAAATCTCTAAAAACTGAGTTAGAAAAGGAGAGAGATTATTAGGACTTGGACTAACTCTGGCAGAGCAACTCAGGATATACTAAGTAGTCGAAACTGGAAAGAGGGCTTAGGTTATGGAGATGAGAAAAGTGAAAAAGGAACTGAACAAGTTAAGCCAATTATTGTTAAACAGACTACTAACCCAAAGGTGAATCCTGTTAAATTTATAGCTAAAACTGTAAAGTCTGATTCTGAAAAGATGAAAGATATTGAGACATAAGTAATAGCAGAGTCAACTTCTGACAAATTAGAACAGGATAAACAAACTGAAGTTAACATAGGCTTAATGATAAAGAAGCAGCTTAAACATAAGCTGAAAGAGATTACCAGTGTAAACAAGGTAAAGGCAGCTAGGAAAAATAGGAATGGAATGGAAGAAGTGAATAAAAGTAACAATTATATGCATGTTCCTAATGCTCCTAGAAAGAAATGCTATAATTGTGGAAACTCTAACCATCTGCCTTCTTTTTGCAGGAAGAATAAGAATATAAACTCCTTACCTTCTAAGTCAGGAGTTAAGAGTCAGTCTGTTAGGTTTAATCCATAAAATCCTTATTTTCATTGTGGTAGTGTGTGGCATTCCATTTATACTTGTAAGGAATATCATAGTTTGTACTATGATTATTATCAGATAAAACCTTCTTTGAAGAAAGTTACTTTAATTCCTTCTAGTGTAAAGTATGATGCAAAGTCTGATACTGTCAATACTGATAAGAAAAATATTAGCATAAACTCTGATGTTAAATCCGCTGCAAATATTAACAAACTTAAAAAGGCCAAAGGATCTAAGCAAGTCTGGGTCCTTAAAACTAACCATTAGTGGTCTTTGTGAGTGCAGGGCAACGGGAAGAACATCCTAGTTCTGGACAGTCGATGTTCATGACATATGACTGAAAATAAAGCATTGCTATTAGACTTTGTGGAGAAAGCTGGCCCATGAGTTTTTTATGGAGATGGCAATATTGGGAAAACTCTGGGATATGGCAAAATCAATCTTGGGAATGTCATCATTGAAACAGTAGCTCTAGTCTCAGGACTTAAACACAATCTGTTGAGTATAAGTCAAATCTGTGACAGAGGTTATCATGTGGATTTCTTTGAAGAACACTGTGAAGTTATAAGTAATTCAACATGCAAAGTGGTTCTGAAAGGATATAGGCATGGTAACATTTATGAAGCCAGACTTTCAACAAGTACTGATGGTTCTGCAATCTATCTGTTGAGTAGAGCATCAATTAAAGGAAGCTGGAATTGGCACAAGAAACTCTCTCATTTAAATTTCACCAATATAAATGAGCTTGTAAAGAAAGATCTTGTGAGAGGACTGCCAAAAACAGTATTTGCTCCTGATGGCCTCTGTGATTCATGTCAGAAGGCAAAACAAAGAAAATCTTCCTTCAAGAGCAAAACTGAGTCATCAATTATTGAGCCTTATCACCTACTGCATGTTGATTTATTTGGTCCAGTCAATGTCATGTCTATTGCAAAAAAGAAATATGTTATGGTTATAGTGGATGAGTTCACAAGGTACACATGGGTGTACTTCTTGTACAAGAAGACTAAAACTGCATCTACTCTAACTGATCATGTCAGACAGCTGGATAAGATGGTCAAAGATTATGTTAAAATAATAAGGAGTGATAATGGCACTGAGTTCAAGAATTCAATCATGGAAGAGTTCTGCAAAGATCATGGAATCAAACAGGAGTTTTTTGCACCTGGAACTCCACAGTAAAATGGAGTTATAGAAAGAAAGAACATGACTCTCATTGAAGCTGCACGAACAATGCTTGATGAAGCAAAGCTACCAACCTATTTTTGGGCTGAAGCTGTGCAGACTGCTTATTTTACACAAAATGCTACACTCATAAACAAGCATGGAAAAATACCATATGAAATGGTGAAGAAGAAGAAGCCAAATCTGAAATACTTTCATATATTTGGTTGCAAGTATTTTGTTCTTAAGACTCATCCTGAGCAGCTGTCAAAATTTGATCTAAAAGCTAATGAAGGAATTTTTATTGGATATCCACTTTCCACAAAAGCCTTCAGAGTCTACAATTTAAGAACAAGGGTTTTCATGGAATCTATTAATGTCTCTTTTGATGATAAGAAGATTACCGGACTTGAAGATTTTGATGATCATGATCAGATGAGATTTGAGAATGAAGATTTAAATTCTGATCCTGTAAGTTCTGATGGATTAAGTTCTGATGTCATTAAAACTGTGGTAACAACTCCAAAGGAAAATGCACCTGTCCAGGGGGGCAAGCTGAAGATCCTACCACAGCTCAAGACTCTCGAGAAGCATCAGAACCTGTCACTGGCTTCTCAAGTTCTGATTCATCTAGTTCTGATGAGCCAAATTCTGATAATTCTGGAAGCTCTGATTCTTCAACTCCTGAAAAATCAAATTCAAATTCTGAAGTATCAGAGAGCATAACTACAGGGGGAGCATCAGAAAATGCTGATGTAGACAGCATGGATCATGGGGGAGGATCCAGTTCTAGAGATTAACTTCCATCTGCAAGGAAGTGGACTAAAGCACATACACCTGATTTAAACATTGGAGATCCTGAAGCAGGTGTCAGAACTAGAACTGCAACTTCAAATGAATGTCTCTATCATTATTTTCTATCTCAGACTGAACCAAAGAAAGTGGAAGAAGCTCTTCAAGATGCTGATTGGGTGCAAGCAATGCAGGAAGAGTTAAATGAATATGAAAGAAATAAAGTATGGACCATAGTACCAAGACCAAAGAATAAATCAGTTATAGGTACAAAATGGGTGTTCAGAAACAAAACTGACAGTGATGGCATAATTACAAGGAATAAAGCAAGACTGGTTGCTAAGGGCTACTCTCAAACATGAGGGTATTGATTATGATGAAACATTTGCACCAGTTGCTAGATTAGAAGCCATATTCTGATGACTGTTAAAATCAGGTATAAGTTAAGTTCTGATATTAAATCCTGATGGAATCTTTGATGCTTACGTGGCATTTTTCTTTACTTGACTTATTTGTGATAAAATCAGAAACAGTCATATTTAAATCAAAATAATTTGGGTGAAATAAAATAGTCATAATCATTATGGGTTAGTAGTTAACGTGTATGTCCTGAAAAACTGCATGTGCACGGTAATTATTGCATATTTTACGTGCCCATTAACTCCTGCTTTAACCGTTTATTGACTGTTCACATGGTGCCAGGTGTAAAGTGTATCTCATGCTTCAAAAATACAATTGTTGAGTGGAGAGAGTATATATATGAGAGATAAAAATATTTTTAAATCTTTTACTTACTTTTTTATTCTTAATCTCTTTTACTTTCTCTTTTTATCTCTCTAATATTCTCTGAAGCGTTTTCTTTCAGGACTTTTAACAAACACTTTGCAAACACTCTTCTTCTCACTTAATTTCTTACAGAGATGGCACCAACAGACATAATTTATAATGGAGCTAAGTTTGTTCCTAATAACTACTTTGTTATTCTTAGCAAGGCTGATTATTCAGGACTTTCTTACTAGTTCTGATATTAGGTACGCTCTAACCCAACCTGATGCAGTCTCTGGAACTCAAGTGCTGGAGTTCTGGAGAAGTGGAGTATATGATGATGGTGGTGCTCAAGGGTCCCCAAGTATAATCTTTTCATCAGGGGAGGACGAGCATGTCGTAACTTTGGCTATGGTTCGACAAGCACTGCAGCTACCTGAGAACTATGTTTATTCTACTGTTGAGGAGCCAGTTCTTCAAAATATGATGGTCAGTCTGGGGTATGAGAGGACATTGGAAAAACTGGGTCAGTTGAAGAGATCTTACATAAGGAGGGAATGGAGTTTCTTCTTTGACTCAATCACCAAGGCTTTTGCAAACAAATATTCTTGTTAGGTCACACACACTGTAGAGGGGGGTGAATACAGTGTATAACACAATCAAATCGAATTCTAATAACACAAGTAACAGAAAACAAACTTTATTCAAAACAATAAACTCTGTTACAGTATAGAACTGTCCTCTCTCAGTGATGAACAAATATCACGAGAGCTGATAGGGTTACAATTAATAATCTTCTCGATAATGATAACACTTATAGTGTAAACCCTATGTCTATGTTTATATACTACACAGTTACAAGATAATCGCTAATTAATATAGAATATAATTCTGCTTCCTAAAACATATCAATCAGATATCTTTTCTTCCAAGTATTCTATTCTTCATAGAATTCCTTCTTCATGCATATCTCTTATTACGTTTGTCTTGATCTTCTTTTCCTTTCAATCAGCTGCCTTCCTTATCTGAACGTTTCCTTTAAGTCCTGATATTATCTTCTGATAAATATCTCCTGAATCTTAAGTACTGATAACTTAAGTTCTGACTTCAGTATAAGTGCTGATTTCAGTTAAGTACTGATTTGTCATGTTTAAGTAAGATCTGAAAACTAAAAATAAATCATATTAGTCATGACATTATCAAATATATCTAACAATCTCCCCCAACTTGTAAATTAGCATAATATACAAGTTTAACAGATATTTGATGATGTCAAAAACATTAAGTACAAATGCATGAGAATTTGACTAGATAACTACAACTTACAGTCCTTAAAGCTTTACCGACTTTAACTTCTGATAACAACTTCAGTCTGTATACATATCAGAATTTGAGCAGTTATAGATCTTGACTTGGCTTCACTTTCTGATCTCTCTGATGTCAGGAGTTGTTCTGAGATAATTATTTAACAAACATCTTTCAGCATATCCGAGTTCATCAATCATCCTCCTTTTAGCATCTTTAAGTTCTGCAGAATCTTCACCAGTTTGAAATATTGCAGCCCTGAGATCATTAATTTTAGCTTTCCTTATGTCCTGATCCAATCTGATCAAATATGCCTTGTCAGACTCAAGATTGAATTCCACAGCCTTGTAACCCAGAAAGGTAATTATAATCTTAGCAGAGTTAGGCTTCATCTCAACAATATCACCCTTGTGATCTCTGTACTTTGGAAGATATATGTTGTCAGACTTAACAGAATAAAGCCTTTTCTATTTCTGAATTTGACTCTTCAAATAGTTTGTAGCACTTTCTGTTATTTTGTCATTCACTTGAAGTAAGAATAATACATGTTCCAATTCTTCAAAATACTTCAGTGGAATGGCATTTTCCCTTATATGATAAACCCTACCATCTGTCATGAAGTACAACAAGATGTGTTCTTTCAAGTAGGTATGGTAAACCATCTGTACAGATTCTAGTTGATTCGATCTTTCAGGAGTTGCTCCAATACCTGGTCCACTTAAGGAAGTTGGATCATTGGTTGTGTTCTGTACTCTTCTTTCATCAGCACTACCTAATCTAGATTTATCTCTTGCTTCCTTTCCAGTAACCACTCTTGCTTCAAAACCATTTACAGCAGTCTTCAAAGGTTGACTCTGTTTGGCTTTGGTGAATCCTGGTAGGAGTATCTTTGAAGGTTTAACATGAGCAATGTCAGAGGTTTCCTTTAATTTATCTTTTGATATCAAGTTAACTTGAGCTATGTCAGAGGTTACTTGCTTCTTTGATATATCAGAACTAACTATATCTTGACTCTGAACAACTTGAGCCATGTCAGAGGTTGTCTTAGAAATTTTTCTTGAAGTCAGAGCAAGATCAACATCTTCAACAGTAATTTCTTCATCCACAGGAGGCACATAAACCTTGATAGGTTCATCAACTTTCTCTTTGCCCTTGGACCTTGGATCTATCTGCAATTGTGATTTAGCCTTGGTTACTTCAAGATTTGTTCTTTCTTTTATCACAATGCCTTTGGCCTTTGGAAGTTTCTTTTTACCAACAGAAGCTTCAGATTTAGATTTGACTTTTTCTAACTTAAGTCTAGCTTCTTCTTCCATCAAACTCTCAAAGTCCATTCCTGGATTTTCTTTCAGAAATAGCTGTCTTGATATTTCTTCATCAAGATCCAAAATTTCATCAGAACTTATCCTTTTACCAGTAGCAGAAGTAATTCTTTTTCCAGCATCAGAACTTGTCCTGTGACTTGTAATTTCAGCTCTTCTTGATGAGAAACTTCTACCTTGACCATGACCTCCACCCATTCCAGAGTTTCCCTGGTCATCTTTTTCATCATCCTTCTCCTTCAGTGTCTTAACAATTTTGCATTTGGACTTAATTACTTTCTCCCCCTTTTTGGCATCAGCAAGTAAGAGAAGAGAGACAAGCAATTCCACTGAGGCTTGGATTTCATCGAGTTGAGATTGCTGAGAAGCTTGATTTTTCAAAATATCATCAATCTGAGACTGTTGCCTCTCTTGGGTCTTCTCAATGTAAGCAGCTCTGTCAAAGGTAGGTTGGAAGAATTTTTTCTTATCAATTTTCCGAGTCGTTTCTTGCTTGAGCAATTCTTCCTGAATTTTATGTAACTCTGCATGAGTTGTTGAATGGAGACCTTGAAGATGTCTAGTACTCAATGCAGTGACTCGAAGCTGTGTCTTGAAATCATCATTAATTAACATTTCATCAGCTTTTGCCAAGTGCTCGACAAGAATCTTTTCAGATGGAACAAAGGTAACTGAGTTTCATTCCTTATTCCACTCCTGTCCTCTAGGAGTTTCACTCCAAGGTACTGGTGCTGCTCTTGTAACAAACTTCTTAACTAGTTTAGATTTAGGAACAGTTTGTTGAGGTGCATGTCCTGAAGGACCAGCTTTATTAGCATCTGCATTAATATCAGCATCACCAGTAGTATCAGCATTTGAAGCATCAGAACTGACAGAATCAGCATCTTCTGATAAAACATCAGCGTGAGAAGCAATTGAGGCTTCAGCATCATCCTCTAAGTGCTGATTTGTTTCCAAGTTCTGATCAACAGCTATATCCTGATGCTCACCTATATTTTGATCATCAACATCTAGATGCAGAGAAGGTGTTGTAGACAATTCTGGAGTTTGAGTAGCATCAGTAAAAGGTGTTGTTGATGGATTAATTGCTGTTGGAGCTTCTAAGTAGAGAACCTCAGGCACAACCAGGTTGTGAATATCAATTTCAGCACTTGTGCCTGGGTCTATAGGAGATACAGTTTCTTGTACAGGAGACACATATGGTGTGTTTGCCTTATCGGTAGCAGCTTCCTGAGTTGGGGACAATGGAGAGGGAGATGCAGTAGCTTCAGCAAATTCTGGTTCTTTTGAGATTAGAGATTCCTGATCTTCTTCCTAGCTGTTGCTTCCTCATCATTTGAAACTGGCCTTTTAGCTCTCTGTTTCTTGTATCTCTTTGAAGGTGGGGATTCCTTGAGAGGTTCAACATAATTCATTCTTCTAAGCCTTTTGAGAAGCTTAGATCCCCCAATTCCAGAATCTTTTTGAGAAGGGACCTTCTCAGCTTCTTTAATAACAGGTTCTGATGCAGAATTTGTTCCTCACTATCAGACTCATCTCTCAGAACAATCCTCCTTCTCTTCTATGGTGTCTGAGGGACAATCCTTGTCCTCTTGGGCTTGGAAGATGAAGGCTTCACAGTAGGTGCTGAGAATGAAGGTTGAGCTATCTGTGAAGGTTTGAGATGTGTTCTGATAGAGGATTGAGGTATAGATGTATGAGTGGTATTTTCGGATGGTTGTTGTGGTGTTTGGGATGTGGTGGTAGGTTGTACATCAGGATAAACAGATCTATAGGTTTGAGGATCAACATTTACCAGGATCGACTGAGGAATCTGTAAAGGTCTAACCACCGTTTTCTTAAGGTCAGCATTTACCAAGTCATTAAAAGCCCGTTTTGCAAGTTTAAAGGGTGGAAATAAGTCAGTGGTAGGTTGGGGTTCATCAGCACAACAGAAATTATATATAAGCTGACAAAATCTAGCAAAGTAGACAACATTCCTATCCTCTGTCATCCTATCCCCAATAAAGCCTAGCACAGCACTTGCAAAATCAAAATGAGTTTGGTTAATAATAGCATACCCGATGTGCTGACTCATTATTGGAATGGCATCAAAGTTGGAACACTTATTCCTGAAGGCTTTAGTGATACATTCGAAGAAAAAGCTCCATTCCTTTCTGATATGTGGTCGTTTCAACTGTCCAAGCTTAGCCAAACTCTTCTCATACCCTAAATTGGCAATTAGCTGCTGTAGAACTGGTTCCTCCGGTGTTGAAAAAATGCAGCCTTCTGGTAAATGTAGAGCTTTACGAACTATTCCAGGAGTTACCACATGTTCAACATCATTGACTTCAAAAACAATGCTGGGAGTACCAGTAGCACCACCATTATCAAAATGCTCAGTCCGCCAAAATGTCAGAACTTGTTGGCTGGAAATGACTTGAGGTTGGGTCAATGCATACCCAATTTCACTGTGTGCAAGAAGATCTTGCACAAAGTGCAACTCAGATGGAGCTTCATCATGATTTAAGATTGCAGCATAGTTGTTGGGAACGAACTTGGCTCCATTTATGATCAAATCCTTAGGCGCCATGATAAAAATTGTGAAATAAGTTTGCCTGTAAGGTGTTTGACAAAATGTCTGTATGAAAAACAGCGTCAGGAGATGAGAGAGAGTAAAAGTAAAGAAAGAGAGGTAAAGTGTAAAAGTAAATAAAAGATTGTATAATCTTCTCTCTCTCTTACTTATACATGGTTAAAAAAAATAACCGTTGGACACCTGTCAGACATGCAGCAATAATGAATAGTTAATGGGCACGGGAAAACAGTAATCATTACTTATCACATGCAGTTTTTCAAGGAAAAACCGTTCCACTTACCAAGTAATCCCATTAATTGAGGTAAGTCAGTTTTAATTCAAAATTTAAACTTTTCCCACTTATTTAATCATTTTCACTGCAAAACCAATATTCTGTAAAAATATTCAAGTGTGAGAATGACCAAAAAAAATCAAGTAAACAAGTACTGATATTTTAAAATCACAACTTATTTAGATCAGTAAATTAAAATGGTCATCAGAATATGGATATATCAGGATTTAAAAATGCAGTAGAATTGCAAACATCTTAGAGACAAAATCTTGCAAAAATATAAGATTCCATTAATATATTAAGAGAATACATTCATGAAATTGAAATTTTCATCAGAACATTACAAGACTGTCCTAAGCTACAAACTCCAACATCAACAGCTTTTGTAACACCCCCAGATCCGGGGTCGGGGATCCGGGTCGTCACGAGTTCCATTTCCCTTAATAACACCCAATCTTAATAATTACTCAACTACTCTGTACTGTGACCCCACAATAAACACACACACCACACGTTATAGTCTCAGAGATGACCATCCAAAAATAACCACAAGTCATTTTATTCCACAATTATCTGCCAATACACCTTAAAAGGTTTTCTGAATAAATTTACATTTCTTTGCCATTATTACAATTCATAAATATAAATAAATCTGGTACATCAAAAGTTGAAAGCCTAGCCTATTGGTAGTTCCTACCTCAGCTACGGCGGCATCAATGCTCCTAGAAAACTGTGGAACGTCTCCTAATCGCTTGCGAATCGGGAGCTTGGTTCTGTTCATCTTTTCTATCTGTTGTTGTGTGATGAAAGAAGAAAGCAAGGGTGAGCAACAAGCCCACCAAAATAATATGTATAATGATTAATAGTATATGAGCCTTCTCATAGTACTCATGAAAGTCTTGGTCAAAAGAAATGAACCAAGTTTGATATCTTAATGCGATGAAGTCGCAAAATATTCAGTATATATACATATATACTTTTCAAAATATTGGAAGTCCTCTTCCATGCATAATATACACAAAGTCCCAGTGTATAACTGTATAAAAAAAAATATCGTTGCAAGGTGATCTCATATATCTAACCTTGTCTCAACGTTTTTCTGAAAATCTTTGTCATTCATAAGACAATTATTAATTAGATATAAGTCTAAAAGGTGAGGTTACCAAATACCCCAATATACTTATATCTTTCCCAATACTACTTGAACTACCACCGTTCAAGTTATAATCAATTTCAAAAGTTCATCCCACTGATGAGACCACAAGATAAGACTTGAATAGATTCAATCTTTGAAATATTATTGAATGAAAAAGTTATGAGATACTTTATTTAGTCCCGATATATATACATATCCACATACATATATATCTCGAAAACATTTCCTGGAACCTCTGTTATGTGAAGTATGAACAGAGTTCGAAACATCCAATGAATTTTGGAAAGGAAAAGAATTTTGGCATAAACCCGATATCTTGCTGATCAGGCAAAGATACCAATAAGTAACCTTTTCTACTAGTAGATGGACGAATTCCCCACTGGTCATCACCCTGGTCATAATTAAGACCTATGCTGGACTGCCACTCAGCCACCTATGCATTTGATGGACTCCCACTGAGCCACTTACACAATAATAGACCGTACCTCGGCCTGTCGCTTATGCCGACTCAATGAGAGGGGCTTACTTCCCGAACTTTGGGCAAGTAATCAATTCATTTACCAAATCTGCAACCCTGTTGCGAATATAAAATACACCACATAGCCGGATTTCCCAGGTTTTGAGCGGGTATTTAAATCCCCTTTAAAAAGGAAGATCTTAAATATAAAAATGAGTTTTGGGATCCGCTCTGACTTTTAAAAACCATTTTGAAGACTCGAAAACACTTTAAAGAGTGTTTGGAGTAAGGCTGATTTAATGAAGTAAATCAGTCCCCAGAATATTAGAAAATATCTGAATATTATTAATTAAATAATATTCCCATGAAGAATAGTCTTTATAAAAATAATTGAAGTAGAAGTATTAAAATTTATACTTGAAACGAGTATTAAATAACCAAAGATATACTTATATGAAAGTATTATCTTTATTTGAATAATCGAAAATAAGTTTGATTATTAACACCTTATTCTTTAATAAAATAAAGAATATATCTCAGCAAATAATCGGAGTCATAGATCCTCAAATGAATATTCAAATAATATTCAATAAATAAAATAAGCTGAGTCATAATACCTCGAATGAATATTATAAATAATATTCATTAAATAAAATAAAGGAGTCATACATCCTCAAATGAATATTCAAATAATATTCAATAAATAATATAAAAGGAGTCATAAGTCCTCGAATAATATTCGAAATAATATTCAATAATAAAATAAAGTTTAAAGTTATCGAATAAACCTTATTCGATTAATAGTTTGGAAAACTATAACCATATATATATATATAAATATATATATATATATATATATATCCATATCCATATATACAAGATTACTCGGGATCCTCGACTCCCGGTTTTTTGAAATATTTTCACCTTTGGGTCCCTATACTAAGGGTATATGCAAAATACCGCTATCCTCTAGCATAGGTATTATCAACAATTATATATGGAAAGAATACGAAACAGGCATGCATATATATATACCATAGCAGCATGCTTCAATATATTGCAACATTTGCTAATTAACCAACATGCATCTATCGCAAGATAATGCAAATACATATACTCATCACAACAACAGTTATAACGGGTAGAAAACTTGCCTGAGCGACTGGGGGTTACGAATGGCTCGGGACGAGTCTGGTAACCTATAAACAACAAGTAAGTTGGAATTAAACCAAAATCACTTGTAATTCTATATTTTAACTAACTTAGACTCTAACGCTTGTTTTGCGCTCACTGATTCGCTTAAGTCACTCGGGTACCCTCGGCTCCATCATTTTTAATAATTTAACCTTTACGAGTTTTAAAGCTATTCCTTCACGAGTGACTTACCAACTGCCTAAAACACTTACCATAAATGTTTCATGCATTAATTAACCCTTTTTGGTCTTTAACCTACATTCCAAAGTAAGGCGAGGGAAAAAGTTTCGTTCGCGAAACGCCGTTACTTGAAACGGTCGTTTCTCCTAAACCGTAAATCGGAATCGAACGAACTACATATCAAAACGAAGCTCGTAACATGAGCTATCTAAACATGGCAGTGGTCACAATCTAGCAGGGGGTTCTCGGGTCCTAATGCTATGCACAAAAACAGTCCAAAGAAAATCGGACGTTACGACGGCTATGTTTACGCGATTTCCAATATTTTAAACCATTCAAACCCATTCCAAATCAACCCCAAATCCAACCTCAAATCCATCATACAACAAACATCCATCCTTATCACATCATAACAACCCCAACCAATTCAATTTTAATCATTCATACATATGCTTAATCCTAACTTTAATCATACTTAAGTTTCTTTAAATCAAAACCACAAAATTACCATCTCATTTCACTACCATACCAAATCTCAAACTCTAAATCATAACAACAAGCTACAATAACATCCTACTCATCAAAATCACCTTATAATATATATGAACCTAGGGTTTGGAAATGGTATACCTTCCTTGAAGTGGTGGGTTGAGCTAGGAAGCCTTAATAAGCTTGGAGAAGCCTTAGGGAAGCTTGGATCTTCAAGAAAAACAAGAAAAGTTCAAGTTAAAAACTTGAAAACACTATTCATTGTCTTCTTCATTGATTAAATGAAGAAGCTAGAGAAAGAATTAATGGCTTAAACTCATGATATAGCCATAACTAAGCATAAAGATGGTTAGGGAATTTTCTTACCAATTAAGGATGCTTGGATCTTGATTTTGGAAATTTTTTTCTTTGAAAAAAAGCAAAAAGCCGAGAGCTAATATGAAGAACAATGCCTTGGCTGATTTTTTTTTTGATTTTTGATGAAATGATTTGCTAGTTGGTTGGCTTGGTTTTGTTTTTGATTTAGCAAATTACCACCTTGCCCTTGAATTTGTGTGGTCCTAAATCAACCACACCTCCTTCCTTCCATGTCATGCTTATGTCACCCTTATGATGTCATCCTCCCTTCCTTGTCTCCTTTCTATTGGTTGGATGGCATCACTCCCATTAATCCCTTTGATTAACTTCCTAATCGTTTGCCTAATGACCGCTGATCTGTTGTACGGTTCGCTTAACTTTCGTTCTCGTTTATCGTTTGAAGGATCATACCCGGGATCTTATTACTTAGGTTCCCTTAACCTTTCTCAATACATTATATTCCTTTTTATGATCCTCTATTATAATCCTTTAATTTAAATCCTTTTTATTCTGTTACCTTATACTCAATTCTCTCCGTATCTTATGGATTTCCGGGAAAAACCAAAGTGTTCGGAATTGGATTCTGACGATCTTTACATACACTTATATACCACATAGAGTACTAATAATATCCCATAAGATCAATAACAGAACCCCTACATAGCGTGGCATGAAAAGTTTTCTCGTTCAGCAAAAACACTATTCATAAGGGTTTCAAAAATTCCCAAAAATTGGGGTTATTACAGTCTCCCCTCCTTAAAAGGATTCCGTCCCGGAATCAGATAGAAAACAAATGGGGACACTCTCTTAGCATCACACTTTCTAACTCTCGAGTCAATTTTCCCACATTGTGGTTCTACCACCAAACTCTGCCTAGTTTGATAATCCTTCTCCTAAGCACTTGTCCCTTTTCACTCTATAACCCTTCCTGGTTGCTCCATATAGGTTACGTCGGGTTGCATATCTATGCGCTCATATGCCTCTATTCATCTGGCATCTAAATTACACTTCCTTAACATTGATACGTGAAACACGTTACGAACTTGCTACAGGTTCTGGGTTAAGGCTAGCTCATATGCTAACTTCCCAAACGTCTTAATATATCCAAGGGTCCAACAAATTGTAGACTTAGCTTTCCTTTCTTTCCGAACCTCATCAATCCTTTCCAAGGGATACCTATAACATTACTAGGTCCCCTATTTCATACTCTTTATCCTTTCGTGTCAAATCAACATACTTATCATGTCCATCTTGGGCTACTACCAGCCGTCCTCTGATTAGTTCTATCATATCCTTGGTCCTTTGGACTACTGCGGGTCCGAGCATCTTGCGCTCTACAACTTCATCCTAACATAAGGGAGATCGAAATTGTCTTCCCTCAAGGATCTCATAAGGCGACATCTTGATAATGACATATGATCTATTGTCGTAAGATAACTCAATCCGAATTAAGTGATCATTCCAATTTCTTTCAAGTCTATTGCACAGACTCTCATCATAGCTTCCAATCATTAGAGCTCTTGCTCCTCAATACCCCTTCTTTTCCAGTTCGTAATCGCTATCACCTTCCGTTCCTAATATTATACTGGTCATACTTTTGCTCGCTAGCGTTCTATAACCCTTTAATAACCACGTCAACCTTAGTATCACGAATGTGTTCCCATTCCGCATACTACCACCACTTTATTACTCCTTTTTTTTTTCAGCTGTTTCTATTTTCCAAAATTTGATCAATCAAATAGAAGTAAAGGAATTTGTTGAGAGATCACTATGATCATGAACACTTGTTATATCGCATAGTTAGTACAGAAGGTGGCCAGCCTTTAGTACTTGACAAGCAATTAAACAATAGATGGTATCCTACTAGGCTTCTATCACACAGATAGATAGTCATTCGGCAATACCTCCCCTTCTGGAAGGGTTGTTCTTCTCAGATTACATGAAATGAAATGAAGAGAAAAGAACGAACTGAAGAGAATTGTATATATAAAAAAATATATATATACTGCCACAAAATATCTGGCTTGGAACCTACCTCTGAATTATAGAGGTTTGTCATAGGAGAACAAAACATAAACGTATTTATATCAGCATCAAGTATTATAGCATCGTATTTCCCATGCCTAAATATTTTTATTCCGTCCATCATTCTATGGACCCATGCTCTTCCTCGAGCTTATACACAATCACCTTTGAAACTCCCTCGATATCGAAAATCGAATCTGGGATCTCATTCTAGATCTCATCGTTACTAGAATCCATTTCTATACCGCAACCTTCTTCGTATGGGTAATACTACTCTTTATCGATAAGAAGGAATAAATATATCATAGGTAGATAATTGACTTAATTAGTCTATCAATGATAACTTATACACCACCACGACCCGATTAGTGGTACTTACTCTCAACATCCATTCCAATACAACTCTCACGGTTGTAAGTAATCAGCTCATTACTCTCAGAATCATTCCTACATTACTATGGCCCACCGTTGACCTACTGTAGTCATTCGTTTTCCATGAAGTTTTAATAGCTAACCATACGGAGTCCATTCATATCATATCGAATTCTTCTAAGGAGGTAACATGATCACCGTTCTTGATTCATGAAGAACACTCCTGATCCTGACGTACATTCATGACGTGAAGCAGATAAAATTGCAGAAGAGTTTCAATCAAAGCAACGATAGCAGGTTAATACCATTCTTAATCATATGCCTTAAATAGAAGACTTAACTCAAAGGTTCGTCTAGTCCTTTTGGAAACATGGTCCTGGCTTATCCCAAGATAGGACCTCCTAAGATAGATAGCCCGTTCATGGCGATTACACGAATGAAACCTTTACCTACTACTTTTACGGTTGGGTATTGCACCGTCATCAGAAGGAATGTCAATCTTCCAAACCATAATTCAACCTTCACATTTCTAACCATCATCACTGTATTCTTTTGGCACACGCGCCTATAATTATCCACTTACCTTTAAAGTGTCGGCCACCTCTTTGGCCTTTCCTGATAGTAAAATTTCCTTACAGTCAATGTCTTTTTAACCACCTTCAAAAAAATTTTCTACCTTATTTCCGATCACTGCTTGAGTGAAGATGTTTTTCTTAGTATCTGATGAGTTAAAAAAAAATCACCATTTTTCCATAAGTTATTGCCTCAGTCTTTAGAGGTTAATCACTGTCACGACTGACTCTCAATCATACTTAGAACATCTTTTATCCTAGGCCCTAATTGCCCTGAACAATTTCGACCATTACTGGTTCGATCCATACTTTCTCGTGGTTTAACACGTGCCCCACTTGGCAACATCATAATTACGTCATATTTCCTTTATCAACATTTCTATTCTTGAGAATTTCGAATATTACCTTTCTCCCTGTAAAACCTCTAAGGTTATCCTTCAATCGTTCCTCCTGTATTCCCTAGATACAGGGCATATCAAAATACCATTTACTAATACTAGAACCATTGTCTATATACTTCTGAAAAATTTCTCCACTGATTCTTAAAGGTTGTTATTACCTTAATCCTTTCCAATTCATACTGTCAGATTTCATACTATCCCTATTAAGGGTGAAATGTCCACCTTTATGCATTCCCCTAAGATTCATTTTAAGTTACCGATGTTCTATCCTTAATTCCACCTTTAAAAAGGTACATGCATCCTTCCATGGATAACTCAAGTCATATATCCCTGATAAGGGTATCTTATTCAATCATTCCCACCTTGATAGTACATGTCTATTTTCACAAAAACGTCTGTATTCAAAATGGGGTCAATAAATATGGCCTCCAAAAGATAACAACGGTTATCCGCTTATCTTGCCTAATTTGGTAACGATAACAAGGATGTTCTGGAAGATATTGGTCGTGTTCAACGTGAACTTCTTCTTAATAATTCCTTATTTACTTTTGTTGTTTATCTCAACAGTCACCTCAATGTTGGGATATCTCTCATACCTGGCGTCTCCCTATCTGGGTATCAAGCCACCGATCTTACACTTCACATTCTTGAAGGTCACTTCCTTCATCCAATTTTCCTAATTTCTTACTTCCTTGTCTCCTTAGTCTATCCGCGTCTCATTATTTATCCTTCGAATTATCTCAAGGTTTCCTCGAATCCTCCCAACTTACAGGGGATAAACTATATGCATCTCTTATGCCTTCAACCGTCAACTTTAACTCATGGTGAATCACCCTCATCCTGACGATCATATACTTTTCTATTTCTATTAATAGGAGTCTTTAGGGTTTCCTCATACCCAACTCCCTTATCATTCCTCAAACTCTGTTGCCTTTTTATTCCTTTCCACTTCAATTCCTTTTTATTTTCCTTTCTCTTATCATTATTTCATGAACCAACACAACATAAGCATTGATTTCAAATATCCCGTCATTCTGGATTCGCGTCTTCAGAACGAATCTTAACAACTTTTATAGCTTAGATTCATAATTCATCATACTCGTCTGCCTTTGTTCTGGCTCTAAAGCTTTTACACTATTCCATAACCTTGGGAATTACGATCCCGAAAACAATTGGCTGAACTTTAATCAGTTTATTATAATCTCTTGCTTCGTGCCTTCCTTGGCCTTTCACCAGCGGGTGGTCTCTCTCTTGGGAGGGTAAGTGATAAAAATAGTCTTTTGTGATTCGTCAATCATTTAGAATCTTAAATGATTCCTATATTTCCTTTAGCCAGGCTCTTGCCTCGACTGGGTCAGCTTGTTCCTTGGAACTCTGAGAGCTTAGCGATTTAAAGGTCCTGAAAGAATTTCTCACCGCACTGTCTCCTCAGGGTGGTGGTTGGGGATAATAGTCTAAGTTCTTTTTAGACAGGTCCATGAATTGCCGTATAGGAGTACCGTCTCGGGTCTCCTTTCCTTACTCGACTTTCTGTTTCCTTAGTATGAAATGTTTCATCCTACTCCCCATAATTGGGGTCATCTTTTAATTTAAAATCTTCATTTTCCACTTTATTATTTTCCGGGTTCTTTATATCTTAATTGCGGCCTCCCCGATTATCATGTTCAAGGTTTGCCCTTAATCTTATTCCTTGTGGGGGCATATTACTTGGAAAATTTTGAGAATCTCCGGATATTTGTCTTACTTACTTTGCTTAAGTCTTCCCCTCGTTTAGTCCTTGCACGATTGTAAATTATGAATTCTTAAGTTCGATAAACTTCATGACACTCTCTTAAGTGTTAATAGAGCAATTAACAATGTGATTTATCACAATTAAACTGACCTGAACTGAAATTAACGAATATATACATAACCATTCGTTCGAGGGTACAACAACTGAACATACTAAAGAGGATTACATCATATGAACTTATCGCTCCTATCCCAAAAGTACTACCATAGATAGTCATCTCGTCATTAAAACTAATCATTCATAACTTAGGCTAATCCTCCAAAAGCGGTGCTACATGAGACCCTTGTTTGATTGCTCTGGCTCTGCACACTACCATGGATTAAGAGGTGCGAGCACGCACAACATCCCTAACCTGCTCCATCACAGAGGTGATGAGGTCTAAGATAGTCGCAAGTAGAGCTGGATCAACCTGACCCTCAAGATGGCCTCTAGCTGTAACACGGGTGGTAGCCTCAATCCTTTCCATGCTATACGCTAATCCTGCCGGAAGTATCCCACCCTCAATCCTTGGTGCAGTAAGTCGATCCAACAGATCACTCCTAACATTCCTGGCCTCTGACAGGCCACCCAAAGTCATATGATAATTAGCGATAAGAGAAGCCTGAGTGGTAGCATCTAGCAGTCCATGGGGGACAGGTGGTGCAGACCCAGGAGATCCAAATGGATAACCAAGCACGGTATCAGGTGACAATGGTGCAGGGGATAAAGGTGGCATTTCCTCAGTATGTGCTGGGCTCTGTACAGGGGAGGGAACAGGAACTGGTGGAACCTCATGGATGTCTACAGGAGCCTCTGGAAGAGGGTCTGATACTGGTATAATTGGGGTCGTGGAAGGCCCCACTCCTTCTGCCCTCATTAACCTTTGTGCCCTTGGTAACTCTTCATTCTCTAGGGCCACCCTCGCGGCCATTCTAGCTCTGGTAGTCGCCCTGACTACGGTCATCTGTTCCTCAACAGTCCTCTCTTCATTCTCATCAGGATCCTCCATGAGATCCTCCTCAGCCACAATCCTTTCCGGAATAACATCCTCAACCGCAGCATTCTCTATCTGAACCTCATCCGGTCCCTCATTAGGGTACTCCATCGGATTCACAATTTGATCTCCAACTTGTAATAAAACATCCTCATGCTGATGCTCCTGAACCTCAAGGTTTGGTGCCCCGCTGCCCTATACGAGAACAAACTATGTTACTATCACGATACCTATAAGGGTTCCCATAAGGGTTTTAACTGTCAGTGCTACGTTAGGTAGCCCGACTATGAACTTGGCAAGAGTTCTTATTATCTTAGTGAACTTATTATCTTAACGTCCCATCATCTCTGAGGTTTATAACGCTTAGCTCTGATACCATTTCTGTAACACCCCCAGATCCGGGGTCGGGGATCCGGGTCGTCACGAGTTCCATTTCCCTTAATAACACCCAATCTTAATAATTACTCAACTACTCTGTACTGTGACCCCACAATAAACACACACACCACACGTTATAGTCTCAGAGATGACCATCCAAAAATAACCACAAGTCATTTTATTCCACAATTATCTGCCAATACACCTTAAAAGGTTTTCTGAATAAATTTACATTTCTTTGCCATTATTACAATTCATAAATATAAATAAATCTGGTACATCAAAAGTTGAAAGCCTAGCCTATTGGTAGTTCCTACCTCAGCTACGACGGCATCAATGCTCCTAGAAAACTGCGGAACGTCTCCTAATCGCTTGCGAATCGGGAGCTTGGTTCTGTTCATCTTTTCTATCTGTTGTTGTGTGATGAAAGAAGAAAGCAAGGGTGAGCAACAAGCCCACCAAAATAATATGTATAATGATTAATAGTATATGAGCCTTCTCATAGTACTCATGAAAGTCTTGGTCAAAAGAAATGAACCAAGTTTGATATCTTAATGCGATGAAGTCGCAAAATATTCAGTATATATACATATATACTTTTCAAAATATTGGAAGTCCTCTTCCATGCATAATATACACAAAGTCCCAGTGTATAACTGTATAAAAAAAAATATCGTTGCAAGGTGATCTCATATATCTAACCTTGTCTCAACGTTTTTCTGAAAATCTTTGTCATTCATAAGACAATTATTAATTAGATATAAGTCTAAAAGGTGAGGTTACCAAATACCCCAATATACTTATATCTTTCCCAATACTACTTGAACTACCACCGTTCAAGTTATAATCAATTTCAAAAGTTCATCCCACTGATGAGACCACAAGATAAGACTTGAATAGATTCAATCTTTGAAATATTATTGAATGAAAAAGTTATGAGATACTTTATTTAGTCCCGATATATATACATATCCACATACATATATATCTCGAAAACATTTCCTGGAACCTCTGTTATGTGAAGTATGAACAGAGTTCGAAACATCCAATGAATTTTGGAAAGGAAAAGAATTTTGGCATAAACCCGATATCTTGCTGATCAGGCAAAGATACCAATAAGTAACCTTTTCTACTAGTAGATGGACGAATTCCCCACTGGTCATCACCCTGGTCATAATTAAGACCTATGCTGGACTGCCACTCAGCCACCTATGCATTTGATGGACTCCCACTGAGCCACTTACACAATAATAGACCGTACCTCGGCCTGTCGCTTATGCCGACTCAATGAGAGGGGCTTACTTCCCGAACTTTGGGCAAGTAATCAATTCATTTACCAAATCTGCAACCCTGTTGCGAATATAAAATACACCACAGAGCCGGATTTCCCAGGTTTTGAGCGGGTATTTAAATCCCCTTTAAAAAGGAAGATCTTAAATATAAAAATGAGTTTTGGGATCCGCTCTGACTTTTAAAAACCATTTTGAAGACTCGAAAACACTTTAAAGAGTGTTTGGAGTAAGGCTGATTTAATGAAGTAAATCAGTCCCCAGAATATTAGAAAATATCTGAATATTATTAATTAAATAATATTCCCATGAAGAATAGTCTTTATAAAAATAATTGAAGTAGAAGTATTAAAATTTATACTTGAAACGAGTATTAAATAACCAAAGATATACTTATATGAAAGTATTATCTTTATTTGAATAATCGAAAATAAGTTTGATTATTAACACCTTATTCTTTAATAAAATAAAGAATATATCTCAGCAAATAATCGGAGTCATAGATCCTCAAATGAATATTCAAATAATATTCAATAAATAAAATAAGCTGAGTCATAATACCTCGAATGAATATTATAAATAATATTCATTAAATAAAATAAAGGAGTCATACATCCTCAAATGAATATTCAAATAATATTCAATAAATAATATAAAAGGAGTCATAAGTCCTCGAATAATATTCGAAATAATATTCAATAATAAAATAAAGTTTAAAGTTATCGAATAAACCTTATTCGATTAATAGTTTGGAAAACTATAACCATATATATATATATAAATATATATATATATATATCCATATCCATATATACAAGATTACTCGGGATCCTTGACTCCCGGTTTTTTGAAATATTTTCACCTTTGGGTCCCTATACTAAGGGTATATGCAAAATACCGCTATCCTCTAGCATAGGTATTATCAACAATTATATATGGAAAGAATACGAAACAGGCATGCATATATATATACCATAGCAGCATGCTTCAATATATTGCAACATTTGCTAATTAACCAACATGCATCTATCGCAAGATAATGCAAATACATATACTCATCACAACAACAGTTATAACGGGTAGAAAACTTGCCTGAGCGACTGGGGGTTACGAATGGCTCGGGACGAGTCTGGTAACCTATAAACAACAAGTAAGTTGGAATTAAACCAAAATCACTTGTAATTCTATATTTTAACTAACTTAGACTCTAACGCTTGTTTTGCGCTCACTGATTCGCTTAAGTCACTCGGGTACCCTCGGCTCCATCATTTTTAATAATTTAACCTTTACGAGTTTTAAAGCTATTCCTTCGCGAGTGACTTACCAACTGCCTAAAACACTTACCATAAATGTTTCATGCATTAATTAACCCTTTTTGGTCTTTAACCTACATTCCAAAGTAAGGCGAGGGAAAAAGTTTCGTTCGCGAAACGCCGTTACTTGAAACGGTCGTTTCTCCTAAACCGTAAATCGGAATCGAACGAACTACATATCAAAACGAAGCTCGTAACATGAGCTATCTAAACATGGCAGTGGTCACAATCTAGCAGGGGGTTCTCGGGTCCTAATGCTATGCACAAAAACAGTCCAAAGAAAATCGGACGTTACGACGGCTATGTTTACGCGATTTCCAATATTTTAAACCATTCAAACCCATTCCAAATCAACCCCAAATCCAACCTCAAATCCATCATACAACAAACATCCATCCTTATCACATCATAACAACCCCAACCAATTCAATTTTAATCATTCATACATATGCTTAATCCTAACTTTAATCATACTTAAGTTTCTTTAAATCAAAACCACAAAATTACCATCTCATTTCACTACCATACCAAATCTCAAACTCTAAATCATAACAACAAGCTACAATAACATCCTACTCATCAAAATCACCTTATAATATATATGAACCTAGGGTTTGGAAATGGTATACCTTCCTTGAAGTGGTGGGTTGAGCTAGGAAGTCTTAATAAGCTTGGAGAAGCCTTAGGGAAGCTTGGATCTTCAAGAAAAACAAGAAAAGTTCAAGTTAAAAACTTGAAAACACTAGTCATTGTCTTCTTCATTGATTAAATGAAGAAGCTAGAGAAAGAATTAATGGCTTAAACTCATGATATAGCCATAACTAAGCATAAAGATGGTTAGGGAATTTTCTTACCAATTAAAGATGCTTGGATCTTGATTTTGGAAATTTTTTTCTTTGAAAAAAAGCAAAAAGCCGAGAGCTAATATGAAGAACAATGCCTTGGCTGATTTTTTTTTTGATTTTTGATGAAATGATTTGCTAGTTGGTTGGCTTGGTTTTGTTTTTGATTTAGCAAATTACCACCTTGCCCTTGAATTTGTGTGGTCCTAAATCAACCACACCTCCTTCCTTCCATGTCATGCTTATGTCACCCTTATGATGTCATCCTCCCTTCCTTGTCTCCTTTCTATTGGTTGGATGGCATCACTCCCATTAATCCCTTTGATTAACTTCCTAATCGTTTGCCTAATGACCGCTGATCTGTTGTACGGTTCGCTTAACTTTCGTTCTCGTTTATCGTTTGAAGGATCATACCCGGGATCTTATTACTTAGGTTCCCTTAACCTTTCTCAATACATTATATTCCTTTTTATGATCCTCTATTATAATCCTTTAATTTAAATCCTTTTTATTCTGTTACCTTATACTCAATTCTCTCCGTATCTTATGGATTTCCGGGAAAAACCAAAGTGTTCGGAATTGGATTCTGACGATCTTTACATACACTTATATACCACATAGAGTACTAATAATATCCCATAAGATCAATAACAGAACCCCTACATAGCGTGGCATGAAAAGTTTTCTCGTTCAGCAAAAACACTATTCATAAGGGTTTCAAAAATTCCCAAAAATTGGGGTTATTACAGCTTTTGTCCTTGGCTAAGAAGCCGGACAAAACTGACGATGAAGAAAAATAGGAAGAAGAAAACAAATTATTTCTTCTTCCGACTCTCTATAAAAAGAATAGCGAGTCGAATGATTCGCTCTTATTGGCGGAGAGCTTCCAGCATTTCTTCTTCTAATCGCTCCAGATGGCGATGGTAGTCCATGTAAAAGAATAGGAGGTGTGTGAGAACCTCCTGGGGAACCGAGTCCCAAATCTCATCAGGAATGACAGTTATGTGCCATTCCTGCTGCCAGTCCTTACAGCTCAACTCCATGTTGAAGGTCTCATAGTTTAAAAACATATTGTGGTTGACCATGATTGTGTTGGTATGAAGGAAAAGAGAGTGAGTATGTGAGAAAAGAAATGATGCGTAGGCTGATTTGAGGTGTTGGTTTATATAGGCAATAGAATGCCAGGAGACGCAAAGAAATTTAATGCTGACATGTAGAAATAATTCTACCTCATCTCCCTAGACTGGGAAGAAGAAAAACAGTCATTGGAAGTGTAAAACAGGGTTTAATGCGCACAAGAAACAAGTAAATATTACTGTGCATGTACGTGTTCCACTAACCCTAATTGTATTGACTGTTAATATCTCACCCGTACATATTCTGATTTAAAATAAGACTGTTTCAGATTTTAACCACAAATAAGTCAAATAGAGGATCAGAATTTAATATCAGCACTTAGACTTATATCAGAACTTAACAGTCATCAGAACATGATTTCTTAACTCGAAAAATGAATGCCTATCTCTGTGATTCTTCACACAAATTCTGATTTCGGTTCTTCAGAACTTATTTATCAGAACTTGTCCTCAGAATTTATGCAATCTGACACATAAACTGTTCATCTAAAACAACATTGAATGCCACAGTAATTTTCATCATTCATATGGAGTGTAAGTGTGTGCATTAAGCAAAATATCAGACAAAGAGTAAAGTCTGATTCACTTCAGTACATCTTAGAAATAAGGCATAACTTAGAACTTTACTAAAAATCTGTCATTATTCTGAAGTTTACTTTTGAATGAGTTCATGCACGGGTCCACCTCAACTGTTTTGTGCTTATTTTATGCATCTTTTGAAATTCCATTTTACAGTGGCTTCTCAGTGTAAGTGAGTCACGGCTGCTTATCAGAATTTATGCTATTATCAGAGTACTTCTCCAGTAATCATAGAGTGTGAAAAGTCACCAAGAAAAATAATTATTTGCTTTTCTGATGCATATTACTTAATACCAACAATGCACTTGTGTCATCCCTTCCACATTTTTACTCTAGATCTCAAGGAGTACCTGATTTTTATTCCCTTTTCTTTTACTTTTTCTTTTGATGAGTGAGGTTTATCAGCACTTAGTACATCCATCAGATTTACTAACATCAGAACTTAACAGATGAGAAACATTATTCTAGTTTTTGACTTAGTAATAAGATAGACAAAGTAAACGTGACTAAGCTCAATATCAGAATTTGCTTGTGTCAATAGATTTCCACATGAATAATTACTTCTAACATGGGATCTCTGGTATGTTAAAGACTACTAGGTCAGCATCTAGCACAGTTATCCTCATAGGATTGAATAGTCACAGAAACAGTCAGTTCACTATCAGAGTTTAGAAATTCATATCAAACAACAATCAGTACTTAAGCAATTTTCAATTAAGCACAGAATACACAAAGAGAGTAATTTTTGTAAATACTGATCATAAAGTCTGATGCATCAGAACAAAAGCTAAGCAGATTTAAAGAAAGAACCCGAAACCATTTCAAGTTCATTTACCAATCTTATAAAAGTAGCTTCACACAGTGGTTTTGTGAAGATATCTGCTAGTTGTTGATCTGTTGGAACAAAATGCAATTCCACTATACCTTCATCCACATGTTCCCTTATGAAGTGGTACCTAATGCTGATGTACTTTGTCATTGAGTGTTGAACTGGATTACCTGTCATAGCAATAGCACTTTGATTATCACAGTAAATAGGGATTTTAAAATATGTTAACCCATAATCCAGTAACTGATTCTTCATCCAAAGAATCTGTGCACAACAGCTTCCTGCAGCAATGTATTCTGCTTCTGCAGTTGATGTGGAAATTGACTTTTGTTTCTTGCTAAACCAATAAACCAATCTGCCTCCAAGAAATTGGCAGCTTCCACTTGTGATTTTCCTGTCAATTTTGCAACCTGCAAAATCTGTATCTGAGTAACCTATTAGTTTAAAATCTGATTCTCTGGGATACCACAATCCCAGATCAGCTGTTCCCTTAAGATACTTGAAAATTCTTTTCACAGCTGTTAAGTGAGGTTCTCTTGGATCTGCTTGAAATCTTGTACAAAGACAGGTAGCATACATGATATCAGGTCTACTAGCAGTTATATAGAGTAGAGAGCCAATCATACCTCTGCAATCAGTAATATCTACTGATTTACCAGTATCCTTATCCAGTTTTGTTGCAGTGGCCATGGGAGTGGATGCACTTGAACAATCTTGCATTCCAAATTTCTTCAACAAATTTCTGGTGTACTTGGTTTGACAAATAAAAGTGTCTTCTTTATTATGCTTGACTTGAAGGCCCAGAAAATAGCTAAGTTCCCCCATCATACTCATTTGATATCTTGACTGCATCAGTTTGGCAAACTTCTTGCAAAGTCTGTCATTTGTAGAACCAAAGATGATATCATCAACATATATCTGAACTAGAAGTAAGTCCTTTCCATGGTTGACGTAGAACAATGTTTTGTCTATAGTTCCTCTGTTAAATCCACTTTCCAGAAGAAACTGAGCTAAAATCTCATACCATACTCTTGGAGCTTGCTTAAGGCCATAAAGTGCTTTATCAAGCCTGTAGACATGATTAGGATATTTGAGATCTATAAAGCCTAGAGATTGTTCAACATATACTTCCTCCTCCAATTCTCCATTGAGAAAAGCACTTTTCACATCCATTTGAAAGACAGTAAACTTTTTATGAGCAGCATAAGCCAAAAATATCCTTATGGTTTCCAATCTAGCAACTGGTGCAAATGTTTCATCATAATCAATTCCCTCATGTTGAGAATATCCTTTTGCAACCAACCTTGCCTTATTCCTTGTAATTATGTCATCACTATCAGTTTTGTTTCTGAATACCCACTTTGTACCAACAACAGATCTGTTCTTTGGTCTTGGCACTAGGGTCCAGACTTTGTTTCTTTCAAATTCATTTAACTAATCCTGCATTGCTTGCACTCAATCAACATCTTGAAGAGCTTCTTCCACTTTTTTTGGTTCAGTCTGAGAAAGAAAAGAATTGTAAAGACATTCACTCGAAGTAGTTGTTCTAATTCTGACACCTGCATCTGGATTTCCAATAATTAAGTCAGGTGTATGTGATTTAGTCCACTTCCTTGCAGATGGAAGGTTTTCTCTAGAACTGGATGCTCCCCCGTGATCCATGCTATCTTCATCAACATTTTCTGATGCTCCCCCTGAAACTATGCTCTCTGAGTTGGATCCTTCAGAATTTAAGTTTTCAGAACTATCAGAACTTGGCTTATCAGAACTTGACGAATCAGAACTTGAAGAGCCAGTTGTATGTTTTGATGCTTCTTGAGATGTGGTTGTATCTTGAGTATGCTCCCCCTGCATAGGTGCATCTTTCTTTGGCGTAGTCACCACAGTTTCAATAACATCAGAGTTTAATCCATCAGAGTTTGCAGTATCAGGATTTAGACTGTCAGGATTTTCAGTATCAGAATTTAAGTCTTCATTTTCAAATATCAGCTGATCATGATCATTGAAATCTTCAAGTCCAGTAATCTTCTTATCATCAAAAGAGACATTGATAGATTCCATGACCACTCTTGTTCTCAAGTTATAGACTCTGAAGACTTTTGTGGAAAGTGGATATCCAACAAAGATTCCTTCATCAGCTTTTAGATCAAATTTGGATAGCTGTTCAGGGTGAGTCTTAAGAACAAAACATTTGCATCCAAAAACATGAAAATACTTCAGATTTGGCTTCTTTTTCTTCACCATCTCATATGGTGTCTTTCCTTGCTTGTTAATGAGTGTTGCATTCTGAGTAAAACAAGCAGTCTACACAGCTTCAGCCCAGAAATAGGTTGGAAGCTTTGCTTCATCAAGCATTGTACGTGCAGCTTCAATGAGAGTTCTGTTCTTTCTTTCAACAACTCCATTTTGCTGTGGAGTTCCAGGAGCAGAAAATTCCTGCTTGATTCCATGGTTTTTGCAGAACTCTTCCATTATTAATTCTTGAACTCAGTACCATTATCACTTCTTATTATCTTCACAGAATCTTTGACCAATTTATCCAGTTGTCTGACATGATCAATCAAGAGAGATGCAGTTTCACTTTTTGTGTGCAAGAAATACACCCATGTGTATCTGGTGAACTCATCCACTATGACCATAGCATATTTCTTCTTTGCAATAGACATGACATTTACTGGACCAAATAGATTAACATGTAGTAGGTGATAAGGCTCAAGAATTGATGATTCAGTCTTGCTCTTGAATGAGGATTTCCTTTGTTTAGCCTTCTGACAAGAATCACAAAGGCCATCAGGAGCAAATACTGACTTTGGCAGTCCTCTCACAAGATCTTTCTTGACTATTTCATTTATATTGTTGAAATTTAAATGAGAGAGTTTCTTGTGCCAGTTCCAGCTTTCTTCAATTGATGCTCTACTCATTAGACAGATTACAGAACCATCAGTACTTGTTGAAAGCTTGGCTTCATAGATATTACCATGCCTGTATCATTTCAGAACAGCTTTGCCTGTAGATTTACTAATAACTTCACAATGTTTTTAAAGAAATCCACATGATAACCTCTGTCACAGATTTGACTAACACTCAGCAGAATGTGTTTAAGTCCTGAGACTAGAGCTACTTATTTAATGATGACATTCCCAAGATTGATATTGCCATATCCCAACATTTTTCCAATATTGCCATCTCCATAAGAAACACTTGGGCCAGCCTTCTCCACAAAGTCTGATAACAGGGCTTTATTTCCAGTCATATGTCCTGAACATCCACTGTCCAAAACTAGGATGTTTTTCATGTTGCCCTGCAATCACAAAGGCCACTAATGATTAGTTTTAAGTAACCAGACTTGCTTGGATCCTTTGGCCTTATTAAGTTTGTTAACATTTGCAGCGGATTTAGCATCAGAGTTTATGTTAACATTTTTCTTATCAGAATTTACACTATCAGACTTTGAATCAGAACTTACACTAGAAGGAACAATGCTAACTTTCTTTAAAGAAGGTTTTATTTGATAATAATCATAGTACAGACTATGATATTCCTTACAAGTATAAATGGAATGCCATAAACTACCACAATGAAAACAAGGATTGTGTAGCTTATATCTAACAGACTGACTCTTAACTCCTGACTTTGAAGGTAAGGAGTTTATGTTCTTATTCTTCCTGCAAAAAGAAGCCAGATGGTTAGAACTTCCACAGTTATGACACGTTTTTCTAGGAGCATCAGGAACGGGCTTATAATCATTGCTTTTATTCACACCTTCCTTTCTATTCCTATTTTTCCTAGGTGATTCCTTGTTTGCATTCTTAACATCTTTCAGCTTATGCTTAAGCTGCTTCTTTGTCATTAAGCCTACGTTTACTTCAGTTGTCTTTTCCTGTTTTAGTTTGTCATAAGTTAATTCCTTTTTAACTTTTGATTTCTCGTTATCAGACTTTACAGCTACAAACTTAACAGGCTTTAACTTAGATTTTTGATTAACAACTATAGGCTTAATTTCTATAGTTCCTTTATCATTCTTATCATCTCCATAACCTAAGCCCTCTTTCCAGTTTTCACTACTTAACAAATTCTGAGTTGTTCTGCCAGAGTTAGTCCAAGTCCTGATAATCTCTCTTTCCTTTTCCAACTCAGCTTTTAGAGATTCATTCATTTTAAGCACTTCATCCCTAACATAGAAAGCATCATCTCTATTTTTCTGAGTTTGATGGAACATGACTAACTCTTTTTCTAAATAATCATTCCTCTTTTTGCAAGCAAGATTTTCAGAAGTTAATCTTTCACATGTTAAAGATTGATCTCTATAGCTAATGAACATGGTTTTAATATATCTTCTCAACTCATTAATATCATCAGTATGAAAGGCATAAGTAGTTTGAGGTACCTTTAACTCAGCAGCTTCAGAACTGCTTTCAGAACTTGCCATATCAGCATTTGCCATCAAGGCATAATTCTCCTCACTTTCAGAATCTGAGGTGTCTATCCAGCTTTTGTTCTTTATGACAAGAGCCTTGCCTTTGTCACTCTTCACTTTCTTGCAATCAGGAGATATGTGGCCTTTCTCATCACAGTTTTAGCATTTGACATTTGTATAATCTCCCCTGTCAGACTTTCCTCATTTCCTCTTGCTTCTTTGTTCCATCTCAAGTTCATGAGTCTTGAGCATCCTATAAATTTCATCAAGAGTTGTTTCATCAAGATTATAGTTGTCTCTTATTGTTGTTGCCTTCAAATCCCAGCTTTCAGGAAGAGCCAACATGAATTTAAGATTTGAATCTTCAAGATCATACTCCATATCAACCAGTGACAAATCATTCAAGAGTTTGACAAATCTATCATATAAATCAGTCAATGACTCATTAGCCTTTGAGTCAAAGTGTTCATACTCTTGAGTGAGTATTGTCTTCCTGTTCTTCTTAATCGTATCAGTTCCCTGACATCTTGTTTCCAAGGCATCCCATATCTCCTTTGCAGTCTTGCAGTTTATTACCCTGTTTGACATTACATTATCAATGGCACTATGCAGTAAGTGTCGTACCTTAGCATCCTTAGCAATTGAAGCGATATCTTCAGCAATGTAGTCACTCTTCTCCTTTGGTACTGACTTTACAGCTTCACCTGCAACTGCAACAGCGAGCTTGGTTGGTTTATGAGGCCCTTCCTTGATTCTATCAAGATATTCTGCATCTATAGCTTCCAGAAACATAGTCATCCTCAGCTTCCATATGGGATATTCAGATGGTCTCAATATGGGAATTCTAATAGCCTCATATCAGCTATGGATTTGTGTCTTTGGAGGTTCTTCAGTTTTAGTGGGCTTAGTTGGAGTTTCTACTTCAGACATGATTGTTTTTGGATCTTAAACTGTTTGTGTGTTAACAGATAGGCTCTGATACCACTTGTTAGATCACACACACTGTAGAGGGGGTGAATACAGTGTATAGCACAATTAAATCGAATTCTAATAACACAAGTAACAGAAAACAAACTTTATTCAAAGCAATAAACTCTGTTACAGTATGGAACTATCCTCTCTCAGTGATGAACAAATATCACGAGAGCTGCTAGGGTTACAATGAATATCTCTTCTTCATAGAATTCCTTCTTCATGCATATCTCTTCTTACGTTTGTCTCAATCTTCTCTTCCTTTAATCAGCCGCCTTCCTTATCTGAATGTTTCCTTTAAGTCCTGATATTATCTTCTGATAAATATCTCCTAAACCTTAAGTACTGATAACTTAAGTTCTGACTTCAGTATAAGTGTTGATTTCAGTTAAGTACTGATTTGTCCTATTTAAGTAAGATCTGAAAACTAAACATAAATCATATTAGTCATGACATTATCAAATATATCTAACAGTTCTAACTTTGATGCAATCCCCATATTCAGTCAACAAATCGGGCATGCTCTTATTAATCAAACTGATTTTGATTATGCAAGTGATGTTCTAGGTTTCATTGGGGATAGGATCACAGAAGATAGAAATAATGTCTATTTTGCTAGATTCTGTCAGCTTATTTATATTTTTTGTTGTGATGATAAGCCCCAATTAGCTCATGAATTAATTCCATCATTCAAATTAGCCAAAAGAGTTTTTAATGACCTATTATCTACTGATAATAAGAAGGCTGTGTTGAGACCCCTCCAAATACCTTTATCTGTCAAACAAGCCTTAATAATCTACGATCCAGTGAAATACACTGCATTATATCCTGATGTCCAACCATCAGAACCTCAACCATCAGCACCTACCACCTCTACACAAACACCTCAGACTTCTCAACCATCAGCACAAATAACCAGACCTTCATCTTCCAAAACTTCTAAGAGGACAAATTATGTTCCTCAACCTCCGCAAAAGAGAAGGAAGATGATTCTCAGAGATGAGTCTGAGAGTGAAGAGGAAACAATTGAAGCACGGGTTCATGCATCTGAACCTGTGATAAATGAAGCTGAGAATGTTAATTCTTAGAAAGAAAAAGCAGCTCAAAGTTCTGATACTTTGAAAAGGAAATCTGTACATTCTGATGTTGTTGAAGCAACTCCTTCATTGGCAAGGAGATTGAAGAAAATGAAGGCAATGAGGTATTTGGCTAAGGCTATATCAGAAGATACTGAAGAAGTTGAGGAAGGGGGTCAGAAATCTCTGATCTCACAGGAACCAATTATCATTGAAGCCCTTCCAGCTCAAGCCAAAGACACTGCTAATGACACAGTTCTTACTTCTCCTGTCTCTCCAATTAAAGATACAGATGATGCTAAAGAACAAACTGATAATTCTGAAATAGATATTCATAATTTGAATATACCTGAAGTTCTTTATCTGGAAGCTCCATCTACATCAAAGACACCAGCTCTGGAGATAAATTCTGCTGATCAGAATTTAGATGATATTATTCCTGAATCTCCAGTTGCTTCACACACTATTGAGCTATCAGAACACAATGAGTCTTCCTCAAGTTCTGATGATAGTGTTTCTGTTGAGACTCCAGTACCTATTATGGGCAAGGAAGAATTGGTGAAGAAATTTATTGAAAAGGAAGCACATATTCCTTGAGAGGATACTCACAGAGGTGTTGAGTGGACCAAGAAGTGGAATCAATTTGATTTTATTCCATGTTCTAAAGTTATGACAGAGCATATTGCAAAGGCTGATGAGTTGCTTACAAATGCTGATTTCAAGACTCAACTGAAGATCACAGCTCTGTCTACAAAACATCTTCAAGGTCTACATACTGCTACTCATGAAAAGGTTGATACACTCAGAGAACAAGTTGATAAGCTAGATCAAGTGCTCAAGCTTGACAAGAACAGGTATATCAGACCTATTTCTGAGAAAGTTGCAGCAATTGAGAAAACTCAAGAAAAGCAACAGGCCCAAATTGCTGAGGTTCTGGTTAATCAAGCTTCTCATAAAGCTCAATTGGATGAAATCCAATCTTCAGTTGAACTTTTTCTTTCTCTCTTACTTCCTGATGATGCCAAAAAAGGGGAGAAGGTAGTTAAGTCCAAATGCTCACCTACTCAAGAACTGAAGAAAAAGGATGATGAAAGTGATGACCAGGGAAACTCTGAAAAGAGCAGAGGTCAAAGAAAAGTTCAAGGAAAATCTTATATTCAGAACAAGTCAAGTTCTGATGTTGTGAAAGCTCAAAGACTGAAGTCAAGTGGTGATAAGCAAAGTCTGATGTCAAGTTCTGATATTCTGATTCAGTCAGGATCTGAAGACTCTCAGAGTTTTTTGCAAACTCTGAAGTTAAAGGGGAAGCAGACTACTGTTTATTACAAAGATCCTAAAATCCAAAAACTTGATGAGGAGATAGCAAGAAGATTATTTCTGAAACATAATCCCGGAATGGATATAGAAACTCTCAAGGAGGAGGAAGCTAGATTTGCTGCTGAGAAGACAAATCCTAAGTCTAAAGCTTCTGATGCAAAGAAACCTCCAATGCCTAAGGAGAAAGGCATTGTGATCAAGGAGAAATCAATCACTGAGGCATCTAAAGCCAAAATAAGATCATAAATTGAGATTTATTCTAAATCAAAAGGAAAAGAAAAGGTTGGTGAACTTTTAAGGAAAAAGAAAAATTCTTCCATTCCAGTCTATCAAACTACATTGCATGATGACGATTTGATAGAAGATGAAACTGTTCAAATTCTGAAAAGAAAAAAGATAAGTGAAGACTCTAAAATAACCTCTGACACTGCTCAAGTTGTTGTTCAGAATAAAGGACAGCAAGCTATAGAAGAAACAACAAATTATGATCAAGTTGATTTGGATAAAATGACAATTGCTGATAAGAAGAAGCTGTTATGGAAGAAAGCTACTCCAGTTAAACCAAAATCCAATCTCATGATGAGTCAACTTGCTACATTTGGGTTGAGATCTAAGCAACCTAGAGATACAGCTGGATTAGGTTCTGATGAAGAGAAAATTCAAACAGGAGTAGAGGTTACTCTAAAAGATCCTTTCATATTGACAGACAAGCCATATGAACAAATCAAACAAAGACACCTTGACAAGGTGTTGACTGCTCAAGTTGTGATAGATGCTCATGATAAGGAGAATCTAAAAGATAAATTAATCTTATTTCTCAATGATGGAAGGACTTATAGATTAGCTGATTCTGATGTATTAAAGAAGTCTATCTGAGAGCTTCAACATATTCATTATCTTCTGGAAGTAAAATCTGATATTAAAAGAAGATGGTCATAATATATTTTGAAGGCTATAAGAGATCTATTCAGAATCTCTGGTATAAAGACTTCTCATTACAGTCCAATGATTACTGAAGGTGATGGAAGAGAAATTCCTATGCTGAAGAATTCTGCTAAGGTGGAAGTTATTCTGAAAGGAAGATGCTTATGTTATAATGAAAACTCTTCACATCCAAAGGTTATCAGACTTGGTGATGGAC
This sequence comes from Apium graveolens, assembly GCF_009905375.1. NCBI lineage: Eukaryota > Viridiplantae > Streptophyta > Magnoliopsida > Apiales > Apiaceae > Apium > Apium graveolens. The sequence goes on from NC_133656.1 coordinate 207,235,685, forward strand.
TTGAAAGAACATCCATTCAAGCTCTCAGAACTGCCATTTATCAAATTGGTGATAGTAAAGAAGAAAAACTGATGCAGGTCAAAGCACAGTTAGCTGAAGTTCTGAAGAAAGCTGAAGATAATCTGATAAGAGATTTTGTTAAGAATCATTATGGATATAAATTGATTCAGTGATGCTGGTAAAGTTGGATGTTTTGTAAGTTATAATTATTTGTTTAGTCAAACTCTTATTGCATTTGAACTTAAATGTTTTTGACATCATCAAATCTATTAACTTGTACATTCTTGCATAACTTACAAGTTAGGGGAGATTGTTGAATATATTTGAGATGTCATGTCTAATATGTTTCATGTTTAGTTCTCAGATCTTAACTAACAGGAAATATCAGTTCTTACTAAAATCAGGATTTACTGGAAGTCAGAACTTAAGGATATCAGAACTTAGATTATCATAAGATAATATCAGAAGATGGATATCAGAACTTAAGTATTGGAGGACTTACAGTTAAGGAAGGAAACTGATTTACAGGATAGAAGATCGAGACTAATACAAGAAGAAGATATGCAAGGAAAGAGTTCGAGGACTATAATAATTATAAGATATCTAGTTGATATATTTTAGGAGACAGAATTATATTCCATATCAACTAGAATTTATCTTGTAATTGTGTGTCTATATAAACACAGACATAGGTTTACTCTATAAGAGTTACGATCATCGAGAAGATCATATAATTGTAACCTAGCAGCTCTCGTGATATTTGTTCATCAGTGAGAGAGAACAGTTCCATTATAACAGAGTTTGTTATATCGAATACATCTATTTTCTGTTAATTGTGCTTTAAATCGATTTGATTGTATTCTACACTGTATTCAACCCCCTTCTACTTGTGTTTTCTATCTATTGAAGAAGCTCCCACACTTGAGCTCAACCCACTGGATCATTTGAGTTTTGCATTCTTAGGTGCACCCCTGACAAGGGGTTGGAATATATCTATAATAATCTAGAGGGTGACCGGCCGGTTCCTCCCATGCTTACAGTGGGTCCCTCTCGTGCACCACAGACAGATGATATGTTTGGTCTTGGTGATGCGCAGTATAGAAGGTTGATTCGGCGTATTGAGGCCATGCATGACATTCACCGACGTCTTGCTGAAGATTTGACACACGCTCTCGGTACATTTTTCCGAGACACTGGTGTCGAGGTTGATTAGCCACCTGATCCTCCACCCGAAAAGGGTGATCCTCCCGCTAACTAGGTATGCCTGAAATCCTTATCATTATATTCATTGATGACATTGAAAATTTTAAGTTTGGGGGTGATAATGTAAGGAATAGTTTGCGTGTATCCATATAGATTCATATAGATTCATGTTACATGTTTAGTTGTATTTCATTCATATTTTTGCATGATTGTTCATATAGGACATATTTATTTGTGTTTTTATGTGAGTTCATATAGTTGCATGTGCATGCATTTAACATGATCCCTTAGGTTGAGCTATTTATGATTGATTGGTTGTTGTTAATTTGAGTGAAGTGATGTCAAATAGTGGGATGTTTAAGTCTTAATAAATTGATTTGCATGCCCAGAAAAAAAATTCACAAGTCTTATAGGATTGCTTTTGATCTAGATCATGATCATATTTATTTATTTGTTGAGATTTAATCACTTGGTTATATTTAGAATTTTTTATATTCTCGTAATGACGTAAAAACACTGATTTTTAAACTGGAGAAAAACTTGGATTTCATTGCTAGTTGTGAATAAGGCTAGGCGTCAAATGGCTAGTAGCCGGCTCATATTTTTATGAGTAGTCTAGGGTTGAATGAGATGGAGAGAAACACACTCATTCAGAAATTAAAAAGAAAAAAAATAGAAAAAAAATAGAAAAAAAGAAAAAAAAAGTATGTGTTTATGCATAATTGACCAAGAGTGAGCTCTTTAATACTCGAGTTATTAAGTTCTAGGGGAATTTGTTCCTAGTGATCTAAGGCTTTGATAGTCTTGAATCCGCTAACATAATGCTCGCTACATGGGTATTATTATATAAGTCTTCTGAGACCTCATTCAATGCACAGTCAAATAAGCATCTTTGTTATCTGTTCAATAATAGCATGAATCTGTGTATAACTCTAGTATAAAGGAGGTATTGTGAGTCATTATGCGTTTAACGTCTATTCTGTTTATAAATTTATGATTATTTTGATGATAGATAAGTTATGGTTATTGATCTAGTGTCGAAAGTATATATGTTAAGCATCCACACACGCGTGTTTCTGGTTTGTGAGTTGGTTTGCATGATTTATTCGAACTCTGTTTTAAGTCATTGCATTCTTAGAGGCATTATCTTCTTGGTTGGTTATGGTTATTCTGAGGGGATCGATTGCATTATCATTTAGTTGCATTCACGTAGTTGCATTCATGCATTAGTTTGTTTTGTAGTTTTGAGTCTGTTTATGCTTGAGGACAAACATCGATTCAAGTTTGGGGGTGTGATAAGTAGATTTTATATCTACTTTGAACGCTTCATTACAGGCTTAAGTTGGTATAGACGGACGTTATTTTCAGAAGGGTAGAAATGTAAATATAATAATTTGAGGGCTATATGCTTACAAACATCTGTGTATAGGCATACGTGCAATCTTGAATCTTCAGTATCAACTATAGAATTTTCCCAGTGGTTAGGATTCATATTTCTTTCTCCACGGTAAAAAAGGATCTCGTTTTCAACCATTGATCTTGTTTTTCTGCTGAGCCTTTTTGTTTTTGGACTTCAAAAGTTATGTTAAAGGTTTATGTTTAAACGCAATATCAACTCTGCTTCTATCAATGAATCCCTGCTTGAAGAAACCAATAAATCTTCATATACAGTCACCCTTTCGTTGTTGAACATGATATGCCAGCGTTGTTGAATATGATATCAATTTTTCCATAGGTTAAAAGTGTTTTGTACGCGGCATCTTTTATATGATCTTCATCTGTAACATCACAGTGGACATAAATAAAGTTAGATTTTCCTAATGATGCCCATTATTTCTCGTCTAGATTTCTTGTATGAGGTGTTTTAATTATACATAATTGCTTGTAAGTTTCAATTCATCATGTCAACCAATTGTTAATTGAATAAATCTGAATCTTTGTCTAGCAGTACACACTTCCACCAAATTCAAACTTTCGTATTCCGTCTTATAAATCTGAATTGTTCCAGTCACTTATCATTGTTCAATACATTGACGAAACTTAAACCAAAAATGTTAACTTATCAAGTGATAATACCTTCTGATCCTTATGATGGCGATTAGAGCGGGCAATTTGGTACACGATACGCGAACACGACACGAAACGACACGAAAAATACGGATATGGGTTTTAATTTTTGGTACACGAAACACGAATGTACACGAACACGAAATTACATGATAGATTTAGTGTCAGATATGAGTTTTAATTTAGGTACACGAAGGTACACGAAATTACACGAGATAAATATATTTATAAATTAATATATATAACACATGCATATATTTATGTATATAATATAAATATAATATAAATATTTACAAGTTTTTATAGAATACTATGTAAAAATATATATATTTATATATACACTCTCCATATTTCATTAAATTATACATTAAAATAGATTTTTTATATATTATATGTTTATATATATTATATTAATATTTTATTTAATATACACGAAAAGTACACGGAAAGTACACGACACGATTTGAATCGGATATGGGTTTCACATTTGGGTACACGAAATCATTTCGGGTCGGATATGGGTTTCATGTTTAAGTACACGAAACACGAAATTACACGACACGAAAGTACACGACACAACCCGATTGCCCGCTCTAATGGCGATGCTGCTCATGCTCGACTCTGGGTTGCATATTTTAATGAAAATATAATTTTCCTAGTCTGAACTAGAAAGAAAAATATCATGTAGACTAGCCTTACTTATTTTGCATATACTAGAAATGTCTTCGATAAGACTTGAATGAACTGAGAGTACTTGTATTCACTTGGGTGTTTGCATACAATTAGTAGAACAACCCTAGTAAAATTTTCTAGCTACTATATTCATTTTAGCGAACGAGTTGCAGCAGAGTAATGTAGACCAACATATGTTTAGTTGATTATGTAACAACTTTCATAGTCAACCGAATCCTAAGTGTTACCATTACATTTCACAGTTGTTTCCATTGATGATGATGCTAAAATCAATTCAAATGGAATTAAGAGGTGCATCGATAGAGTGAAATGAGGAAGCAATGGTACTTTTGGAGGAGGCTTTGTAAAATGCAGTTAAGGGAAGAAATACTTTGTAGGATACAACAAGGGTATACATTGATACTGATAATGCTTTTAAAAGTGTTATACCTTAGTCTGAAATGTTTAAAATTTCTGCAAGCCAGGCTTAGTGCTCCTTCAAACTATAAGTTGCTTTTATATATATCCATATGCTTACTAATTCTTACTTTTGTATTCCCTGGCTAAGCAATTCAGTCATTCGAAATGGTTGAAGACTGGTTCATTGTTATTCAGTTCTCTGTTTATTTTAATCTGTTATTTAAATTTTAGTTTAAAAAGTTCAAAAGATAACTTAAATCAAACAATTCATGCACAACCAATTCATAGACAGAAATCGTAATTATTCAATATCATACACACATCAGGTTTACAATTATAATAAGTTGTTGTTTAGTTCAACGTTAAGTCTCCTTCATTACTTGACTTCACCGGTAAGCTCAACATAAAATCCAGGTTTTACATCACCAACCATCATGGCTCTTGTAACGATAACGTCGAGATACAACTAGAAAATAAGCCAAATTTATTACTCCCATTAGTGTTATAAGGCATTAAAATTAATCAACTCTCCCTTCATTAATATCCTTTGTTAACCAATCAGATTTTCCGTTCTTTTCAGTCGTACTGTGCATGATGTTAAACCACCAATGTACTAAGATAATTAGCGCCGCTATTAGTAACAAAAACTAATGAAATTGCTAGACTTTTCATTGTCTCCGGAAATTCTTTGTGGTAAAATTTAATTTGTCCTATAAGATTGAACGCCTCAGCAAATCCCATTAATATAAGTTGTGGCGCAGGCCACATGACTGAAATAGGCGTGATACCATCTGGACTAGGATGCACTATGGCAGAGTCTCTTCACATCTTTTCACAAATACCAGAAGCAACGATTGATAGAGCAGACAAAAGGATTCCAATCTCGATTCTCTGTAGGTTTGTGATTCCATATTCGAGTTTAGTGACTTTTCGTATAGATGGCACAATAACATGATCATAGAGTGGAACCCATAACCCTATTGTAATTATAGATATAACTGTTAGGGAACCTGTTGGGATCTGGAATTTGGTGAAAGTTGTCGGTCCATTTTCAAGGCTTGTAATACAGTGAATGTGCCTTGTTGAGAAAAAATAAGAAAGCAAATAATACGAGAAGCCCAAACAGGGATAATATTGATTAGGAATTTTACTTTTTCTATCCGTTGGACACTGCATAAAGTCCAGGCATTTGCTTTGGAGCCATCTGCCTTGACATCGCCATCCATTATGATAGCAGCCTTGTTTAAGAATCTGCACATTAATATAAAATAAGTTGAACTTCGTAAGCTTCATTGTCAAATCCACTAGTAAAAACTAAATTTCACCTAAGAGATTAAGTTAAATAGGTCGAGTCTATTGTCATATCTCAAAAGAAGTTTAGTGAAGATCCGAAAGCAAATAATACTTTACAAGTAACCGAATTATACCAAGCAAACAAAAGTTATACTAACACTAAAACACGGAGTTATATAGAAAGCAACATAAATTATGAGTTGTTCTAGACGATATCCTCACTGAATGAAAATATGCATTACCTTAAATCATTTGTTAGAGCTAGCTTAGATAATGTAGAGGTTCCTACTGGAGATGGATCATAATAAACCTCATGACTGACACTATCTTCCGGGAGCTTAACTTTTCGTTTCTTGTAAGCCGCCACAAGCCCTTGCGCAATGCCTGATAACACACTGCCCTCAGGCTTAATGTACACATAGAAGTTCACGTCATGAATTTTAAGAAATTGCGGGAAGCAGTTATACCAAAGCAAGTGACATGTATACTATAAGAGAAATGCAAATGTAGTACAGAAAAAAGCAAATCCAAGATAAAGTTTTGCATTCTAGGGTTTAGTCATGTAATTGGGGGTGTATATTTATAAATGTATGTAAGTATATATAACTTTACATTTTTACCCTTCAAAAAATAAAATTCGTCTACAAAAGTTGACGGAATGCTACTGTGTGTTAAAAAAAATTGTTCAGCACTCCCGTGATACTCCCGTGATAGTTTCTATAATTAAGCTATTTTCTTGCTGAAAAATAATAATTGGGGCCACGTTAGTGCAATTAAGCCATAAAACAATGAAAAAAATTAAGGATTTTTTTATTAATATGTCCCATTTTAAATATGGATTTACAAATATGTCCCATTTATAATTTTATTTATAAATATATCCCATTTTCAAATTTTTTTAACAATTTTATGTTAACCATGGTTAATTTTACTATTTAACATTTTTGTATGACATATATAACCTTTAGTCTTAACTTCATAAATTTTATATTTTTAAATATTACTACTTTACTTCTTGTAAAATTATATAAATGTAGAATACTTAATTAATTAATTCAAATTATAACATATTCTTGCCATGAAACTTTTTAACAATGTCACACTATTTGTTTTAGTTGTGTCTCACACTAAAAATCACCATCTTCACAAAAATAAATATATAGATGCCGTGAAAAATCTAGTCAAAACAATTAAAAAAATTCAAAAGTTTCAAAAGTAATTAGCATAACTATGGAAAAAAAATCAACAATCCAAATAAACTAATTCAACTATCAACTTCCACTCTAACCCTTTTTATTTTTGAGTTAGAGCCTATAGGACCACCACCACAGGTAATTTTGTTATGCCCAGGTTGCTTACACTTGTTGCAGCACCTTATTTTTTTCTCCTGAAATGTCTCATCATAAGCCTTTCTTCTATTCTTTCTAGGCATGCCTTGTTTTCTAATCAGCAAAGGTGGGACAATAATTGCTCCAGGCTACACAAACAAATATAATAATTATTAGTTATCTTAAAAAATTGTTTATATAATTTAATATAGCAACCCTTTAATAAAAATACCTTTTCCCAATTATTAGGACCTTCCAAAGGTACCATCTCTGATGCATATGTTATCTTATAATTATCCACAGAATAATATCTAGCACAATAACTGAGAATCCACAAAAATAAATTAATAATATTGACATGTACTAACAACTATTATATTATTTAATTATTAAATTGAACACTTACTTAACCCAATTGGGTATGATCTGTTGCAAAGCACATACTGCATGTTGACAAGGAAAACCTCTCAACTGCCACTGCACACAGCTACATGTTTTTTCGGAGAAATTGTTACTCAAGTGTTCACAAGAGTTGTTATGATCAAAGAAAGCCCTACACCGACTTTTAGGATCCTCTCCCATCAAGTACTCAAAAGCATTAACATTTTCCACCATCATACTATTCATATGTGGCTATAATTAAAATTATTTATCTATCAATCTTTAATTAATGAAAACTATTAGAATTTACAAAAAAAATAGTAATGAAGAACATCACCTCAAAGTGTTTAGCTTTATAAGCTCTAACTGCATTCCAGAACATAGTGTGAAGTTTAGAACCTTTGAAATGTGATTTGAAGTTCTTAAACATATGTTTGTGATCAATTCAAAAATTAATGCAAAATTATGTATTACAGAGGTTAACCAACAAGAAATATCAAAATGTAGTTACAAACCTGAAACAAAACCTGTGTGGTGAAGTGGGGAATAACTTATGAACGGTTTCCCTCAATCCTTTTTGCCTGTCAGATATGAAGTTGATTGTCTCTACCGGATGGTCATCCAACCTAGGCTTTAGATGTTTTAAAAATAAGAACCAGTTGTTAGCACACTCATTTTTACAAATCACGATTCCTAAAGGCACCAAAACCGTTTTGTCCATCGAGAGTCGTGGCTGATAATAAGCATCCACCATACTTCCCCTTAAGATGACATCCATCAAGACCAACCACATTTCTACAACCATTAATAAAAGCCTTCATAGGTGCATCAAAAGATATTGTTACGGACTCAAAAATTTTATCTTCACTGAAACAAGAAAAAGAAAAGTTAAAGCACGCATAAATTAAAGTTATAAGTATTAGTAACTTTAGCTAAAAATACATATTAACTTGTATGGAAAATATGTAGTAAAATTTTAAAATTACAACAATATTGTACTAAAATATGAAGTTAATTTGTGTGAAAGAAAAAAAGTATCTACTAATTTTAAAACTAAATCAATATTAAACAGTTAAATATGTATTATTTTGTAATAAAGAAAAGAAATATATATATTAATTTTGAATGCTAAATCACGAATATACTAAAATATGTACAAGTTTTTAAATCTAAATTAGTATCAACAATTAAATACGTGCTAATTTATATGAAACAAATATGTACATATTTTTTAAAACTAAAGTAGTGTTATAATACAACATATATTAATTAGTAAAAAAAGAAAAAAATAGGTACAAAATTTTAAAATCAGAGCAATATTAACACTTATATATATATATTAATTTGCATAGCAAAAAAGATGTAGTAAAATTTTAAAATTACAACAGTATTGTACTAATATATGAAGTTAATTTCTCTAAAACAAAAAAAGTATCTACTAATTTTAAAACTAAATCAATATTAAACACTTAAATATATATTATTTTGTAGTAAAGAAAAAAATATGTATAAATTTTGAATGCTAAATTACAATTATAATAAAATATATACTAGTTTTTAAATCTAAATTAATATCAACAATTAAATACGTGCTAATTTATATGAAACAAATATGTACATGTTCTTTAAAACTAAAGTAGTGTTATACTACAACATGTATTAATTAGTAAAAAAAGAAAAAAATAGGTACACATTTTTAAAAACAGAGCAATATTAACACTTCCAAATATTTTAATTTGCATGGAAAAAAACATGTAGTAAAATTTAAAAATTACAACAATATTGTACTAATATATGAAGTTAATTTATCTAAAAGAAAAAAAGTATCTACTAATTTTAAAACTAAAACAATATTAAACATTTAAATATGTATTATTTTGTAGTTTTAATGCTAAAATATATTACTTTATGTACTAACTTAATAAAGTATGTATTAATTATCATAAGTTAAAAACAGAGAATACCATAAACTAAAAAATGTACCTGCTGTATGTGTAGGTTGCAATTGACTTTGGATTGGTTCTTGTAATCATCTGACATAAGCTTGGTACTAGTTTGAAACTTTCATCATAACTGCCATTAATTCTCCAGAACATTGTTTCTAGCCTTCCGTGCAGTATGATAGGGAATTAAGGTGTTGTGACTAGCCCAGAACTCATCAGCAATCTCATTAGGTTTGGGTATAATTTTGCTATGTGATTTCTTCATCTTTTCAATCAAATACTCAGCCACAAACTCATGATTTGCACTTGAATTCTTTCCATTAGGATCTCCAACACAAGTGTGATGTAGGTCGCATTTTTTTATACTCCAAGTTGGCTTGCCAGGGATCTTCCGTGCGTATACAAACCAGTGACACATGATTGGTTGTCCAAAATTTTGACATACAGCCTTGATCCTAATATTGTCACTTTTATGAAACTTGCATACTATCCTATTAGATACACAATATTTTCTAAGATGTTTTTGAAAATTAGTCTTGTCCAAAAATTGCAAATCTACTTCAATTTTATCATAAACAACTTGTTCATCATTTTCTGGTTCAGAAAACAACCCCGGATCCACCAAATCAGCAGCAAAAAAATCATCAAAATCACTATCATTCAACAATGACCCAATACTAACATTACTTTTTGGAATATTAGAAAAGTTCTCAGATGGCACATTGTCATTAACTATAACATTTTACTTTGTTAAAGTAGGAAAATTACCTTCAACTTCTTTCTCATTATCTTCATCATCACTTCTGTTTTTCATGCTAAAATGATAAAGAAACTCATCCCACTCTCTATCATCTTCACCCTCACTATACATAAGTGGTTGGCTCCATGGTTGATCTTCAGGATGACAATCATCTTCTCCAAAATTCTCAAGTTGTATAATTGATTCTTGAATCACACTAAATGCTTCTTCAACATTATCAACTTTTTCAGAGACCAAATTCCAGAAATTCGGATCTAGGCCATCAGCATCCATATTCACAAAATCTTGTTTACTCGCAACATGGGTTTCAGACATTAGACTTGACTTTTCAACACGACTTTCAAAATCCAGCACCATATTTGAAATATTTTGCTTTAGTATGTTAGATTTTTCAATCAAACGTGGATTTTTTCTTGGAGTGTATTCTTTGGTAGATGGTTGACAAATCAACTTTTTAGGTGTTACACACCTAATTTGTGGGTTACAGATCAAGGTTGATCTTGAAACTCTGTTATAATTAACAAAAGGAAATTATATTATTAAATCAATTAGAACTGTTAAATTTTAGAAAAGAAAATAACAAATAAACAATCAAGAAATATTACCTCATAGGATTGGATGATATAATCTCTTGAATCTTCTCTTTCTCCATAATTATGAGAGAACACAAATGATGAGAAAACACTGAGAGGATGTAAGGGGGATGTGTATTACGCGGAAGTGTAGACCTGATAAAAAAAATAACTAGCAAAGACGGGAGTAGACACCTAACATAAAAAAAATTGGCGGGTCATGTTACGTGGTTACTTTAAACTAATCCCTAATTTATTAACTTATCTGTAAAATGTTGGGGATATTTTAGTCAATTTAAGTAGATAAATATACAAATATATAAACTAATTATATATATATGAGTTATATTAGAGTTAGAATTTAACCTTGGGACATTTTAATAATTATTAAATAAAAAAGGATATATCTGTAAAATAACATACTAATTTGGGTTATATTATACAAATCCCAAAAAATAACCCGGTACTTGAACCGGGCCACATAAATAGTCAAAACAATATCCTTGTATGATTGTATTTGTATCCCATTAACATTATATATACGCGCTTTCTTGTTCGTAGATTCGAGCTTCATCGCAATATCATCCCTTTCGATCCACCCAAAAGCTTAATCAACTCACTACAATGAATTCAAATACCCAATATCAATTACACCAGCTCATAGTTTCATCTCCGGAGCTCCAAATTCGAAATCGCGCCCTAACCCTAGACCCGAATCTCACTTTTCGGACCCTAAAATCACATCTCCTCCCAAATCAAACCCTAGATTCTTCATTTTTCTTCACCTTCAATGGAAAACCCCTATCCGATTCAACCACAATTAAAAGCTCAAAAATCGCCCAATTTTCGACACTTAAGCTCAATTTTCGACTCAGCGGAGGCGGTGGTGATGGTGGCAGCACGTGCGCTGAGTCACGTGACTGTTATCTTAATATGTATGCTTCGAAGAAACCTGATAAGGTTGATCCCAATGAGCAGCGTTTGTCGAAATGGTTGAATTGCGCGTTGTCGAATGAGCCGTTGAAGAATCCGATTGTGGTGGATTATTTGGGGAATTTGTTTAATAAGGAGTGTTTGGTTGAGGGGATTTTGAAGAAGAATTTGCCCAAGTGTTTTCGGCATGTTAAAAGTTTGAAGGATATGATTGTGGTTAAGATGTCCGAGATTCGTGATTCGGATTCTGATACGTTGTATCAGTGTCCTATTTCGGGGTTGGAGTTCAATGGGAAGTATAAGTTTTTAGCGTTGAGGAGTTGTGGACATGTGTTGAGTGCGAAAGCGTTGAAGGAGGTTAAGTCGCCGGGGTGTCTTGTTTGTCATAAGGAGTTTGAGGAGTCCGATAAGATTGTGATTAATGGGAGTAAGGAGGAAGTGGAGGCTTTGAGGGAGAGAATGGAGGAGGAGAGGGCAAAGTTGAGGGAGAAGAAGGTGAGGAAGGTGAAGAGCGGGGAAGAGGGTGGTTGTGCGGAGTTAGTACGTGTGATTGGGAAGAAGCACGGTATAGAAGAGAAGGGGGCAGAGAAGAATTTGTTGAAGGTGGAAGGAAATAGGAAAGCTGTCGATGGGGTTAAGGTGAAGGCTGTTAATGAGGGGCAGAATGGTGTTTCTGCAAAACGTTTTAAGGCAGGTGATAATGTCCCTGCTGGTGCAACCAAGGAAGTGTATGCATCTATCTTTACCTCGTCAAGGAAGTCGGATTTTAAAGAAACATATTCTTGTCGATCACTGCCACTGGGAAGAAATTGAATAGTTATTTCTATGAGGTGATTTTTCGCTTCTTGGATGGTTGTGTCGAATTGCAGTTCATTTGTAATTCGGAGAAATAATTGTATTGTGATGTTACTCATTTCATTTGCTGCAATGTTCAAACTATGTTGGTGAATGATGATTGACTGATTGTTATTTATATCTTTTTCTTTCGATAATTTTTTGCACTTGATACAAGTTAGTTTGGTTGATGCCAAGTACAATCATTTGGCCTTTAAATCTGTGTTTCTTTATTGTTTGTGATTTAGGTCTGTATGTAATTGAAAGGATTTCTCTTTTTATATCTGTGTTTCTTTATTGTTTGTGATTTCAGCCTGTCTGTGTATAATTGAAAGGATTTCTCATCAAGATAAATTTCACTTGATTTATTTGTATCCCTATGTGCTATTGCTTGTAGTTTATAACTTCGTTAGGGGCGAGTAGTTTATGACTTCGTCAGGGGCGACTGCAAATAAATTCTCTGCGATCAGGGATTCTACTTTCGCTTTTGACTTAAGTTTCTCTATCTTTATAAAGAAAATAATAATAAGCCAGCAGCAGTATTTCCTACTACTGGCACACAAGTTACTACATCAAGCACCGATATAGGAATTAGAAAGATAAAGCTATACTCACTTGGGTATATTCTCTTGTTTAGACTTCGAGTGCTTCAATAGCCTTTGGCCTGAGTATTACATACCTCTTCCCGCTTAAGCTCTTCAAAGAAAGAAAAAAGAGAGATGTGTCCGGGAATCCTTTTTTAAAAAAATTGATTTAGAAAAATTCAGCAGTGGAGGGCGGAAGCACCTAGGGCTGAGGTTATGCCTTATATGAATCCCGTACTCAAAAACTGGAAATGGCTGAGCTGTGTAGTGTGCTAAATGGCTGCGCTATAAAATGAGCTTGATAAATCTCTAAAGTTCAGATCTCACTCTTGATGTTTTTCTAGAGTAAATTTATATGTATCTTCGATTCAAATGATTGCATTCCAATTTTTAGTGGCGCGATTTTGGTTTTAAAACCAATCACAATCGGAAATAAGATTGTATATCAAGAAACATGTTACTAATTGTGATACCGGCCAAAGGTAATTATAAAACCCATGGAATTGGGCACTACATGCTACGACAAAAGATTTCTGGACACTACAAATGCTACGAAAAAAGATTTCAGATTTCTGCATCACTTGACTATCAGAAACCAGTTGTGTTATACTTTTTTGTCCTTGGCCATCTCAATTATGAAACTTGACATGTATCCAGAATGACAAGATGATCCAAGATTTCTGAACATGCTGTGAACGATTGCCAAAGTATATGCTGGACCTAACTGACTTGGCTTTTACATTCGATTTGCACCTTGTAGAGTTCCTGATGCACCTATGACCTGACTTTTTGTTGATGCAGCCAAATTTTGATGACCACCCATTGTCATCCATCAGTAGTTTGAAGAAGGCTAACACAAACACTATGTATGATATGGGAACATAGGACACTGATATGCTATCCCTGCATTACCTTGTTCAAAAAAAAATTATACTACGAGATTGGGACTGAAAGAAACAGAGATTTGGAGAGTCCTAAAGCTGCTCTTCCAGTTGAAATTGCTCACATTATTCTGTTCATCACTTCATTTAACTCGTAAGTCCTGAATTACAATACAACTTATCACAATCTCAAGTAGCCTGGTGGAAATATCCATGTTGACACAATTACATCACTACAGATTCATTCTTTAAGATGATGATGATGCTTATTTTTTCTGAATCATGATGATTATTTTTTTTCTTGGTTTTTTTTAGTATAGTGCTTCCTGACTTTACCAAGTGGCAGGATTCTCAGTCAATAATATTGTTTATGTTTTAGGTGAAGACTGAAGGCATGATTGAGCAAGGTAGTGGTGATCAGGTGATCATGTCTCTCATCAAAATTCCAAAAAGCGTGAGAAAGATGCTTCCTCTGATGATGAACAACATGAGCTAATGAGATGACGTTCCAAATTATAATCACAGTACAAGGGGATTTTCATGGTGGTAAGTCCTTGAATATGAAGGAGATTGACGACATTAAAGCCCGAAATTTGGTGGCTAATAGAGTACCAGATGAAGCTTTGAAGATGGTGGAACAGGTTAGCGTCCACATTCCGTGGCCAATGAAAGAGATGCTGATGATCAAGTGAATGAGGATGGTGAAGTGAAACCAAAAAAGAGAATATATGCTTGGACACTGTAGCCTACTAGCCAAGCTAAAGAAACCAAGTGAGCGCTTCAAGCTCCGACTGCCAAGCGAAAAGGGGATTGGAGCAGTGAAAAAGATAGAAAACGAACAACTGCCTCTTGTCCAAACTGAAAGCCTCATATATTCAGAGATCAAACAAGAACTTCCTGCGAAGAAGAAGCGCATATGGACTGACACCTACTAAAGCCCTACTTAGTCTTTGCTTGTGGAGGATATATTTTTATGTGTTAGTTTCAACTTTCCAGTAATATTTTGGACAAGAAGTGAGACCTAACTCTACATTAGTATGATATTGTCCGTTGGACAAGAAGTGAGACCTAACTCCACATTAGTATGATATTGTCCGTTTTGGACCGAGTCTGTACGGATTTGTTTTTAGGCACCTCTCAAAAGAGCTCATACTAATTGGAGTTGTATGACTGCTAATATTCTAGCAAACTGCACCTCCCACAAACGATGTGGGACAACTCCTAATAATCTCCCCCTTCACACATCGGGCCCGACACCTGTCAATTCTGCCTCCTTCAGTGTGATCAGGCTCTCCCTCGACACATACTGAAAGTCCATCCGGCTATCTGCTCCCCCTAGACCCATATAGGAAGGCGCGTTTGCCTTTTCCTTGAGCCCATTCTGGGGCAAGCCCATCTGCCTCTTCCTAGTCACTTCTGGAGCTCATCTGAGATGGTTATGGACCGTTTATAACCTGAAGCTCTGATACCACTTGTTGGGCTTACTGAACAGACCTAACTCCACATAATTGTTAGGAGTTGTCCCACATCGTTTGTAGGAGGGAGGGATTAGCAGCCATACGAGGTCTTTTGGCAGGTGCCCAAAAATAAATATGTGCGGGTGCAGCTTAAAACAGATAATATCATACTAATATGGAATTAAGTTTGCTTATTAAGCCCAACAGGAAGATATCAAAACATTTTTAGGCAAACTCCAGATTCATGAATTCTCTCATATTTTCCTTGCTTTGAAGGTGAAATGTCAAAAAAATCATGAAATATTTTCAATTTTGAAAAGAAGTCAGAAACGTGAAAATCTCTTGGAATCCAACATTCCCCATCTCATTAAGTGCCAGATAAGAAGACCAAATATTTCACTTTTGAAAAATGGTAGTGTTGTTATTTGAAATAAGGTTCAAGACTATTTATGAAAACTGAGATACGATATGTCACATGTTCGATCTTCATTTCTTATTATAATTTGTACCGTATTTAAGGCTTATTAGAAAAATGCCTTTATTTCAGAAAAATGATAGTTACATACTTTCACAAAATACCTCTTTTAAATCAATTTTGTCTTTATCATCACAAAGAATATTAAAATTCCAAAAGCTTGTTATTTTTCGGAAACAACAGCACGGCCCCACAGAACAATATCGAACTAGTTGTTCAGTCATGCAGAGCGGCCCAGCCCAGCCCATCTAAGTCCAGTCCAGTCCAGTCCAGTGGGTATGATGGTAATTCCCCAGACTAGGGTTTAGGCATAAAAAAAATTTATACACAGCAGCCGCTGCTGCTTCTTTTACATTAGCTAACACACACTTTGCAGCACCGGCGAGCATTGTATTTTTCATCTCATCAAGGTTCCTTCATTTTTCACTTCACATTTTTATTTTTATCTTTTATTTCTTATTTATATTCTTTTCTGTCAATGTTCTTTTGTAATTTCTTATCTTTTCTTTTCTTAATTGTTTATTTTTAAGATCCTAATTGTGTTTCCATTGCTAATTACGCTTAATTATAACCTTACAGTTTGTGAAATTATATACATACTGAAATTGTTGTGTAAGATGTAAATATTAAACTGGATTTTATTAGTTATGGTTGCTCTCTAGGGTTCGATCATTCTGATATATAAATAATTGATTGCTTAAATGTTAATGATTATTTATGTTTTTACGTGATGCAATTGGTTTGTAAAGTCATTCTGTATCTTGCCTCTTTTCGTAGAATGCTGCTTTTCATTTTATGCTGTTCTACCTTGACTCTTTGTTTTTCTCGGAATCTGATATGATTTTTCGGTATGTTTTGTTTCAGTGTCCACGAGATTTTTTAATACATTCAGCCAAACATGTCAGGGTATGTGACTCCGTTACCTTGTGTAGTTTATCTTTCTTATCATTCTTAAAATTTGATATGACCGCCATTACTGTTTATAGCCATTGCATTTTCATCAATGATATTGCAACTCGTTCTCAGCTTTTTTTATCCGGTAGCATTGTTAACTTGTTTCAAGTTAAAAGTTGTTATTGGAATTTTCGGATAAACTAAGTTTTAGTTTTATGCTAATTAGAATTGGCTTCCTTATAGTGCATGTACATAGGTTTCGAAAGTATTGTCTACCAGTCAATGGCAGGCTTTTTCTTCGTGTGTGTGCCTGTAAGGAAGAAAATATCTTTATTCTGTTTATCTTTGTTGGTTACATATTGAGGACCAATAAGCAATCAGTCTTCTACTCCGAAATGGTGAGCTTTGCAGTATATGTAGAATAGTATTGCTGTATGGTTTATGTCAAGCTAATTTGTTTCTTTTTTATTAATTTTTTGAACAAAGGCTTGTGTGGTCCACAGTTAAACGTGGTACTTGAATGTTCTTGATATTCTTAAAGTTTATTAGTGGAAGTAATTGTATTATTTATAAGTTATCTTCTGTTTGTACAAATTTAGCTAAGTTTTTTACAATTTGCAACTGGTAAGTTGCAAGGGATTGCAAAAAAGTACTTGAAATTTCTTGTGAGAGTATTGTCAGTTATGTACGAAGTTGAGATAAAGTTAAATATTTCTCATCAAACATTATTGAAATCAATTTATATAATACAGAAATAGACTGCTAGAATTGATCTTGGGATATAAGTTTTTCAGAAATTGGAAAGGAAAAAAGAAGGCTTAACCGGGGATGACATTTTGTCTATAGGAGGTTGCCCCTTGCCCCTCTAGTAGTACATATCGGTTATTGTGGAGATGGCATTAATTTTCTTTTGTTGGGGGGTTGTCTGTTTATCTGTTTTTGTGTTATTTTACGCAGATGAAAGACTCGTCTCTCTAAGAAGTTAGCTTCCTTTTTAATGGAATTTTTATTTCCTGATTGGAATCCATTACTTGTACTATAGGCTGTACCTGTCAATGAAATGCAAATGCATAGTTATATGTTGTCTTTTGGTATCTGTTTATGCATCTATATATAGTAAATCTAGTTTTGTATCCAAAATAGTAGAATCTAATGCCATGAGCCCAGGAATCAATTAATGCATAGTTATATGTTGTCTTTTGGTATCTGTTTATGTATATATATATAAAATCTAGTTTTGTATCCAAAATAGTAGAATCTAATGCCATGAGCCAAGGAATCAATTAATAGGAGTTTGGAGCTATTGGTGTACCTATGAAATGTCCTAAATTCACAATTTTTATCTATTGTTGCAGAGAAGATGCAGTTGTTGTGGAAACTCCGGCCCCAGCCGCAGCACCAGCTTTAGGTGAGCCCATGGACATTATGACAGCCTTGCAGCTTGTGTTGAAAAAGTCACTTGCACATGGAGGACTTGCCCGTGGCCTCCATGAGGGTGCCAAAGTGATTGAAAAGCATGCTGCACAGCTCTGTGTGGTTGCAGAGGATTGTAACCAGCCAGATTATGTTAAACTAGTGAAAGCACTTTGCGCTGATAACAATGTCAGCCTGATAACAGTTCCTGCTGCAAAGACTCTTGGAGAGTGGGCTGGTGTAAGTACTCTGCAACTTTTGATATATACACCATAGTTATTTAAAGTAATTTAACCTCTGAAATATCTTTTTTGCTTTCACATTGTGAAATGATAAATTGATTACATCAACAGTAATATACATTTTATATGTTGTAATATACCCCATAGTTCTTTAAAATGTTCTAATCTCTGAAATATGCTCTTTATGTCTCTGGATACAGTTATGCAAGATTGATTCTGAAGGCAATGCTCGGAAGGTAGTTGGATGTTCATGCGTTGTTGTGAAGGTAAGACCATGAACTAAAAACAAACCACCTTATCACCCTCACCAGCTCATGACCTGCTCTCCAGAAGTTTAATTCACATGAAGGATTTGTTTTTTTTCCTTTGAATTTGTTTCTGCAACCGAAGCACATTTTTTTCTAGCTCTGATATTTAACAAATACTCTGCCTGCAGGATTTTGGAGAAGAAAGCGAAGGGCTTAATACAGTTCAGGCGCATGTGAAGTCCAACTAAGTGCTGGAGTGTCTAAATTAAAATTGTTTAGCTTACTTTTCAGTTTTGACTGCTAGACAAACCTGTTTTTTTCCTACCTATTCCGGTTTATCGGTGATGAGATTTTGATTTCATTTTCAATGTACTGTTATCATGCATTTAAAGTAGTATTTGTCTGCCAAATTATAAATTCTTTTGCAGTGTGGTTTTGAATTGACAAATTAACCTTGAAATGTTTTTTGTGATGCCGCTGCTCTGGTAAGGAACCATAGTAGCTCTTGTTGCTTTGTTGCTATATAATTTGGACAGACATTTGATTAACTAAACTGAATGAAGCATACCATCATTAATTGTCCAAGTTCATCTGAGCTCAAAAGAAAGTGTCAAAAACAGCCTTGATGCTCATATTTGTTCCTGATTTTGTGGTCATATAAATTGGAAATACTTATTCATGATTGTTTTAGGGTTAATTTCATAGGGAACCCCTTTGGTTCGGGCTATTGTCGCTTTGGTACCAATAGTTTCAATAATTGCACTTCGCACCCCAAACAAGTTTGTGCGCCGTATTTTGCACCCTTTCCGTCAGTTTCGGCCCTTACCGGCCCTTACCGTTAAATAGGTTAGGGGTAAAAAAGTAATTTGACAATGTTTAATTGCATTTTGACTATTAAAGTTTAACAAATTTTTCATATCAACCCCCGGACATTTTTTTTACAATTTCGACATTCAACTATAAAAAATATACATTTTAATCATTTTATTAAAAAAATTATTTTTTGAAAACTAGTTTGATAATATTTTTTTCAAAAAATTTATTTTTTCGAAAATACAGTTTATTTTTCGAAAAATACAGATTTTTATTTTTCATTTTTTTCGAAAAATACATATTTTTAATATCGAAATATATGAAAAATCTAGTTTAACTATTATCGTAAAACATTAAAAAAATTAAACACAAAACTCATTTTTTATAAATTTTCATTGAATGTGTCGTTATAATTCCATTTTTAATGAGGCTCATCGTTTTATAAACGATAATTTTATTATCTACCACTTTCTTTTTTTATAAATTTTCTGAAAATATCATTTAAGGGGGTTATTATCTTTGAAAACAAAAATTGCAAATTTTTAAAAATAAAAAAATATTATCAAATTACTTTTTTTCGAAAGTAATTTTCGATTTTTTTTTAATTTTCTAAAAAAATAAATTTTCGGAAAAAATATTATCAAATTAATTTTCAGAAAATATTTTTTTTTAAAAAAATGGTTAAAATGTATATTTTTTATAGTTGAATGTCAAAATTGTAAAAAAAAATGTTCGGGGGTTGATATGAAAAATCTGTTGAACTTCAATGGTCAAAATGCAATAAAAAATTGTCAAATTACTTTTTTACCCCGGACCTATTTAACGGTAACGGCGGAAATTGACAGAAAGAATGCAAAATGCAACGCACAAACTTGTGTGGGATGCAAAGTACAATTATTGAAAATATTGGTAGCAAAGTAAAAATGATTCAAACCAAAGGGGTGCACTATGCAATTAACCCATTATTTTATAAGTTACTGGTGAAAAAAAAGTGGAGGGTATGGGTTTTTTTATGGGATATGTATGGCTATATCTGTTTGTATAGTTGATTATAGCAGTAGTTTTGATCTTAAATATATTTGTGAAATGTGTCGTTTGTATTGATATGGGCAAATCAGAATTCAGAAATATATAGTTTGTTTTGGCAAAAAAAGGAAGGAAAAGAAAATAGAAATATGAAATTGTTTTGCCTAGCTGTATCATCTGATTCACTGGTGGATTCCTTAAGCTACAAGTGATCCACTACAATGTCAATCTTAACCTGAACTAGCTCATTTCCACCATAACAGCACTCGCTAAATCCGATTTCATGATGTTGGAGAATAATTACCCGGGGTATGTGGGCAGAGGTAAAATGATAATTACCCGTTCCGCGGACCATGACAAGAATTTGTGTAATTTTTTTAAATTAAAGCCGATTATCTAATACTTTAAAATTATTTGTTATCAAACTCGTCAGTGGCAAATTATTGCTACGGACCGGGCTCCATTATATAAATTTACAACTTAATTATTATTGGATGCAATTTACAAATTTAAGTATAGCAAATAAACTTCCCCTTATGATTTTTGTTCATAATTTATGTTTTTCATTAATTCCAGCCTTTTTAACTTATAAGATACTCTCTTCATCCCAAGTTAGTTGTCTATTTTGACTATTACGTGTATTTTAAGGTGACTTGATTACATATTTTTTTTGATTTTTTTTTTTAAAGAATTGTGAATAAAAATTTAAATCTTGATCTTTTATTTATAAAAAGGAAATATTTAAAAAAAATTGCGGAGATATACGGTCAACACACCTTAAATTACGTGTAAAATTAAAACTGAACAAATAAATTGGGATGAATGAAATATTTAAAGTCTAAAATCTTTCACATAAAAGATTTTTGATTAATACTAATAAAACCATAAGAAGTTTTTGTTATGGACCATTGTTTTTTTGGGAAGAGATTGGAGCAAGCGATTGAAATTACTCTTCCATTATCATATTCGATTCGATACTGCGTCTTAATATTTTTTTTTTGGAACAAAGCCGTTAATTTCTTAACAACCCGGTGTCTCGATTTGTATTTGACAAAAAAAAGTTGCTAAATACTTCATTTTTTTATTTTTATTGTTGGTCAAAATAGAGTATTGAGGAAAAAAAACATATCACAAAGTGTAAGAGTTAAACAAACAACAAACTGTAAAATGTAGGGCTGAGCAAAAAATTTAAAAAATCGAAACCGAAATCGAAACCGTTAAAAACCGATAAAAACCGAATAGTTTAAATCCGAACTGAAACTGAAACCGGAAAATTGAAAACGAAATTGAAACTGATTTGCGGTTTCGGTTAAACGTTGCAACCAAACCGAAAAAATCCGAAACCGATCCGAATTATTAAAATTGATAAATAAATAATAAATTTATATAATATAAATTTCTAAAATTAATACATATATCTATATATATGATGTTGGTCTGTATCTGAGTTGTGGTTTTTCAGTTCCAGAATTATTGTTGCATTCATGGTGTATAGGTAGGATATTCTTTATGTGCTTTCAACATGCGTATTAGTTAAATATATTATTTATTGTCTTAAATTAGTAAGTACCAAGTAGTTTGCTTGTTGTTCTTACTTATATTATAAGTGTACTTGGAAAGAAACATGTAATATACAATAAACTCTGTTAAAATCTTTTTGCTATTTTATTGAAAACTTTGTAATTTATTACTTGATAATAAATGTACTTTGTAATTTTTCTACTTAAAAAATTTAATAGTCATATCTGTATTGTTAATTTTGAGTGATACGGTTTTAAAATCAAAACCGATCCGATTAAAATCATACCGAGATTTTTCATACCGAAACCGAACCGATGGTTTCGGTTGCGGTTGCGGTTTCGATTTTCAATTTTAAAAACCGAGGGCATGTGGTTTCGGTCAAAAACCGCCCTGAACCGAACCACGCTCCACCCTAGTAAAATGTACGATGTAAGCGAGTAACAAATTATGTTGTAATACGACATTTTATTGTAGATCATATCCTACAAAAAAAATATTTTGTCGAGCCTGTAATCATAACCATTTTTGTATAATCATCTGCACTCCCAAAAAAACAAAAAAAAAACAAAAGTCCTCAATGTGTCAAAATCAAATGGCACGTGTTAATTATTTTTGTATATTTGATTATGTTTACGAACAGTTGTCTTAGTCGTCTTTATAACTGTTTGACCAACTACAAACAATCTATTTCAAATCTACTCAAATAATAAACTTCCGTAATATCAACACAAACTATATATTTCTACATTCTAACCATAAATGTAAACATCATCTGGCCTAGAATTGGAAGAAAGTTAGAAGATGCCTGTTGGAGTCTCATTTCTCCATAATACATCGTATAGCCCAATTATTAGCAAGTCATGTTGATATCGAAAACCAGGTTATTTTTCACAATTAAAGTAGTGGATAAGGAACACTAATGTCACGGACTTAGAACTCCCTTCTACTAAGTAAGCCTTTCTAGCCAACTAATTGAACACACACAAGAACACCAGTGTCACGTACCGCTTAATTAGGACATGTCCATGTCATTTTTCATTGAGGGACTTTCTAGAGTAATCTAGAATATTATAGTAATCTCTTGTAAATAAATGAAAGCTCTTGTGGAATATACTTAGAAAATATCTTATATAGATATTTTAGATGGAAAACCGTAGATACTTCTTTAGTGGAGGAATATTATAAAAGGTTCTAGAATCCTCCTTAGAGTAGTATAAATAGAGGAGGTCCCCTCATTTGGAGGATCATCCAAGAAGTTGTAAAAACTCTCACTTGTAAACACTAGTGCTCTTAGTAATTAAAGTTCCTCTCTTTCCAGCTAACTAAGTGAACACACACAAAGACACTTAGAGTATTTGAAAAAATGGAGAAACTTTTATTACTAAGAGCACTAGTGTTTACAAGTGAGAGCTTGTACAACTTCTTGGATGATCCTCCAAATGAGGGGACCTCCTCTATTTATAATACTCTAAGGAGGATTCTAGAACCTTTTACAATATTCCTCCACTAAAGAAGGTTGTAGGATTTTCCATCTAAAATATCTATCGAAGATATAATCTAAGTACATTCCACAAGATTCTAGAGCTTTCATTTATTTAAAACAGATTACTATAATATTCTAGATTACTGTAGAAAGTTCCGCAATGAAAAATGGCATGGACGGATCCCAATTAAGCGGTATGTGACACTCTCCCCCACTTAATTCGGAGACGTCCTCATCGACGCGTGATAATTGAGAATCTATCTCTTGAACTGTCACAAGTCTTGTTCATTCTCCCATGTAGCCTCACCTGTGGGTAGTCCTTTCCATTTAACCAAGTATTGAGTACTTGGTGGTATGCCCCGATGCCAAATGACTTGATCGGCCAGCACCTCGTCTACTTCTCGCTCAAATGACTTTGTCATCAATGGAGGTGCGCAAGATGAGTCATTCATCAAGGAGTCTTCCACGTCCTCATGGTAAGGCTATATCATGCTCACGTGAAAGACCAAATGAATCTTCATGTCGGAGGTAGTTTCACCTTATATGACATTTTTCCTACTTTTCCAACTACCTTAAATGGTACTTCATACTTGCGAATGAATTCTTGATGCACCTTTCGAAATACCTTAAATTATCGGGGAAGAAGCTTGACCATTTCCTTGTCGCCCACATGATACTCCATTGGTCGGCACCTATTATCCGCCTATTTCTTCATCTTGGTTAAGTATGCTCTCGCCATATCCGCTTGTTCCTCCCACGACTTAGCCATGTGCAAGGCTCCCGGACTTTGCCCACTTTGTTGGTGTGCAACGAAATGAGGGGTTAGGGGTTGTTGGCCCGTTGTGAGCTCAAACGGGCTCTTATTCGTCGCCTCGCTCCTTTATAAGTTATAAGAGAATTGGGCTACATCCAACAACTTTTCCCAATCCTTTTGGTTAGCCCCCACGAAGTGCCTCAAGTAGCACCCAGGTAAAGCATTCACCCTCTCGGTTTGCCCATCGATTTGGGGGTGAAAGCTAGTAGAGAAGTGTAGTTCGGACCCCAAGTAATTGAATAATTCTCTCCATAACTTCCCCGTGAAGCGGGGGTCTCCATCACATATGATGGTTTTGGGAAGCCTCAAAGACTTAACCATATTTTTGAATAATAACGGTGCTGCCTCCTCAGCGGTGCAATCAGTGGTGGCTGCTATAAACGTCCCATACTTAGAAAATCTCTCCACCACCACCATAATAGATCCAAAACCCTCGGACTCGGGTAAGGCCAAGATGAAGTCGAGTGAGACACTCTCCCATGGTCGAGTAGGAATACGGAGTGGCCCGAGTAGACCCGCTGGTTGCTTGTTATCCACCTTGTCTTGTTGGCACACAAAACAAGTCTTCACATAAGCTTCCACATCATCCTTCATTTGAGGCCAAAAGTAGTTTGCCTCTAGAATTGCATAAGTCCTTCGTTGCCCAGGATGACCCGTCCATTTTGTGTCATGGCATTCCCTTAGTAGGGTCTTCCTTAAACTTCCATGTCTAGGACGAAAACCTTCGCTCTTTTTGTGTAGAGAAGACCGTCGTCTACCCAAAACCTTTTTGTCTTGCCCTCCATTTCCATGGTCATGAGTTGGGAGGCCAAGGGGTCTTGAGACAATCCCTCCATAATATTCTTCAAAAGATCCCATGTGGTTTGAGTAATAGCTGCAAATTCTGCCTTTCGACTTAGGGCCCCTACCACAACATTCGCCTTACCCGGCTTGTACTCCATAGAAAAGTCAAACTCTACCAATAAGTCTTGCCACCTAGCTTGTTTAGGATTAAGCTTTCGTTGTGACTGACAATAGCTAGTGGCCACATTATCAGTCTTGATGGAGAAGGGTGAGCCAAGCAAGTAGTGTCGCCAAGTGCGCAAGCAATGAACAACCACCGTCATCTCCTTCTATTACACCGTATAGCGCCGTTCGGTGTTATTGAGCTTGCGACTTTCAAAAGCAATAAGGTGTCCCTCTTACATAAGTACCCCTCCCATGGCAAAGTCTGAAGCATCGGTGTGCATCATGAACTCCTTAGAACAATCCGGAAGAGTGATGATCGGTTCCTCCATGATCGCCTTTTTACGATCTTCAAAGCTATCTTGGAAAGCTTTGGACCATTCCCAAGTTTTGTTCTTCTTGAGAAGGTCCGTGAGTAGTGCGGCTCTGGAAGAATACCCTTTGATAAATCTTCGATAATCATTAACTAGTCCAAGGAAAGATCGTACCTCGGGGACCTTGGATGGAGACCCCCACTCCTTGATAGCTTTTATCTTCTTTCCATCCATCCTTGGGATATCGTCCTTAGTAACATGACCCAAAAACTCCACCTCGTTCTTGGAAAATGAGCACTTCTCCTTCTTGATGTAGAGCTTATTCTCCCTTAAGAGCTTGAACACCATTCTCAAGTACTTAACATGATCCTCAAGCGAGTCGCTATAGATCAAGATGTCATCAAGGTATACCACCAAAAACTTATCAAGGTAAGGGTGGAAGATCTCGTTCATAAGAGTGCAAAATATGGATGGGGCGTTAGTTAGCCCAAACGGCATCACAAGCCACTCATAGGCGCCATAGCGAGTCACACATGCGGTCTTCGGCTCATCTCCCTCGGTGATTCTTACTTGGTAGTATCCTGGCCTTAGATCCACCTTAGTGAAATACCTTCCCTTCCCCAACCTATCAAATAAGTTAGCGATCAAAGGAATAGGATACTTATCTTTAATAGTTACCTTGTTGAGAGCCCGGTAGTCAATACAAAGCCTTAGCGACCCTTCTGCCTTCTTTTGAAATAAAACCGGTGCTCCATAAGGTGCTTTGGACGGCCTAATTTGCCCCGCATCCAAGAATATCGTAAGTTGCTTCCGAAATTCCTCCAACTCTGGGGGTGCCATCCTATATGGTGCTGTTGAGCAAGATTGAATTTGTATTTTTAACTTAACAATACTGGTTTGGATAACTCAACATAGAACAAGGATTTTGAAATAATCTATGTTCCACTAGAATCAGTACATATTCTTTATTGGGCATATACACAAAAGGTTTTGTTAGCTGCAGTGAAGAAGACGTCAACAGTGATCCGTATGAAGTTCATTAATATGTTCAGGCATCGGAGGAATAAGGTTGGAGTCATTCAAAATAGTTATCAGAATCAATGTGAAGATCTCAAGGATTCCTAGTGAAGTTGGTTTTATTTGGTAGAATACTTAACAGTGGTTTGTACGAGTATAATACGAAGGCCTGAGAGCGGAACTAGTCGTCTGTGAACCAGACCCTTGCACTAGACGTCAGTGATCCGTGAAAGGAAATGGAGTATTATTTTTAGAAATACTGTTAAGTGGTTTTTATACTCGAGAAGACTGAAAATATTTTATAGTACGAAAATCCGGAGATTAGAAGGCTTGAAGATACAGAGGAGTACATCTCGAGGATTTACAGGATTTATTTTAATCAATGGCTGATTTTTATATTAAATGAATAAATGGAAATCAATTTATTTATTTATTTAATTATTATATCAACAATTGATTTTAAATAAATAAATTAATATTTGAATTTTAATTTAAATAAATAAATAAAAACTAATATTTCATTTGTTTATTTAATTTTTAAACATCAAATGTTTGTTTATTTATTTAATTTTACCAGCCGAATTCTGCATGCATGTCTCAGTTGGTTTTGTTAATTAAACTCAATAAAACCACGAACTCATTCGTGTACGAAAGAATGTGATGAAAGGGCTTGGTTTGGTTATACAGTACGGGACCCACCCAATGGCTTGATCAAAAAAGATGAATGGATGTCTGTGTGTATACCGACTTTGCAATTTATAAAAGAAATCAGTATTCAGGTTGCAAAATAATTGATAATTTGACAGGTTTTTATTTCTTTGGGACCCACCTGTTACTTGATGCAAAGAAAGGAATGCACAGGTTGCCTATTTAATAAACAAAAGAGACTCGGTTTGTGAATAAAAAATGGCAGGTCTCGAGTTGTTTATATTGCACGCGCGTGGCCATCACTCTCAAGCTGCATGGATTTGTCGAAAATAAAAGACAAAGGAATCAAGGACTTGTACTGCTCTTGTTTGTTCAAACACAGAAGAATAAAGAAAATATAAGTCATGCACTGGTCGCAGGTTGAATAAATTAAAAAGATAATGCACCAAGTACTTTTACAATTCTAAGTCGCAGGTTATCCAACAATCAAAGAAAAATGTGGTCGCATGTTGTGTTCATGCAAGTCGCGGGTTGGGGACTTAAACAATTTTAAAGCATTTTATTACTTATACTTTCAAGTCGCAGCTTGTACCACTCTGAGTCGCAGGTTAACAATTTCAGAAAGAAAAAATACAAGTCGCAGGTTGTATTTGTGAAGTCGTAAGTTAGCATATTTACAGGTCGCGGGTTACAATTTTTACAGGCTGTCAATTCAAAATGCTTGGACACAAACCAACTACGTAGTCTTCTTCTCTCTCCAGCCTACAATTCTATATAATCAACAACAGCAAATCAGATCTATCTCTTCATTTTTACAAAGTGCGAAACTCTTGAAAAATTATTGATAGAGTATATATTTATATATATTTTAAAAGATTTTATTCTCATATTTATATTATTATATCATTAATTTGATAATATTAATTAGAGTTTATTATTTATGACAGGAAATAAAGAATTCCCAACTTTATATGGAATTAGGCTTATTTGGACTTAAATCATAAAGAAATTCGGATTTATTGGGCTGCACGCGCATACATCACTGTTTGGGCCGTAACTTGAGTGCTAGACATCAAAATTGGGCGATCTTATAGCCCATGCGAAGCTAACAGAATTATATACAGTTTAGAAGTGATCCAACATCAAGAATCCAATTGGAGAAGCCCATAATCAGGCCTGAAAGACAACCTACGAATTTTGCATCAGAATCTAATTAATTTTAGGAAAAGCATTAAAACTATATTATATATTAGGTTTTATATATTGTATAGAGAGAACCATATCATATTGTATTAGAGGATAGAATAGAGATATTTTGTAATTCTTGAGAGAAAAGGAGAAGAAGCACTTTGAGAGAGAGAGATTGGAAGAAGTAGTGAAGGGATTCATCTAGATTCCAAAGGAACTTTAAAGTTGTATTCTTTGTGCATCAATTCTTAAACTCATGGTTTGCGTTTTTAATGTTTATTTATTTTCTTCATAAATCATGAGTAGCTAATCCCTTAATCCAAGATTTGGGTAGTATTCTTTGGCTTGTTGTGTTTATTTAGTTGTATTGTGATTTTCTTATGATTGTTAATCTGCCATTGAAGGCTTAAGACAATTGAGGAAGTCGCGAACCTTTGATTGTATATATAGGAATTATAACGAATCGGGAGATGAGTATTAATTCTAGTACATGATATGATAGACACAATTTAAGTATTGGATCGGGAGATTAATATGCAAATTATGAAACATGTAATCCTTGGTTTTTAATAGTCTATAATTGTACTTTGTAGGACCATGATAGTGGCTTTCAAAGGATAATTATAGGCACTATAATCTACCTTGGGAGATGATTTTATAAACACTAGAAGGATTGTTTTTAGCAAAACAAGAGACACAAACTAGACATTCATGATAGCCATTGAAGAACCCTTATTCTTAGATTATTTCTCTCATATATCTTATATAACTTTATTTGTTTATTAGATTAAATTAGCGGATAGTTAAAACACCCATAAAATTATTATCCACACTTCTGAACTGTAAGAAATAAAATACTTGAAATTGGTGTTGATATTAGTCCTTCCCTGAGAACGAACTTCTAAAAATACACACCAACAAATTACCGCCGCTGCCGGGGAAGGAAACAATATTGATTTTGAGTTAATTATTTCTTATAGTTTGGATTTTATCTTTGTATATAGTTTTTTTTCTTCTTTTTGTTTTTCTTTGGTGTGTCTACAGGTTTCTTTAAGGTAGATAACGTAAAGTTTTGAGTTTGGGAGACAACATGTACAACAATTTTGGATGGGATAACGCTCAAGATTTCATCAGCAATCAAGAACGATATCAAGATTTTAATTCTTTTTCAGAATTTTAATGCGTATCAGGTAAACTCGTTCGATTGTTACAACTCATATTATGCTCCATACCCTCATAGCACAAATTTTTCATATTCTTTTAATAATCAATACCATGATGATTCATATGTATGCAATGGTGTTGATGAGAGTTTGAGTCATTCTAATCCTTCTTTACTTTCTTTGGGACTTCTTAAACACTTTGATGACTCAAATTTTGAGATTGCTAATAAATGTGATATTCCATGTGAAGTAGAATCAATAGGTTGGTACGAGGAGAATGCTAAAAGCAATAGTTTTATTAAGGAAGTTCAACTTGTGATGCATGATGGTTGTCTTCAAGTTCCTCCTTGTATCAATTTTCCAACGATCCATGATTCTTGTTTAGAAATTGATGATAATTTTGTGTCTGATGAGTCTAATTATTTAGTTAATGACAGTCCCATGTGTGATAACGATAATTTGGATGCAATTGAAATTCTACCAAATTTAGAGAATGGTGTTGAGCTTAATAAATTGGTAGACGGGATAAAAATTGATGAGTGTCCAATTAAAATTGAGGAGGGATTTAAGATTGATGAAATTGAAAGTCTTGCGTTGGAATATAGGGATCCAATTTAGGAGGAGTTTATGAGTCGTACTTATGATGATTATTCTGACGACTATTCTAGCTACTTTGATTTTTCTGAGTCTCTTGAGAAAGTGTGGATCATGATAAGTTTCTTATATTTTTATAGATTTAAGATATATTTGCACATCATAATGTTAATACTAATTCATAGATATGTGCATTTATTTGCTTTTTCACCACATTGATGATGCTATTTGTATGTACATGTCAAGCTAATGACATTAAAGAAGCGCTGCTTGGGAGGCAACCCAATATTATAAGATTAGTTAGATTTTGTTTTTTGTTTTTTTTACTCCCACGTGTTGCCTTGATGTGTTTGTTTGAAGTGATTCAGGCGTTTAGAATAACTTTGGACAAGAATGGAGAAATGGCATGGTCATGCAGGGTGTTAACATGGTCATGCAGCACAACCTATACCTCTCGGTTGATTTTTAAGAAAATGGCATGATCATGCAGATTTTTGGCATATTTATGCAGTAGAAAAAAACAACTCACGACCAAATTTTTGAGGTTTGACACGGTCACGCAGCATGTTGGCATGTTCACGCAGCACAAACCAACAACCTCGACTTCTTTTTGGTGGTTTGGAATGCTCACGCAACTTCATCAACATGACCATGCAGCTGGACAAAAAAACCCACAGCTTGTTTTTAAGGGTTTAGCATGGTCATGCATGCCATTGGCATGATCACGCGCTAGATTGGCATGCTCGTGCAGTTTATTAGCACGCTCATGCAACATAACTACATCAACAAAAGAAGGGCTACGAGTTTGCATAGACTCAATCGAGCCAAACATGGATCAGACACTTCAAGCATATACATAGGGGAATATTTCTTTCATTCTCTTATATTGTAGAATTATTATTGTAGCGTCATGAAGACATTGACTCATTTAAGTGTGGGGATGTGTTTTCAGTAGTTGCATTATACATAAAAAAATAAAAAAAAAGTTCATATAGATTGCATTATATCATATAGTGACATTGTATGCTAGTTGTATTATTTCATATCATAGCATGATCTCAAATTAGTAGTAGCCCAAGTTGGTGACCTATGATGATACTTTGTGTACCTTATATTTGATTGTCTTGCTATGATCACATGCTAAAGATGTTACATGCGTAGTGTCACTAGTGCAGAGCTTATTGTTTAATACACTATTATTATGCTCTTGAGTTGAGACTTAGATATGTTTGTTTCTTGAGGGGTAGCCGCTTGTTGATGATTAGAATTTTGACTATTCCCTTTTGAGCTTAGTACATAAATGCTTAGGTTTCCGGGAAGCTATGGGGTGTAAATGTCTTTACAAAAATAAAATAAAATATATATGTATGAGAGTAGTTATAAACAACACGCAAAAAAATAAATGTGGTATAATTGACTAGGTTGAGCTCATTAATACTCGAGTAATTAAGTTTGAGGGGACTTTGTGCCTAGTAACCTGAAGCCTTTTATGGTTTGGAATTGCTGACCCAACACTCGCTACATGGGTATTAGTGTATAAATCTTTAGGGATCTCGACCATTACAAAGTTAATAAACCATTTAGTATATATGCGTGTATAATATGATTGGCAAAGTCTGATGGAGGTCGTAACTCACTTACACTGAGGAGCCACCCAACCTTAGACCGAGCTTGTGAAGTCTTATGGCAGTCGTAACTCACTTACACTGAGGAGCCACCCAACCTCAGACCGAGCAGTAAAAAAAATTGTATGTACATATAGTTGTAGTATTATAGTAATAAAGAAAGACACGAAAATCCCTTGCTAAACGTGAACAATGGCTAGTGCTAAGTAACGAAGTGTTTAAGATCTATTCTAATACTCAACTTGGGGCTATTAACTCGCATGACTTGTCATGTTGAAACTTGTCTGTCTTTGTTCTTGGTTCATTAGAGAGCGTTTTGGTAAACTAAGCACATACACACACTCTGTACTTGTGTTAACTATGTTGTGATATTGTGTGTGAGCTTGATATGTCTAAACTTGGTGCATGAGCTGAGGGTTCTATCTGACTTGGCATGAACTGTTATATTTGAGATCTTTTGTATTGTCAATCATTTAGTTACATTCATATAGTTGCATATTACATGGGTTAAATGGATTTTGTGGGTACATTCACTATAGGCCCTCACGAGACCTTACTCGTCCACTAGGGCTGCCTTGGGGTTTAAAGGGCTTGTTGCATATGTCAAATGCAACCGTGATCACCTTACGAAAGTGGTACTAGTTAATAGTATACTATATTAGTTTGCACGAGGACGTGCAAAATACTAAGTGTGGGGATATTTGATAGAGTATATATTTATATATATTTTAAAGGATTTTATTCTCATATTTATATTATTATATCATTAATTGGATAATATTAATTAGAGTTTATTATTTTATGACGGGAAATAAAAAATTCCCAACTTTATATGGAATTGGGCTCATTTGGACTTAAATCATAAGGAAATTTGGATCTATTGGGTTACACGCGCATACATCACTGTTTGGGCCGTAACTTGAGTTCTAGACATCCGAATTGGGTGATCTTATAGCTCATGCGAAGCTAACAGAATTATCTACAGTTTAGAAGTGGTCCAATATCAAGAATCCAAGTGGAGAAGCCCAGAATCAGGCCTGAAAGACAGCCTGAGAATTTTACATCAGAATCCAATTAATTTTGGGAAAAACATTAAAAATCTATTATATATATTAGGTTTTATATATTGTATAGAGAGAACTATATCATATTGTATTAGAGGATAGAATATAGATATTTTGTAATTCTTGAGAGAAAAGGAGAAGAAGCACTTTGAGAGAGAGATTGGAAGAAGGGGTGAAGGGATTCATCCAGATTCCAAAGGAACTTAAAAGTTGTATTCTTTGTGCATTAATTTTTAAACTCATGGTTTGCGTTTTTAATATTTATTTGTTTTCTTCATATATCATGAGTAGCTAATCCCTTAATCCAAGAGTTGGGTAATATTCTTTGGCTTGTTGTGTTTATTTAGTTGTATTGTGATTTTCTTGTGATTGTTAATCTGTCATTGAGGGCTTAACACAATTGAGGGAGTCGCGAACCTTTGATTATATCTATAAGAATTATAACGAATCGGGAGAGGATTTTTAATTCTAGTACATGAAATGATAGAAACAATTTAAGTATTGGATCGGGAGATTAATATGCAAATTGTGAAATATGTAATCCTTGGTTTTTAATAGTCTATAATTGTACTTTGTAGAACCATGAAAGTGGCTTTCAAGGGATAATTGTAGGCACTATAATCTACCTTGGGAGATGATTTTATAAACATTAGAAGGATTGTTTTTAGCAAAGTAAGAGACACAAACTAGACATTCATGATAGCCATTGAAAAACCCTTATTCTTGGATTGTTTCTCTCATATATCTTATATAACTTTATTTTTTTATTGGATTAAATTAGTGGATAGTTGAAATACCCATAAAATTATTATCCACACTTCTGAACTGTAAGAAATAAAATACTTGAAATTGGTGTTGATATTAGTCCTTCCCTAAGAACGAACTTCTAAAAATACACACCAACAATTATCTCAGCACACTTTGAAAGCTTGATTTGACAAGGGGAGGTAGTGTCCAATTTGTTCCACACCATTTAAAGCCATACAAACTTGTAACACTCATTATTTAAAACTCTCTTGATTGTATTTAATACATTTTGATATGAGGTTTTAATTTTTAGAGTGATAAGAAGAACTCTAGATTTATAGTTTATTGCTTTGGTTCTTTTTATATTTGTTGCTTCAGATCTTTGTATTTGAAGTTGTAAGCAAACCTCCGAGTATTTATACTTTTCAATAAAAAGAATATTTACCCAAAATCTCTTTGTGTATTTATTTCGTTTTAGTTTTGATATTCCGCTGTAATTAATTTTAGAAAAAGAAGAACATACATTCACCCCCCTCTGTATGTACCTTTTGTACCTAACAGGTGCTATAGATGGTGGTTTAGCGCCCGGATCAAGATCAATCTTATGATCTACCTACCTCCTTGGTGGAAGTTTCTTAGGTATCTCCGGTGGCATCACATCTTGATTTTCATCTAGAACTTCCTTGATTATGTTTGGAAGGTTGGCTCCATCTTCTTCAAGTTCATCATTCTTCATGACTACCGCCAAGTAGGTCTCTTCCCCCTTCTTGAACCCCTTCGATAGTTGCATGGCCGATAATATCTTCACCTCCTTGGTGCCTTCTATTGTAGGGACCATTCAAGGAGCCCCTTCTTTCATAATATATATTGAGTTATAATAGGGCATCGTGATAGCATTTACGTACCTTAGGAAGTCCATACCCAATACGACCTTGTAGTCATACATTGGGGCCACCGAGAAGTCTACCTTGCCTTTCCAAGTGCCAAGTTGTAACTCGACGCCATGTGCTACTCCCTCCAAAGGCTTGGCCTTAGCATTAACGGTCTTGAGCCACCCGCTTTTATTAGAGATCTTCAAGCTAACCCTCTTGGCCTCCTCCAAAGTAATGAAGTTATGAGTCGCTCCCGTGTCTACCATGGCTTGGGCCTTGTTCCCATTCACAAGTGAGTCCACATACATAAGCCCCCTGCTTCCTTGTGGTTCTGGCACCGGTTTGGTCTCTATGGCGTTGAGTAAGCGAATCGATCCAATGTGCCCCGCATTGGATGCTTGATCGATAGTTTTCTCTTGTTGCTCCATCATAGCTGAGAGGGAGCCAAGCTTCAGGCAATCCTTCATGGTGTGAGGACCTTTGCAAATGAAGCACCCCCCTTTTGGCACAAAATTCTTCTTCTTTTCCTCATAAGCTTCTTTCTTGGCAAATGGCTTGTATCCATCTCGTTTGTCCTTGTAATCTTTGGGGCCTTTGTCTCCCCCACCTTTCCCAAAAGTAGTAGCCTAGCGTTGGACTTGGGTTTGGATGATTCTCCCTTTTGGAACTCCGTCAAATACTCGGCTACAACAATAGCTTCATCCACATTCTTGACATCTCGACGTTGTAGCTCTTGTTTACCCCACGATTGAAGTCCATCCGTGAAGTAGAATAGTAAATCTTCGCTCGTCATGCTCGGGATTTGTAGCATAAGAGTTGTAAATTCCCTCACATACTCATGAATGGTGCCACTATGGCGTAGTTCCCTTAGCTTCTTCCAGGCCTTATACACCACATTCTCCGGATAAAATTGGCGCTTGAGCTCCTTCTTGAAGTCCTCAAAAGTGTCGATGGTGCACATGCCTTTATCAATGTCGGCCCGCTTCCTACGCCACCACAAAGTAGCAATATCTGAAAGATAACGAGTAGCTATACGTACCTTTGTTTGCTCATCCGAGACTTCCATGCCCTCAAAGTATTTCTCTAAATCCCACAAGAAGTTCTCTACTTCCTTAGCATCCTTTTTTCCTTCGAACGGCTTGGGCTTCGGGATCTCGATCCTTGGTGCCTCCCAAGTCACCATACCCCCGTTACGAATTCCGGTCTCAATTCTTGAGAGCTGAACCTTGATCTCATTAACTGCATCTTCTATTCTAATATCCACGACATTCAAGCGTTCATCATGGACCTTGCCTTGATCTTGAAGCTCTAGGATATCATTTTTCATTCCTTCAATATCTGACCTTGTCTCCTCCGCCTCCTCAAGCATATGATGCTCAAGTGTTTCAAAGTTATTGGCCATTTGCTCAATGCGTGGGATTAGTTCACTCATAGTTTTTGTTGTGTATATGTTGTGAACTTGATGATTTCATTAACAAAACACCTTGGTAGATTTACTTAGTGAAAAATGTAGCACTCGACGGATAAGGATTATAGTCCCGACGGATGACTCAATATAGTCCTGACGGATGATGATTTATTATCCATCGAGTGAGTAGCTTATGTAACAATAAGTCTGTAGCACATTTCTGCATACACATTGTTTAGATTCTGTAAGTAGCACTCAAGTCATGTTGACTTTAACTAGATATGCTGAATAGGTTGATTAATTGTACATAGATGATGTCTTTTAATCCTGCATAAAGGAAATAAAGTCAAATGCCAGATTGCTACCCGACAGATGAACAACAATGTTATTCGACGGATGATCAACTAGACAACCCGACGGATGATCATGAACCCGACGAATAAAGAATTCAAACATCTGTTGACAGTGACAACACAGTCACATGCGTCGAGTGTATGCAAATGGAATGTGGAAGCCTATTCAACTGGATTTTAGAAAACAAAGAAGCATTGCCATTTCCATGCTATTATGAAGATAGTCAAAGATTCTGGAATAGAGTAATGAAGTAGCATAGTATTAAACTTGATAGTTTTTATTTTATTATCTTGTCTTATTGCTTTGTAATCTTGGTGATATATATACCAAGAAGCAGCAAATAGAACAACTAACTAAGCAACCAAATAGAGAAACATTTGTAAGTTGTATTCTCAGTATTTCTCTGTATTCTTAGTTGTTCAACATTTGTAAGCAGCTGTGAGCTTTTTGCTACACAGAGTTCTCTCGATATATATTATATATCTATGGTGGATACATTCAAATCCACCAGAAAGTTTCTTAAAGACTAGTGTTTTTAATTACTATATGCCTTGGGAAGGTTACAATTTTGAATACAAAACTTTCAAGTTCTGAAACGAATCGATGGAAAAACTGTGTTTTGATTCATTTGAAGTTATTATTCCGCACTCTGCAAATCAATTAACACTGATATATATATATATTTAAGTTAGAATAATTTTTATTTAAGAAAATTTTTCAAGAATTCCATTCAACCCCCCCCCCCCTCTGTAATTCTTGTTGAATTGTTAATGGACTAACAATTGGTATCAGAGCAAGCTCTTGATAAACAAAGAGTTTAAAGATCAACAAAACAACAAGATGAACAAGAAGGATGTTGGAGTCAAGATACCTTTTATGGATAAAGATAATTGCCATCACTGGAAGGTAAAGATGCATCTTCATTTATTTTCTCAAGATGAGGCCTATGTAGATTGCATCAGAAAGAGGTCCTCATGTACCAATGAGAGCTGCAACTGGAAATGAGCCATTTGTCCCCAAGCCAAGGCATGAATGGTCTGATCCTGACATTGAACAAGTCAGGAAAGATAAGAAGGCCATGAATATCTTGTTCAATGGAGTTGATGGTGATATGTTTGACAATATCATCAATTACAAAACTGCCAAGGATGTTTGGGACACTATACAGATTATCTGTGATGGCACTGAGCAAATTAGAGAAAACAAGATGCAGCTACTGATTCAGCAATATGAGCATTTTTATAGTGAAGAAAGTGAGTCTCTCACTGACATCTTTAGTAGGTTTCAAAAAATACTAAATGCTCTGAAGCTGCATGGAAGGGTCTATCAGACAAAAGACTCCAATCTGAAATTCCTTAGATCTCTTCCAAAGGAATGGAAACCAATGACAGTGTCATTAAGAAACTCTCAAGATTATAAGGAGTTTACTTTGAAGAGACTGTATGGCATCCTGAAGACTTATGAGCTTGAAATAGAGCAAGATGAGAGGATCGAGAGAGGAAAGAAGAAAAGAGGGTCTATTGCACTAGTTGCTGAGCTAGAGAAAGAGAAGCAGATGAAGATGGAAGCTGTTGAGTCAACTTCAAGGGTCTGTGATAATAAGGGCAAGGAGCTGGTAGCTGAAAATGAAGATTCTTTGAGCCAAGATGACATGGAGGATATTGATGAACATCTAGCATTTCTTTCCAGAAGATTTTCCAAGCTCAAGTTGAAGAACAACTTTGGAGCAGCCAAGCCAAATAGAAACATGGTGGATAAATCAAAATTCAAATGTTTCAAATGTGGCTTGGCATGGCACTTTGCCAGTGAGTGTAGAAAGTCAGATTCCAACAAAAAGAAGTTTGAGCTTGTGGATTATAAACAGAAATACTTTGAGTTGCTCAAACAAAAGGAAAGGGCTTTCATTACACAAGAAAATGACTGGGTTGTAGATGGTCTGGATGAAGATGAAGATGTCAGCTATGTCAATCTAGCCCTAATGGCCAAGTCTGATGAAACAGAGACAAATTCTTCAAGTAATCAGGTAATTACTACAAACCTTGCACATTTATCTAAAACTGAGTGTAATGATGCTATAAATGACATGTCTACAAAGTTATATCATTTGCGTGTTACACTTAAGTCTCTTACTAAAGAAAATGCTAAAATCAAAGAAAACAATCTATTTTTAAGTGAGAGGAATAATGTGCTAGAGTCTCAGTTCATTGATTTTGAAAAATTAAAAATTAAGTGTAAGATTGCCAATGAGGAATTAACCGAGTTTTTGAAGAAAGAAGAAATTTTGAAGAAGCAGCTTGAACGTGAGCATGAGGTGATTAAGGCATGGAAAACATCTAGAGATGTTCATGCTCAAATCACCAAAGTTCAAGGGATCGAGTCCTTTTGTGATGCAGCCTGGAAGAAGAACAAGGAGAAGCTAGAACCAAATTTGGTGGAAGGAGTGCTAACAGATGTAGACTCGATAGATGATGAGGGTCATCCGTCGGATAACAAAAAGGGTTATCCGTCGTGTGATATAAATCCTCATCCGTCGACTGTGAGCAAGCATATCAGTAAAGCAAAACTTGTTAAGTTAAATGAGAGATATGGATCAGTTTCCAAGAATTTTATTCCAGGAGAATCTAGTCAAGTGAAGAAGGAAAAGAAGGCTAATATTGGCAATATAACTGTCAAATAATTGAGTGACAGACTTGAAAAGATTGAGGTTAAAACAGAGGCTAAAAAGAAAAACAATAGAAATGGTAAAGTAGGGATTAACAAACACAACAACTACACACCTGATAAATATACTCCAAGAAAAATTTGTGTCAAGTGTGGTAGTGTAAATCATTTGTCTGTTAATTGCAAATCTGCCATGCCTACTTCCATATATGTGCCACCTCACTTTCCCAACATGAATGCTATGTCTACACAGAATATGAATGCACAGTTTGCTAATATGCCATTTGCACCTAATCCTTATTATGCTGCATTTAGTATGTCACAAATTCCATTTAGCATGCCTTACTGGAATAACATGTTCACTAGTAGCATGTCATTCCCTGTTAATCAAAGTATGCATGATAATTCTGTTATGATGAATGGTTTCAAAGGCCCAACTCAAATAACTAAGGATGAATATGATATCCCCAAGTCAAATGAGATAAAGCCTAAGAAACAGAAAAAGAAAGCTAACAAGGCAAGACCCAAGGAAACTTGGGTACCAAAATTAACTTGATTTGATTTTGATGTGTGCAGGAAATCAGAAAGAATTTATGGTACTTGGATAGTGGTTGTTCAAGACACATGACTGGTGATTCTACCCTACTCACAAAGTTCAAGGAGAGAACTGGCCCAAGTATTACTTTTGGAGATGACAGCAAGGGTTATACTGTGGGATATGGCTTGATTTCAAAAGACAGTGTCATCATTGAGGAGGTTGCCTTAGTGGATGATCTCAAGCGCAATCTGTTGAGTATCAGCCCGCTTTGTGATAAAGGCAGTTCAATAACCTTCAACTCAGAAGCCTGTGTTGTGACTAATAAGAGGAACAACAAAGTGGTTCTCACTGGTGTGAGAAAAGGAAATGTGTACCTAGCTGACTTCAACTCATCTAATGCAGAATCCGTTACTTGTCTTTTCAGCAAAGCAAGTCAGGATGAAAGTTGGTTATGGTACAAGAAGCTATCTCATCTAAACTTCAAGACCATGAATGAGCTAGTAAAGAAGGAATTGGTTAGAGGCATTCCTCTAGTGGAGTTTTCTAAGGATGGATTGTGTGATGCCTGCCAAAAGGGAAAGCAGATTAAAGCATCATTCAGAAAGAAACTTGATTCAACAATTGAAGAACCTTTGCAACTGCTACACATGGATTTGTTTGGACCAGTCAATGTGTTGTACATCTCAAGGAAAAGATTTTGCCTAGTAATTGTAGATGATTTCTCAAAGTTCTCTTGGACATATTTCCTAAAGTCTAAAGATGAGGCTAGTGAAATCATAATCAATCACATAAGGCAAGTCAATAACCATCCTGATTTCAAAGTTAGAAGAATCAGGAGTGACAATGGACTGAGTTCAAGAATTCTGTCATGAGAGCATTTTGTGAAGAAAATGGAATTTTGCATGAGTTTTCAGCAGCAAGAACCCCACAAAAGAATGGAGTAGTGGAAAGGAAGAACATATCACTTATTGAAGTTGCCGGAACAATGCTTGAAGAATCTAAATTGCCAACATATTCCGGGGCTGAAGCTGTAAATACTGCATGCTACACTCAAAATATTTCTCTAATCAATCAAGAAAAATGCATGACTCCCTATCAATTATTCAAGAACAAGAAGCCAACTCTAAATTTTCTTCATGTCTTTGGCTGTAAGTGTTATATCTTGAGAAATCAAACTGATCAGAATGGGAAGTTTGATGCTAAAGCAGATGAAGGAATTTTTGTTGGATATGCTGTCGGTAAAGCATATAGAGTCTACAATCTAAGGACCAACATTGTTGTGGAATCAATACATGTTGTGTTTGATGATAGAAAGATTGAAGGACTGCAAGATGGAGACTACCATGAAAGCCTCAAATTTGACAATGTGGAGATGGTTAGTGATGACAATGATGATGAAAGTGATCACGAAATAGTATCAAAAGATAATGCAGAAAAATCCACTACAAATGAAGCACAAAATTCAACATCTGTCGAGTTGCAAAATGCTTCATCCGTCGGGAGGCAATCTGCGTTATCCATCGGTAGACAACCAGCTTCATCCGTCGGAACTCAAAATTCACCATCCGTCGGGTTATCAAAAGAAGCTGGAAATCAGAATAGATCACCTATAGAAAGTTCCCCTTTCTCAAATCAAAGATCTACAAACTCAAGGGGAGTTTCTAATAATCAAAACTCAATCACACATCAAGACAACAATGAGGCCTCTTCATCTAGAGCTAATCTACCTCAACAAAGGAAATGGACAAAGGATCACCCCTTTGAGCTCATCATTGGTTATGTTTCTTCTATAGTTCAAACCAGGAGAACAACTCAAGAAGAATGTCTATACAATAGCTTTCTTTCCAAGGAAGAACCAAAGAAGGTAGAAGAAGCCTTGTTGGATCATGATTGGATTTTAGCTATGCAGGAGGAGCTAAACCAATTTGAGAGGAATAATGTTTGGAAGCTGGTGCCTAAGCCTAAATGAAAGAATCCAATAGACACCAAATGGGTATTCAGAAACAAGATGGATGAAAATGGCATAGTAGTCAGGAACAAAGCTAGATTGGTTGCTAAGGGCTATTGTCAACAAGAAGGAATAGATTTTGATGAAAAATTTACTCCTGTTGCAAGACTTGAAGCCATCAGAATCTTCTTAGCCTATGCAGCCCATGCAGCCCATGCCAATTTCAAGGTTTATCAAAGGGATGTCAAAAGTGCCTTTCTGAATGGAGATTTGGAGGAGGAAGTATATGTCAGTCAACCTCCAAGTTTTGAAGATCCAAATTTTCCAGAACATGTCTATTATCTCTTACAAGCACTTTATGGACTGAAGCAAGCACCTAGAGCCTGGTATGACACTTTATCAAAGTTCCTTTTGGAAAATCACTTCACAAGAGGTACTGTAGATAAAACTTTATTCTTTAGAAATGTTAATGGCTCTAGCATACTTGTTCAAATTTATGTAGATGATATTATTTTTGGCTCTACAGATGAGAAACGTTACAAAAAGTTTGCCAAATTGATGCAAAGTAAGTATGAAATGAGTATGATGGGAGAACTAACTTACTTTCTTGGTTTGCAAGTTAAGCAAGTTAGTGATGGAATATTCATTAGTCAAACTAAATAAATTTTTGATCTTTTAAAGAAGTTTGATCTAATGGATTGCACATCTGCAAAAACTCCCATGGCTACTGCAACTAAGCTTGAATTAAACACTACTGAAAAGTCTGTGGATATTTCAAGTTATAGAGGCATGGTTGGCTCACTTCTGTACTTAACAACTAGTAGGCCATATATAATATTTGTTACATATTTATGTGCTAGATTTCAGGATGATCCTAGAGAATCTCACTTAGTAGCTAT
The DNA here is from genome assembly GCF_009905375.1 of Apium graveolens. NCBI lineage: Eukaryota > Viridiplantae > Streptophyta > Magnoliopsida > Apiales > Apiaceae > Apium > Apium graveolens. The sequence continues at coordinate 207,277,927 of NC_133656.1, forward strand.
TAAGAGAATTTTTAGATATCTCAAGGGAACACCAAAACTTGGCATTTGGTACCCTAGAGATTCTGGTTTTGATCTAACTGGTTTTTCAGATGCAGATTATGCAGGTTGTAGAATTGATAGAAAAAGTACAACAGGAGCATGTCAATTTATAGGAAACAAGCTTGTGTCCTGGTTCAGTAAAAAGCAAAATTCAGTTACTATTTCAACAGCTGAAGCTGAATATATTGCTGCTGGCAGTTGCTGTGCACATATTTTGTGGATGAAAAATCAACTGCTAGACTATGGTTTGCAAGTTGAAAGGATTCCTATTTTCTGTGATAACACAAGTGCAATTGTCATCACTGAAAATCCAGTACAACATTCAAGGACAAAGCACATAGACATCAAGTATCACTTCATAAGAGAACATGTAATGAATGGTACTGTGGAACTATATTTTGTTCCAAGTGAGAAGTAGCTTGCAGATATTTTTAACCAAACCACTGGATGAATCCACCTTCTCAAGGTTGGTAAGTGAGTTAGGTATGCTTAATTATTCTTTAATCCTTATGAGATAATTTGCAAGTTACAATGCAGCCAGAAATTTAAATCGATTTTTCAGTCATAGATGAAATTTTGGCTAAGTCAAAATTTATATCTCGACGGATGATCTTTATCCATCGAGTTTGATCATCCGTCGGAATACTATTTGCAAATAAAAATCAATTATTTTTCTGGAATATTTTATAACTCGACGGATAACAGTTTATCTTCATCCGTCGAATTGTCTTAATCTTAGCCGTTAATTTGAACATTATCCATCGAGTATACTTACAGTTTGTAAGCATAACACGACGGATAATTGGTGGAATTTTTACAGTTTATTTTTGAACGGCTATTTTAGGCAATTTTTATTGGCTACTTTATTTTACTTTATTATTTTTGGCAGTTATTTTTGAGACAGTATAAAAGCCTATTTAATTTCCATTGCTTTTCTTTTATCATTCTCAAATTATCTGCTCCAATTTCTTTCTCTTTCAAAGCACTTACTCTCTCTGCAAGCTCTTATTCTCTAACAATGGGGCATGTTGTCAATATTATGTCTCAAACTGGGTTCATTTATGAAAATAATAACTTCACAGCCTTAGTGAACAAGGGGATTCAACATTCTGGTGACTACCACAAAATGATGGATTTTGTGAAGAACTGCAAGCTTAGCTATGCCATGCTGGAATCACCCACCATCTTTTGTGAAGTTGTTGAAGAGATGTGGACCACTTCTACATATAACTCAACTGATAAAACCATCACACTCACTATCAAAGGTAATGGATTATGTATTAATAGTGATGTTATTAAAGCATGTTTCAAGATTCCTGATAATAATGTGACGTCACCGCACACAGACACTGATATAGTTAATATGCTTAATTTCATGAACTATGCTCTTTCTACTTCTAAGTTGAGTGACATTAGGAGATTGGGTCTTAGAAAGGAATGGAGTTTCATGTGTGATATAGTGACCAAGGTCTAATCTGGTAAAATCGGTAATTTTGATTCTGTGAATATTTCCATGCTTAACATGCTCTACATGCTAGTTACTAATAAGTACTTTAATTTTAGTGACCTTGTTCTGTTTGAGTTGGGTTTTAAATTAGGAGAGTTAAACAAGAGGGGTAAAAGTGTTTATTATGCTAGATTTTTCATGATGTTAGCTAACCACCTCTCTAAGGAAATTGTGCTTGAGAAGCCAAACAACAAATTGGATTGTTGGGTTCAAGAGAGAAGAATCATTGCAGATTTGAACAGGGCAAATCATCACAGAGAAGTGCCACTTTTCTATTTCCCTGTAATGGAAGCACCTCAGGTAAGTGAGGTAAGTTCATATATCCCTACTATTATTCCAACCTCACTAGTTTCTTTGAGTTCTAGTGTAGCTATGGCAACTGTGTTAATAACCCAACAGTTGCCTACCAAAGCTACCAAACCAACAAAAATTTCAAAATCCAAATCAAAGAAAGCCCCCTCTGGTATCTCTCAAAAGATGCCAGTTGCAAAATCCACTAAAACCAAAGAGGGGAGTGTGAAGGTGGGCAAGGTAGGTGAGGGAAAAGATGAACATAAAAGAAATCCTAAGGATAAGGACGGAGAGTTGAGTGGTTCCCAGCCTAGCCATACTATAGTTTCCCAACAAACTGCAGTGTTTAAAAAGGATAAAAGCTCACTTCTAGTTGCATCCTCCCAAAAGGATGTAACTATTGAACAAAGCTCTCAACCAAGAGCACATGCCAAGAGGGTAATGGACACTATCTCACCCCAAACTTATGCCAGAAAGAAATCCAAAACCCTTGGGGATGCACAGGGTACACACACTGTGCAAACTGGTGCTAAAGACACAGTCACTGCACCTTCACAAATTCAGCTTGATGTGGCTCCAATAAATGTGGAGTCACAGCCAAAATCTCTAGTGATAGAAGCACCTCAAACACCAAATTCTCCTACAAATTCTCTGGATGTGGATATGATCAACACATCAATTCCTGATTCTCCTTCTTTAACTCTGTTGGGGAAGCCAAAATCTAATGCAAGTGAGCATCATCTTTTAGATGATTTGTTGGCTCACTTGCCAATTCTTTCAGGAACTATTGAATCATCTGTGCCCAAAATATCATCAATCAACACTGAGTCCACAATAGTTTCAATTCCAAGTTCATTCATTTCTACTCTCTCGACGGATATTGCTCATTCATCGAGTAGTGACTGTATCCCGACGGATAAGCTTAACAGCAGTTATCCGTCGGATAGAAAAATCACTAGCCCGATGGATATTACTCATCCGTCGAGTGTCTCTACACAGTTTCAAACTTCATTTATTTCAAGTGCAGAAGACTTAGTGGTTGTACAGTCACTCTTAGGATTGAGGGAAGAGAGTGTTATGAGTGAGAGTCTGGGTTGCTCCCAGGAAAAAGGAGAGGAAAAGAGTAAAACTATGCAATCCATTTCTTCAGGATTGGCAAAAGAGAGTGAGAGGAGTCCCACCTTAGATGGTGAAGGTGAGGGTGTGAGGGTGGGGAGCCAGGGTGAGACCCTGATGTAACAAAAGAGAGAACACGAGAGAAATGCAGGTACAGGAGCTATAAGGATGGATGTCATTGCTAGTGAGTTAATGAATGTCCAGGATGCAGACAGGGAGGGACTATCTCAGCAACCTCAAACTGTTATAGATTCCACCTCCCTTGATGCTGAGGCATTTACTTACCCTGTTCCACCTTATCAACTTCTAGCTGAACAGGGCAATGACAATGCAGAAAGGATACTCAATTTGGTGCATACCACTCAGTCAATGCTAAGAGCTAATGATGCCATCACAGCTTTGCCTTCTACAGCTGGTGATGTGGATTATGAGACTGGTGGTTCAGCAGATTTCTTTGGTGATGAAGGTGGAGATAGTGAAGAAGAGGCATTGGACATAGGGGGAGAGGTAGGTTCAAGTTCAAGATCAGGAATGCCATCATGGGCATTTTCAAAGCACTGTGATGAGCACTACTTCAAGACAACCCTGATTCAACTAATCAATCAGACAAATACTGCTCTTCAAACCACTACAAATGCCAACACCAAGAAGCTCCTTCAAGCACATCTTGCTTCTCTGCAACTACAACAGATTCAAGGCTTCCAACATGCTAGAGATGTTAACACCATCAAGGGTGATATTGATGAGATGAAGAAGGCCATTTCTGAAAAAATGGATTCTAAGCTTCCAGAAGCTACAATGCTTGACATCAAGAGGCAACTAAGGAAAAATTCTGATCTTGCAACAAAGATAGATGCTTTGGATACAATAATGTCATCTATGGAAGCATATCTAACAGCCATTCATCTTCATTAAGCCCAATAAACAGATTTACTTCAGAAACTGGTGGCTGCTCAAACCTTCTCCTCTACTCAACTTGATGATAACAAAAAGGGGGAGGAAGGACCAAGTGAGGGGGAGAAGCTTCAAATTCAAATCAGTAAAGTAATTGTGCCCACAATTGCTTTTACCAAGCCACCAGTAACAAATAGTATAGATCTGATCAATGCAACAACAACCAATTTAAGAGAAGCTGAAAAGGAGCAGTTGAAGCCAATCAACTGGGAGAAAATTGATGAGGACATACAAAGGAAATTTGGGCTAGTAAAGGAGCCAGTAAAGTCATCCATTCATCACTCTGAAGTCAAACAGATTTCTGTGAATGAAATGAGCATGAACTATCTGGAAAGAGGACAGTCATCCTGCATCAAATCTCCAAAGGCTGAAATTATTCTGAAGCCAAGGGTGAACTATCCAAAATCATCATTATAGAACCCTTTGGATACAGTATATGAGACACCTAAACCTGATGAGAAGAAGCTTCCGTAAAGATCAATTGCCTTCTACAAGGATCCAGCTGATTCAGCATTAAGAAGAATAATTGCTAAAGTTTTCAGGAATGGGAAAGAAATTTGTGTGGTGGTTGGACATCCTCAATTTGCTCAAGCAAAGAGAGAAGGAAAGATTGAAGCAGGAAAAGAAGCAAGCTATTCTAGATGCCAAAAAGGCTAAGCAAAAGAAAGAGCAAGCTACTATCTTGGCCAAGCTACAAGCTGTGAAACCAACACAACAAATTCCTTCTCAGCCATCTAGAATCACTGAATCTCACGATCCAAAGAAGCAAGTTGAATCAGAACAGAAGAAATCTCCAAGATACAAGGAATTGGCCAAAAGAACCAAAAGGAAACTGGATTTTGTTGATAAGGAATTGGAGGATCAGTTTTCTAAGGAATTCACTTCAACTATAACTCAAGCATCAAAGCCCACTGTGGTATTTGAAGACATCAAGGTGTTGGATCCTTACAGGAACATTCATGGTGAACATATTGTGCCTAAGGATGAACCAATAGACTGGGAGAGCCTACCAATTCCTAACTTCAACTTGCCAATACTTAACAAGCCAAAGAGAACAAAGTCAAGGGCGGTCAAGAAAGTGAAGTTGTCACCTCTCAAATCCAAATCTCTAGTCCAAGCTCAATCTAAAGTCAACAAGGGAGATTACATGTACTTGTGTGATATCAAGGAATTCTCTGATCTAAATCTCTATCTGGATGAACTAGAAGAAGTGAGAGGAATTGATGCATACAAAAATCTACCCGAAAGGTTAGTTTTCAAGTACAATGGAGGAAAGGAGATTCAATGGCCACTTCACAGGGTTCTTCAAGAAAGCCAAGCTGTACTGATTAAGGTTTATTCATCTTTCAAGAAGAACTTTGGGTTCAATGTAACTTCAAGAAGATTGATTCTAAAGAAGATTAAAGAACTGAGGAGTTTTAGAGCTAAAGATGCACTCCCAAAGACTTTGATTATCCCTTACACAGGGAGAAGAGTGCATCTAAGGCCCTACTGGCTGATGGAGTTCATGGATGACAAAGGAGTGAGAAGATTTTTTAGATTAGAAGACCAATTGAGCATCTCTAGCAATGAGACTCTCTTGGAGATGCAAGAAAAGCTAAATCTCTCAGAATCTGATGAACTGGAATTCCACAGACAGCTCCAAAATCAGATAGAAGAAAACAACAGAAAGCTTGGAAAGAGATCCAGACCTTCAAGGAACTAGATAAATCTACTCAGGCTAGAGGAGCACCTTGAAAATGACTGAGCTAAACTTTGTATATTTTGTTATTTGAAGCACTTTACAGTTTTATCTATCTACTTTCAAAGTTGTATTTTTAGGGTGTTTTGTTATCATCAAGTTTCTCTTAATTTATGGCTACAATTTCAGTAGACAGAAATTGGGGGAGATTGTTGTGTATATGTTGTGAACTTGATAATTTCATTAACAAAACACCTTGGTAGATTTTACTTAGTGAAAAATGTAGCACTAGACGGATAAGGATTATAGTCCCGACGGATGACTCAATATAGTCCCGATGGATGATGATTTATTATCCATCGAGTGAGTAGCTTATTTAACAATAAGTCTGTAGCACATTTCTGCATACACATTGTTTAGATTCTGTAAGTAGCACTCAAGTCATGTTGACTTTAACTAGATATGCAGAATAAGTTGATTAATTGTACATAGATGATGTCTTGTAATCCTGCATAAATGAAATGAAGTCAAGTGTCAGATTGCTACCCGACGGATGAATAACAATGTTATTCGACGGATGATCAACTAGACAACCCGACGGATGATCATGAACCTGACGGATAAAGAATTCAAACATCTGTTGACAGTGACAACACAGCCACATGCTTCGAGTGTATGCAAATGGAATGTGGAAGCCTATTCAACTGGGTTTTAGAGAACAAAGAAGCATTTCCATTTCCATGCTATTATGAAGATAGTCAAAGATGCTGGAATAGAGTAATGAAGTAGCATATTATTAGACTTAATAGTTTTTGTTTTATTATCTTGTCTTATTACTCTATAATCTTGGTGATATATATACCAAGAAGCAGCAAATAGAACAACTAACTAAGCAACCAAGTAGAGAAACATTTGTAAGCTGTATTCTCAGTATTTCTCTGCATTTATAGTTGTTCAACATTTGTAAGCAGCTGTGAGCTTTTTGCTACACAGAGTTCTCTCGATATATATTATATATCTCTGGTGGATATATTCAAATCCACCATAAAGTTTTTAAAGACTTGTGTTTTTAATTACTTGTGTTTTGATTCATTTGAAGTTATTATTCCGCACTCTACAAATCAATTCACACTGATATATATATATATATATATTTAAATTAGAACAATATTTATTTAAGAAAAAATTTCAAGAATTCCATTCAACCCCCCCTTCTGTAATTTTAGTTGAATTGTTAAGGGACTAACAGTATTTCAAGAGTAGTAACTTTTTCTTCAAGTTGATCAAGGTTAAGACGGGACTTACTTGAACCTCGATATTTTTTGTCCTTATCATTGCGTGGAATAACATCCCTTCCTCGGTCATTGACGTTGCTAGCATCAGTGACTTCATCTCCTCCACTTCCCATGATGTTTTCCTTCAAAGTTACACCCTTCGCAACCCTGGGCTCGGATACCACGTTGTCACGGACTTAGAACTCCCTTAGTTCAACTGCGCCGACACTTAGCTCTTGTCTCCTCTTGAGAATTACTAAGTAAGCCTTTCTAGACAACTAAGTGAACACACACAAAACACTCAGAGTATTTGAAAAAAGAGAGGAATTTTTATTAATAAGAGTACTAGTTTTTACGAGTGAGAGCTTTTACAACTTGTTGGATGATCCTCCAAATGAGGGGATCTCCTCTATTTATACTACTCTATACTACTCTGAGAGGATTCTAAAACTTTTTACAATATTCCTCCACCGGAAAAGGTTGTAGGATTTTCCATCTAAAATATCTATCTAAGATATTTTCTAAGTACATTTCACAAGATTCTAGAGTTTTCTTTTATTTACAACAGATTACTATCATATTTTAGATTATTTTAGAAAGTTCCGCAATGAAAAATGGCATATACGGGTCCCAGTTAATCGGTACGTGACACTAAACTCCAAATACTTCTACAAAATTTTCATATTTGCCATTTGATTTTTCTTACAAGCATTTTAAAGTGAAATTTATACGGAAAGTTATTATTACTATTTTTAAACCTTTTATTATAAATTATAGTCAGTACATATTTTTATTCACGATTTTTTAAAAAAAATATATAATTTAACTATACTATCAAAAACTTGGGATAAAATTAAATCAACAATCAGACATTCATAAACGGTGAGAGTATTTAATTATTTAAACAGCTGATACCAGAAACCATATTATGACAATTTTCGGATGAACAGATATCAACTGTGGTAATGTTTTAGGCAATGTGATATATCAACAACGTATTCCTTGTGAAATTTGCAGTGATTTTTCCCTAGTTTTTTTATAGAGAGGAAAGAGAAAACAAGCTCAAACAAACAACAAAAGGCAAAGACCAATAATTTCGTGCTCAGAAAATATACGGAAACAAAAGTGACAAAGTGTATAATTTCTCCAAAAACAAGATTCAGGCAAAACATGAAGCTGCTTGAGAAGTTGAGCTAACATCATTTATAAAGATATGGCCATTTGATACAGGTGATTCATAAAAATAAAATTGTGAACTAAATTCACCAAGTATATTCTGAATAAAGATTCCAGAGGATAGTGAATACAAATGAAACACACAAACATTAGGTTCACTCAAAATCTGCTAAAACAACTACTTGAAAAATAGAAAAAGTATACAACCTAATTAATATTGGGTATAGAGGTTCATCATCAGCCTTTCAAGTTGTAATGCTAATGCATTGTTGTAGGTCCAAACACACCAGAAAAGGGACACAAAAAATCACAAACTGCTTGAAAAGAAAATTGTAAACCATTCAAGTATGGTATATCTTACCAGATCTTACATAGAAAAAAACACAATTGGCAGAACTAGTTAGAAAGAGGAAAGAGAGGAAAATGGGTATATGATACAACATTGTTAATTTAGTAACTCTGAATGTTTAGTTTTCACTCAAAGGTTCAAACACTCTTTAGATCACACACACAAAAAAAATTGTCTCTGTACTCGAAATTTAAATATCAGTATTGAGTCTATTGAGACTGAAACATTTCAAAGACAACAAGAAATTCATTCCTTGGTTTCACCCAAAGTTACAGACAACAATCAACCAAGTAATTCACTTCCCCACTTCCTCAGGGTCCAAGCTTAAGCTGCCAAAATTGTTAAACCAAACCTCCCGATTAATCCCCGATTTCCGATTAATCCTAAATGGGTAGCTCAACCGATTAGTTCAGATTCCCGATTTTTACAACACTGGTATTGACACCGAAACATTTCAAAGACAACAAGAAATCCATTCCTTGGTTTCACCTTTAGTTACAGACAGCAATCAACCAAGGAATTCACTTCCCCCCTTCCTCAGGGTTCCAAAGCTTAAGCTGCCAAAATTGATAAACCAAACCTAATGAGGCACAAATAACTTTTAACAGACTTAATACTTTACAGCTTGTTCTCTAAAACTAGCACAAGTAATTCTCCACCAACCATTGCAACTAAAATTCAAGTACCAAGCAGTCAATTTAATGAATATGCTTAATACTTAATAGTAAAAGAGACAAATAGTCAAATACAGTTAAACACATATAATAAATATAATTATTTAACAAGAAATGCAATCACTTCGTAGTTCCTATCCCCCTTCACAATCAAAAAATAATTGCAAATGTCAGCAACTTTTGAGAAAGATGTATAATTATTATAACTCGAGATCGAAACTTAAGGTATATTGTGAGTGATGATATTGCCTTGGCTACATCTAACAACTTGTTCAGAACCACAAACATCAACATTGCAAGTCTACATATAATATTACGCCTAAACATCAATTAGTGGACTTGTATGGAAGAGGTACCGGACCTCTCCTCGAATCACTGTCATCCAATAATCTCTGAACCTTCTTCTTAGCACAATACTGCCTGTCGAAATGCTTCACCTATACAGAAACAACAGAATATCAGTACAAATTAAAAACAAAATTGAATAATTTTACAAGCTCAAAGAAAAACTCAACAAAACACGAAAACACATGATTAAACAAATGGCTTACCCAAGTAGGTCTACATCGATTGACATATTGAGTTCTAGGGTTTTTACATTCCTTTGGATAAAGCAGTCCAACTGATGCAATTTCTGTTGGTTTTTTATCCGATTCTTTCTCTAAACAAGCGTAAAATGCATCCCGAGCCTGATAGAATCGAAGATATTATGAATCACGCATATAGTGAAATATATACGAGGTAGCTTGAGGTAATAACGAGAAAAGGGGGAAATAAGAACCTTGTAACAAGCTTCTCTAGCTTCGAAAAGTACGTCTGTGCGGATTGTGTCAGCAGCCTCAGCTCCCATTGCCATTTCCACTATTAATCACAGAGAGAGAGGGAGAGAGAGAGAGAGAGGGAGAGAGAGAGAGAGAGAGATTGTAGCTTCTCTAGCAGTGCTGTGGCTTGGCCAGGAAGAAGAAGTTTTTAGAAAGCAATTTTTTCCAACTGGGCTATGTTCAGCCCAACTATTTACGTACATGGTCCGCTTAACAAGCCCAAGAGTGAATAATAAAAATGTTTTTGTTTTTCCTTCAAAGAAAGTTCTTCAGATAAATAATACTAGAAAAATAATAGTTTTTTTATGGGGAATCAATTCAATAATAAAAAATGATTATCTACAAATACAAATACAATGGAGTCTGAATAATCATAAAATATATAATATTACTGATTAATCTAATATTTGAAAATATAATAGCATAGTTTATTGAATTTCAGATATGTAAATTTACCCACCAGTTTAAAATGTCGACTATATAGACAATTATTTAAGAATTTTTATCACTAAATCAAAATTTTAAAATTTTATATACATTATCAAACATTTCGGACAATAAATCATAGCAAAATATATACCAACCTCTCATCAGGAATGAGGGAACAAATTCAAATAAATTGAAAACAAATTTTATCAACAAAATATTGAATAAAAACTAATAATAAAAATTTAAAAATCCTTTCTCAAAGTAGGACGATTGTCGAAATATAAGAAGAAAACAAAGAAAAATTAGTATATTTCTGAAAAAAGATAAAAGTACTGATTTTTGTTTAATTTTCAATATAAAAATATTCTTTTCTAAGAAAAAATTATATACAAATTATTAATTATTACTATGATTATAATTATAAAAAATTGAAATATATGATTTCCTTTTTTCAAAAAATACATCTACACTATATTATAATAAATAAAAAATTAAAAGTTTTGTACTCGGTCGGTCGGTACTTGGTGAAATTACTTAATTACCCTTACTTAGTTATTTCAATTCTAATTATTGGGTCGATCAATTCTAATTCTAATTGATATTGAAGTCAATTTTCTCTATTACATTACCAATTTTAATTCTATTTTATATTAAACTCTATATCATTATAATTTATATTAAATTCAACTTCTTTTACCAATTTATATTTTAATTCATATCGAGTTCTATATTATTCTAATTTGTTACTTCAGGCTAAAATTAATAAGCAAACTAAATATAATTATTAAGATTTAGTTGATATGTCATGTGAATCGGCCTATGATAAAATAATAATACTATTAATCCTCCTAAAAAATTATACAAAATAATATATTTAATTTATCCAGAATAAAAAATTACATTATACAATTGATTGAGACTAACACAAAACTAAAATAAAAATATAATCCGACCAACAAAAATAAAATACTTCCTCCGTCTCATTTTACATGTCCCTTTTGGGGAAAAAACACATATTAAGAAAATGGTCAGTTGGATAACATTTTTAACAAAATATCTCATTAAATGCATTGAAAAATGAGAATAGATACTAATTTTAGAAAGTCAAATCTTGAAAATAACAAATCTAAAAATAATTTTGAAAAATTATGCTTAAATTTACATTGAAAGAAGGGAGGGACAAGTAATTTCATATAACTTTTTTTTTTCAAAAGAGAAATGTATATTGGGACGAAGTGAGTAATATATACTAATTATTCATTTTAAAACAAAATTATCTTATTGATCCACACTTAAAAGAATTAAAATTAAACTAAAAATAATTAGTTTGAGTTGGTCGGTGTATAGGGCATCGGGCTAAAATAAAATAATATAAAACACTTATCCAATATAAATCAAATAAATATTAAACTAAATATAATTCGTATCCTCTTGATGTGAACTAAAAATCAAATTTTAATTAAAATATAAATATTATTTTTTTAAAAATACACATAAAATTATCAATAAAACTATATCGTTCAATCATTAAAATTGTCTTATTCAAATATATTTTATAGAATTATTGTTAATCGATTAAGTAATCAACATGTTAAAATAATTTTTTTTAGGGTCCCAACATAATGAATACATTATATTTTTATCCTCAATAAAATAATAATTTCGTTATAATAACATTTTCTCCTTATCAATACTATTACTTTAAATAAATTTAAATGTTTAAAAAGTTATGAACATATACGTCAACTAATATTATTATTATGAAGTTATATCATTTAAAATTTTAGATGAACAAAATTAAAAATTGAATTCAAATTTTTTCTAAAAAATTATATAATATTAAAAAAATTCTTTGCTATCCGTGCATCGCATGAGTTTTTAGCTAGTTACTACCTCGTCCCGATCATTTATTTACAGTTTCCTTTTTTGGATGTTTCATCCAATTCTTTACATTTCAAACCTTACCAAAAATAGTTGACGGGTCCACCACTTTCTCACTTTTCCTCCCTTTTCAAACTACTTTTAACCTCATTATCTTCTTTTTATATATTAAAAATCAACTGGTCCCACCAATTTCCCAATTTTCTTTCTCTTTTCCACTACTTTATACATATTTATTAACCTCCTTACCCCAACCAAACGTAAAAATTGACTGGACGGAGGGAGTACTTTATATATTACTCCCTCTGTCCCTCCCATTTGTTTACACTTTCCTTTTTTGGATGTCCCATCCAATTGTTTACATTTCAAAACTTTCCAAAAATAGTAAGGTTTTTATAATTTTTAAAATAACTACATCCACTACTTCTCTCCACTATACCCACTTTATACATATAATATTAATCGGTGCCACTACTTTACTCACTTTTTTAACTTTCCTCCACTATTTTATCATTTTTCTTAAACTCCGCGCCCCACCCAAATGTAAACATTTGGGAGGGACGGAGGGAGTATTAAATTGTGATAGTTGATAAAAGGAAAATTGAGAAGTTATTCTTCTAAATTACAAAAATTATTTGTTTTTTGTTATGTTGTAACAGTCGGTAACTTGTCTTAAACCCTAATTCAAAATCAGACAAAAAAAAGCAAAAGATATCGAGGGGGAGAAGCTAGGGTTTAGCAAATTATGAGCAAAGACACCTCTTTTTTGTTCTCCGGCATCAAATTTGACCGTAAAAAGTTCGCCGCCGATTTCTCCAAGTTCAAGGTTAACTTTATATCTTCTGTATCTTATTTTCTAGTCGATTTAACTGGTTATCGAAGACAGGTGTATATAAATCTTGTGATTGTTATATTTTGTGATTTGGAATGTTTGATTAGGAGAAGAAAGAAACTGCTGATACAGATGAGCAATTTCTTGAAAATGAAAATTCTGCGCCTGAGGCGGAGACATTGCCAGTTGTGAAAAAGAGGAAAAGAAAGTCCAAGGTTTCATCTTCAGGTTATATATATTTATGCGTGCGTGTCTAATGATTTTAGATATAAAACCGATACGGCAGCAAGCAGCATTATAATTAGACTAAATAATATGCAGGACTATGCCAAATGCTTATTAATGAAGTTAATTTAGTGTATTTGAGGACATCTTTATTGGGTGTTTCTAGAACCTTAATTAAACAGCCACACGATTATAATGTTTCGGATAATTCTATGTGTTTAGTGCTTATTGTTGCATACAGTTGAGAGATTGCCAACAAATAAAAGTAGAAAGGGCGACTATTAAGATTAGATTCTTCTGAATTTTAGATTTATTTTGTTTGTTTGTATGTGTTTTAGTCTCAGTAGAAGGATTCAATGTATTTAAGGCTTCAACATCGGAGATTGTGCCAAAAGATAATGATGTGAATGAGGTTGATTCTGAAGCGAAGAAGGAATATCACAGGCAAATGGAGGTTCAGTCTACTTCTCTCTGAGAAACACACATACACAAATTTAAGTAGTTACCATCGTAATTAGAGTTACTAATTTTAATTTTTGTCAGCGAGATGCACTTCTGAGAAAGAAGCATAATATTCACGTATCTGGTATGAATGTTCCATCGCCTCTTCAAACTTTTTCCGAGTTAAGATCAAGGTAGTTTCTACTTTGCAGATTATATACATATCATCTGTTTGACATGGAGGATTTATTTCAAAATATGTAGCTGTCTTATTTGACACTCTATTATGTTAATGAGGATAAAGCTAAAACAACCTATAATCAGAAATGTTATTGTGTTTTCTTAATTATTGAAAATGGTAATTGTTAGTGTTTCTCAAGCTTTTCAGTATATAAGATTACTTTCTGGCCCTGTAGTATTTTTTTATATAGTATACGATCCTTGTGAAGAATTTGCTAAATCTTGTTACAGATTTTATTTGCTAAATCATGCCCACTTGTTAATAATGTGTACATACCCAGACTTTTACTATTTACACCATGAATGCTTTGTAGACTCTAGATATCATAATGTGTCACAGAAATGTTCCTGGACTACTCCTTTGCTATAATTTTTAATTAGGCGGCTTCTATTTAATTAATAAGGTTCAACTACACCAACATTTTAGACCTACAGTATTGCTTAGATTTTGATGTATACATCAGAAAGATGCTATACTCAGAAGTAGAGAGTTTAAACATAAAGCGATAGTAATATTGTCAGCTGATTGAAAGTTTATTTCCAAGATTTTCTAAGGCTCCCGATTCACATTTTCTATTAGGCTCAAAGTTATTCTATAATTGGTATAGGCCAATTTGATCTAAATCTGGGAAAGCCTGCTCCAAGGACTTACATCTTCACCTATTTTAATGAAAAATTATTAAATTATATGCTGCCATCCTCCTTAGTTCTAAACCTACATTTAGTCGTATGTTGTTGCAATTGAGTACAGTATATATTCGTCTTTTGTAGATATAAATGCAGATCATTTCTGGTGCGCAACTTGGCAGAGCTTAGATTTAAAGAGCCAACACCAATTCAGAGGCAGGCTATTCCAGTCCTCCTATCTGTATGGCTTATTATTTAAAGCTATTACCTTTTCCCTTATATCTGTTTCTCAGGAACCCTACTCTTAATTGTAGATAAAACAAATGGTTTTCAATTCTTAAGAGACATGATTAATTTATAAATTGTGCATTTACTAGGGGCGGGAATGCTTTGCTTGTGCCCCAACAGGTTCTGGCAAAACAATGGCATTTGTCTGTCCCATGCTAATTAAACTTAAGGTATGCCAGAGACATTTGAGCTGTTGTGATTTTATTTATGAACGTAAACATATCTTATCTTGCTATATGTTCAGCATGCTTCTACCGATGGTATTCGGGGTCTTATCCTACTTCCAACACGAGAATTAGCTGCACAAACAGCAAGAGAGTGCAAGAAGCTGACTAAAGGAACAAAATTTCGTATCAAGCTGATGACTAAGCAGCTTGTGAAATCTGCTGACTTTTCCAAACTGCATTGTGATATATTAATATCAACACCTTACCGTGTTCAATATGCTGTTCGTAAGAAAAAGCTTGATTTAAGCAGGTATGCACACTCTATAATTGTTTCAGTGAATGCTCAACAAAAATTGGGTTGATGTTTAAAACTCAGAATTCATTTTAGATTGATGTTCTGCTACCTGACAAACCACATGTTAACCTACCCATACTAAACACTATATAGTATTTTTAAGTATCTGTCCCTTCTTTGAAAAAATATATATAAAATGAGCATATTTATACGTAATTATGATAAGCATTTAGCCATCTATATTGTATTACAATTTAGACATGTAATTACGTCGGGGGTGTTTTGATGTACTCATATTTCCTTTTATAAGAGGCAACAATAGGTGAAGCCAAACAGTCTCATCATTTTGCCTTGTTTTAGACACATAATTAGGACCAAGGTCTATCCATTGACCCATCGAATTATGTACCAGGACATGCCCCAATTTTTTTAAAATTGCTTTTGAATTGAGACGGCTCTATGCAGTTATATATGAGGAGAACGTGCTTTCTCTATTGGTTTCTGGTAATTTTGCCAGGTTAAATAAACCCACAAATAGACACCCTCTTGTTGCATGAGAACCGGCTCTAAACTTTGACATCTGATAAGTGATAAACATGAGACAAACTTGTTATTTAGTGATTACTATTGCTCAGTGCAGAGTCAGCACTTGTGATGAATCATGATTTAGTTCTATCTGGCTTTGAAACTGGGAACTAGAAGTATCGCTTTTCTATTCAGTATATTTCTAAATTTCTGTTATTATTTGCAGGGTGGAATACCTTGTCCTGGATGAATCTGATAAATTGTTTGAGCTTGGCTTGGTGAAGCAAGTTGATACAATTGTTAAAGCTTGTTCAAACCCTTCAATAATGCGTTCACTATTTAGCGCTACATTACCAGATTCAGTGGAAGAGCTTGCACGCACATTAATGCATGATGCTGTCAGAGTCATTATTGGTAGAAAGTAAGTATGAAACTGAGATGGTGCAAATTATAAGAATTTAATTTGATTTGGGTGATGTAGTTTTTTGTTGCTATTCCAAATCAGTTTTGAGACCAGTGTATCCCTCAGCAATAACTGGAATGCATTAGCAGATCTGCTCCTTAGCAGAGGTGTACTCAACTGTTGACGTTTTTTCCTTTTTGCTACTCACTTCGGTTATATATATATAGGAATTCTGCATCTGAAACAATAAAACAGAAACTATTATATGTTGGAAGTGAAGAAGGGAAACTGCTTGCTATTCGCCAGAGTTTTGCAGAGGTAAACTGCTGCTATTATGCCCACTGCATGCTGGGAATTCTCTCAGTTGTCATTATAGTTGCTGCATGATGCATCTATAGTGCTATATTGTTCCCTCTACAAATCTTTGCTTATAAATGTTTCTTGTTTCAGAGCTTGAATCCACCTGTACTTGTTTTTGTCCAAAATAAAGAAAGAGCAAAAGAGCTTTACAATGAATTGAAGTATGACGATATAAGGGCTGATGTCATACATGCTGATCTATCGCAAACAGAGGTAATCATAAAAATCTTTTGACATGATCTCAAACTAGATACGGTATTGAAGAAATCAACAGTGATGTTTCTATAAAAAAACAGAATTGATGAACTTCCAATCCAATATTGATATTCATGCTTCGTGTAAACTACTTGCTAGAAATTCTTTTAGCACAATCGCCTCATTTCAGTGTATTTAGTCATGTCACTCAGTCACTGTGGTGTAATAGTTGTACAGGAATCTTATAATTATGTTTTGGTAAAGTCTGTCTGTTAAAGTCTGATAATTTTTGGTGTTTATGTTGCTTTCAATTTGATTATTCAGTTTTTCTTTGTTTGTATACCAACTCCAGTAATTAGAAGAATTCTAATTCATGTTCATTAAATTCAGCGAGAAAATGCAGTTGATAATTTCAGAGCTGGCAAAACATGGGTTTTGATTGCAACTGATGTTATTGCTCGTGGTATGGATTTTAAAGGGATTAATAGTGTGATTAATTATGATTTCCCGGATTCTCCAGCCGCATACATTCACAGGATTGGTAAGTCTCTCAGTTTCTCTGTCTTCGACTTGGGTTACCTGTAATCATGATCATTCGTTGCTCTAAAACCTAGTTGATGGAGACTTTTATCTATATATTTTGGTCATCTGAAGGTTAGGTCTGCCAAACCTTCAATACATTGGCTAGTAAAATGAATCAATTTATTGTGACTTGCACATAGGGGACTTGCGCATAGGCATCTGCTTATGGAGAATTATCAATAACGTTTTACTAGACCGTTCAACCAATTGTTGACTTTTAAATCATTCACTTAATTGTTAATGGAATTAGTTATACTTGCATTTATATTCACTTATTCACTTGATTGGTGGTATAAGTTTATGCTTGGATATAGAAATAATTTTGTTAATAATTTTGGCTATAGAAATTATTTAACTGTGGATATTAAACATGATTAGTCCTAGGGGTATATTTGTTTTGCTTTTATTGCTCGATTTTGGACCGTTGGTCCGTTTCCTCGTTTGAGCACTTTCCTGTGAACACCGGCTTCCAAATTAATGAACATTTTCATTTTTATCATCTCAAGTTGCTGAAATTCGTTGCTTTTTATCTATATAGGTCGTTGTGGCAGAGCAGGGCGGAGGGGAGAAGCCATTACTCTGTACACTGAGGCAGATGTTCCGTTTCTGCGTAACATAGCGAATGTAATAACAGCTTCTGGCGGTGAGGTACCAGCTTGGATTCTGGCATTGCCCAAACGTAAGTGGAAGAAGCACAGACCGGGGAGAGAACATATATCCGTGAAACCACAAGATGATGATGAATAAGATCTGGTGGTTTCTTAATTCATAAATTACACCCTCACTATATCGGAATGCAATTTTGATAAATATATACTGATGAGATGTGTTAATTTATCGGCCAACAGGATATCTTATGCTTACCTTGCACCTCTAAGCTCTGATGCTTACTTCAAAGGGGTTGTGTGTTTGGCTGTGTGCCATCCATGATTTTTTTTATTTTTTATTTTTATTATAGCATATGCTTATTCTAATTTTAACGATGAAGTTTAGTCATAGTTTTGGTTTAGAAAACAGTAAGCTACTTTCAATCCAGAGTTTGTACTCTTGCAACGAACGAGTCAATGTTGTTCCTTTACGATTAAACGAGGAATTTTTATTTTTATTTTCACCCACAATTGCTTCAATTAGCGGAATATAAGTGCCAGAAATGTTGCAAGATTGGGAGTCATCTCAGAATAATTGTACTCCAGTCTAACCCTTCACTCTTTTTTAAAAATTATATTACAACACATGGAAAATATATTTTATAAATAATTTTTATTTTGTTGTAAAATACATGAAAAAAGTCAGAATTTTTATTTTTTTGAAACGGATGTGAGACGCCACGTGTCTGGTTGTTTAATCTACTGTGTCGAATTGAGAGTAAAAAAAATGTGAGTGAGATAGATAGACAGGGACATGGGGTCCAAATTCTAATCTTCTTCTTCTTGTACGTTGAGTGAAGTAAATTATAGATATCAACATAAACATAGACTGATAGACCTACAATACAACCACCACCTCTAATTCAACAGTTGTGCAGAGATCTGTCAGTTTAAGTCACAGGTATTTTTCTACTTTTTCTACACCAACCAACCTAAATTTTGGCTAGTAATTCTTTTTGTTCCAACTGTCCCTGCGTTTTTATGTACTGTTCATGTTTTGTTTGATTTTATGTCAGCTGGGATTTTCCCCATTTTACTTCAAGTTTAAGTTTTCTGTTCACTTCAAAAAAAAAACGTTTTCTGCAACTTTATGATCTGGGTTCTAAACATCATTAAACCATTTACACATTCACTTTTTGTATTTAAGTTGTTGACTTTATTTTATTAATTTTAACATGGCTAGTGTGGATATCCTGTGCATAGTTTGTTTTGAAAAAGAAAATCAACTCAGGAAACTTATATTCTTAAAACTTGACCATAATTGCAGCAAAGTCTATTTTTTCCATATGTACTTCAAAGTTTCTCAGCAACCACATATCTAGTCAGAGTAAGTTATTTAATCTGAATTACCAAAAAAAAGTTATTTAATTTTTGATATTTGTGTGTATAGATGTTTACATAATTGAATTTGGCTAGGTGTTAAATGCATGCTTATATCATGTTTGTATAAAGACATGTTCTTTATCACTATCCATGACATCACTTTTCGTCTACATTTGGGATAGATCTTGGAATGATACAACAATGGGGAGGAAAGGAAATTTGTTTTCTTCCATAAAGAAAGCCTTTAGTCCAGAGTCCAAAGAAAAGAAAAGACAGGTTTTTTGAAGTTCTATCTTTGATAAGTTTTTGTTGATTTTAGATTGTTTTTTAAAAAATCGTTGTAATTTCAGAAAGCAAATGAATCGAAAAATAAAGGGATTGAGAAGGAAAACTCTTTGAATCCAGAATCCTCGACTTTAGAAACTGTCAGTGTACCTCATTCTCTTCCTCCACCAGCAGAAGTGTATTTGCCACAAAATGTAATTGAAGATGAGCAGACACAACATGCTTCTTCTGTTGCAGTTTCCACCTCTACACGCGCTGAGGGTGCTATTGAAGCTCCTTCGGATGTCACAGAGGTTGTTCAGCCTGTTGCAGTAACTCAGTTCGCTAGCAAACTGACAGATGGAGAAGCAGCAACTAAAATTCAGACGGCATTCAGAGGATTCCTGGTATATCTGTACTTATCTGCATGCAATTCATCCTTAATATTTAATGGGATATGTTTCTGTTAAGAACAATTTAGTACCAATCGAAACATATTAGCACCAGAGGCAGATACTAAACAATTGGATCATTAAAGATTGTGATGATAGTGTGTTAATGAATAAATTGTGATATATAGACTATAGAGAAGATAAAAAAAGTAAAATATAAAGCAAAAATATAGATTGCAAGCACGTTTCCCTCGATAGACCTCCTCACAAAATATATTAAATAGCCAGGTTGATCTTCTTCCATTCTTAATCAATAGAATCCCTTAATCTAATTAAATATTCAGGAATAGAAACTTAATATATATTACCTAATATATATAGATGACCAAAAATAAACCTGCAACTACCCATACTTTGCTAAAAGAAATTGCTTGTAGGTTGCTTACATAACAAAATCAGAATGAGAAAAATTTAGCTCTCAGCCTCTTATGTATTTGTTCCGTTCTTATCCCTTTGAAGATTCAAATAAATATAATCTTCAAGGTCAGTAGTGATTCTATATATTTTGCATGTTTGGAAACTGTATGTAGATTTAAGGAGAAAGGATTTTACGGCAACTATTACTTCTTTTGTGAAAGGACTTTGTATGTAATAAAAAAAATTGTTACAGCTAAGTGTGTGTAGAAAACGTCAAGTAGCGTCATTGTGCTATTCTTAGATACTGTATATGTTAAACCAACAATATATCGGTAGTAGACAGGTTGTTTTACTAACAAATGTTGCTTCTAGGCAAGAAGAGCCTTGCGAGCTTTAAGAGGGCTTGTCAGGCTAAAGTCATTGGTGGAAGGCTCTACTGTCAGACGCCAAACCACTAATACCCTACGATGCATGCAAGGTGTATCTCGTGTACAGTCTCAGATCAACTCTAGAAGGATCAGGATGTCAGAGGAGAATCAAGCCCTACAGAGGCAGCTGCTCCAGAAACGTGCAAAAGAACTTGAAAGCTTGCAGGTCTGATTAATAATATATATCTTGCTGTACCCACGGGATTGATACACCTAATGCTCTTATACACATGTCTGATACACGTGCATTGTGTTCACATTATTCAACTCACTGGAACATGCCTTTTACAAAGTTTTCAGGCGAAAAGCTGTTATTTGAACATAAACATGCTTAAATTTATGCCAACTACCAAAAATATGATTTTCTTTATTGAATATAATCATTTTCGTTAATAATAGTTCTTCTTGGAAAGTATTCTAGTCCGCAGATCTGTTGTTTCTTTACAGCGAACATAATGTACAAATTATTATACAGATGGGAGAGAACTGGAATGACAGTGTACAATCAAAAGAGCAAATCGAAGCAAAGTTAATGAGCAAGTTTGACGCAACCATGAGAAGAGAAAGAGCGCTAGCTTATTCATTCTCTCATCAAGTAAGCTATTCATTTCAAGTTTTAACCTTTTAGTAATATTTATATAATATTCTCTTTCAAGAGAACTCGATAATTGATAGCAAAAGAGAAAAACTAGGACTGGATGTTTGATTTGGACAGATACTGTCTTCAGGTTCATTATGTCTTGGCAATAGTTACTTGCACCGAAGATTCTGGCGAAGTTAACGGACTTAGAAAAATGTAACCTTAATTGTCCTCACAAGTAACAAATTGCATAGCCAATACAGTAACTTTTAGATGGCACTAGAGCCCACTTACGAACCACTCCCTTTAGAAAGCCATAGGCAAGTTTAAATCAATATTCAATCTAGAAACAGTTACATCCAATCACAAACTACACGAAAGTTGCCCCTTTTTCAAAAGAAAGAAAAGAAAAGAACTCTCCTTTCCACCCCAAGCTTACTTAAATCTTGGAACTGTCTACCTAAGACTGACCTGGTCTGCAGTTCCTAACACAAGGTTCGAATTCCTTGTTTCCGTTAAGGTTTTTTGGTTTATAGGCTACTTTTTTGTTCAGTACCGGATAGGGGATCACGGGTATGAAATTAAAACTCTAGATTTGATACAGGCCCATAATACGCTATATGGTTACGACTATTGAGATATTGTTTCTATGGAATATGGGTAACTAGATATTTGATGTGGCTTGACAAAAAAGCGTAATCTGTATTATGCTAGTCCATTTCATAGGGAGAAGGTTTGGATACTGCATCTGTCAAATCAATTCAATTTTGCTGTATCATTATCATACATTTTTTTCTTCCCCTATTTTCTTAAAAATGGTCGATGTCTGTAATTAAAATACTCAGACACCTATACCTCCACTACGGCTAGAAGCACTTTACCTTTTGTTACAAAGAGAAGAGGGGTGTCTAGTAAGCTGCAATACTAGGGATCTTACTATGAATTCTTTTCTTTCTCATTGGTTCTTGATGGATAGCAATAGTTAAAGACAAGTCAACTTAATTCTATGAGTTACAATATCTAAATTACATTTTCTAAATCTGAAATACAGCAAACCTGGAAAAAGTCTGCAAGATCTACAAATCTACTCTACATGGACCCCACTAATCCTCAATGGGGTTGGAGCTGGTTAGAACGCTGGACAGCTTCCCAGTCAGGAGAGTCTCGGACTGTAAAAGAAATTAATAATGATTATTCTTCTGCGAAAAGTGCAAGTCTCAGCTTTGCTGGTAGCCAGATTGCCAAGTCCTACGCTCGTCACCTCCTCAATTCTGAGAAGCTTAATTCGCCAAACAACCAAAGGCCAAGCCATCTTTCTAATGTCCAGTCCCCTTCTACTCCACTATCCAAGGCAACTTCTTCGAAAGTAGGCAAGAAATTTAAGCCACCTGGCCCAAGAGGAAGTGTGAAGAGCCCAGATTCCGACACAAAAAGCTTGTTCAGTATGCATTCGGAGCAGAATAGAAGGCACAGCATTGCTGGGTCATCTGTGAGAGATGATGAGAGCATGGCAAGCTCTTCAGCAGTTCCAAGTTACATGGCATCCACTCAGTCTGCCAAAGCAAAATCACGTGTTCAAAGCCCGCTAGGAATGGAGATTGGCACACCAGAAAAAGTATCAACAGGGTATGCAAAGAAGCGACTTTCTTTCCCAGATTCACTAGCTAGGCCGAGGAGACATTCAGGTCCACCAAGGTTGGACAGCAAATCTGTTGCAGACTTGAATGATGTTGCAGTCAATTAATTATTCTATACAACGTGAAGCAGGATAAACAAGATACGGTTTATTGGCTACAGAGTAAATAAAATTGAAAAACAAAAAAAAAGATGTATTTTTAATGTAAATCTATCCGTTTCATCTCCTCTAGTTACTTCCTGTTCTTTCTATTAGGCATTCTTTTTTTTTCTTCATTTGTTTGAGAGGGGACAGATAGACTGGTGAAAGTGACTTAAACAGTCTTCAAAAGTAGTTTGTATACTGGTTGTTCTCTTTTACAGGTTCGTTGTTCTGTAAGATTATTTTGTGTACTAAGAAACTGGTTATATGGGCGTTAATTTGGTGAAAGGTTTACGTTTCTATTGTAACTAGATTCAGTATGTGCACAAACACACACACACACACACATATCTGCATTCCCTTATATATTTATTTTATTGACATTAACCAATTTCAGTTGCATGTCTGGACCATGATTGTATCTCAATTGTTCTTTTAGTCCATGGTAGCTGTTATACTAGCCGTGTTTGTTATGCCAGACCTGTACTACAGATGGACATTTATGGCTGTTCAACATTTGTATATCAGGCGTCTAGAAGAGAGGGTTCTATTTGTTCTTACAGTGATAAATGATCTCTCATATCTGCTACTTGTACTAGTTACTTTTGTTATTAAGTGAATGAGTTCTATAATTGAAGACATACATAACCCACAATTTTGACGAAACTGTGGAATGTGCAAGTACTTGCATAATTGCATCAGGAGCATTTCAAAAGTTTTCATGTGTAAAGTTGATGCTCTGTGATCCTTACATTTTTTCCTTTATACTTGTTGTAAAGAAATTGACAACTAGTTGGTAGCAAATACTAAGTAATATTGCTAGTATTGTATGTGCAGTCCAAGATAAGTGAAAAAAGTACAAATGCGTAGTGAAGTTTTCAAAAGGACACTGGCTCGCAATCTGGGGTATTGTAAAACCCAAGTAATAATTTCAAACAGAAGTATTTGTACAGACCAAATTCATGTCCTAAATTAGTAGTTCTGTTATTTTTGAAAAGAGATACAGTCCATTTTGGAAGTGTAGTGTTCTAAAAAGTATACTACTAGGACATTTATCACTAAATCTCTCTTCACTGACAAAAAGATTTAGAGAAGTTGAGCAGAGAGAAACTCGAGAGTGGGTTGAAATCTGTATAACCAGCAGCAAGTAACAAAGCGAGTGAAGGAGACTAAGCTTAGGGTTTTCTTTTAAACACAGTTGCTGCAATTTCATTTGAGTTGAGGTAGTTGTTTTCAGGTAAGTTTCAGCATTGTTTCTTCTCTAGAAGGCGAAGCCCATTTATGCTTTTGTAATGTTGGCATCTTAGCAGCTCAGATATGTCTTGCTAAGGTGCTTATAAAAGTTACAGAAATTTTCTTGTATTTGTGTAGGATGTAAACAACTAATATCTGATTTTTCCTTTGTTTTGTTTATGCTGATAACTTTTGAAAATGCTGTGTATGTCTTGTTTCTGTTTAAATGGCTTGGTGTTTTTTTCAGTTTATTAGTACGTATACATTGCTTGTTCTGTGATTTTTCTTGGTTAATATTAATGTCGCTTAAGTTGTTTAGATATATCAAAGTTAATTCATGTTTATGGTTCAGTAGTAGCATACAGTACATGCTACAAGCTGATGATTTGAATACACAGGTGAATTGTGATTTTTAGTACTTTGTCGTGATTTCTAACTGGTTTGTAGAGTTTATAGGATAAAATGGTTTGCCGTAGAATGTCATTGGCCAGGGACACTGTGTTAGCAGTTTTATATGAATAAAAAATTGGTGCTTATCTGTAATTTGCATAAGAAAAACTAATAAGTGTTGCAGAAATATATCTCTTGGATGAATTACTAAATTAATCAATGTCTTATAAGGTATGCTTTGTGGGCAATGATTACCACTTTGTCTTAATTATGCTTTAAAATAACAACTGAGCACATGAGTAAAAAACAAGCATAATGAGAAATTGTAAAGATAACTTGCAAGTTATATTTGCATATCCTTTGATAGTTACTTTTCTTCTGTTATATTATCCTTAAATAGTTTCCTTTTGTTAAGGTTGTTGCAAGTGGAGGTTGTTTATGTGGAGTTCCTTTGAAGGGATTGATGCTGTTTGTTTGTTTGTCTGTTTTGGTTTAGGTAATATTTCTTTCTTAGCCATTGGAATGCAACATAGCATCATATAATTCACTATGTCTTTCTACATGTATATGAATAAATATTTTACTTTGTTCTTTCTTCCACAAGGATTCGTCTGAAGTTCTGTAGGTCTACGTGCAGTAGGGTCAGGTGGCCCTTCATCATATAGTGATATAATTTTCTTTCTACTGGAGTTCAAATATGCAGACACCTAAAACAAGGTATACTTCTGCACTCAATATGAGGAGGCATATCTTCTGTCACAGTTTCTTTATTACTGTATCTTTATAACAATATGCACTATTTGATTTTCAAAAAATGTAAGTTTTTCATGACAAACTTTGCTATGTATTCATGATAAAAATTTGAATTTGATGAATTGATTAATAAAGCACAGTGTAGGTAGCTTATGATTTCAGAGTCAGTGGAGTATAGCATTGTGCCTTCAAAGAACCCTATTAGTTATTTCCATTAATGAACTACTGTTGAAGTTATGAATTTTTTCTAGCTAGGCATTTATGTGGTAGTTTGTTTGGCATACGGAATTTATGATTGGGTTTTGTAGTTTCAGAAAAAGTACTAAATAATTTATACAGTGACATGCTTTTGAGAAGCAATGCTGTTTTTTTTGTATTTTTTGAGAAGCAATGCTGCAATTTTCTTTTCTTCGATCTGGTATTCTGGTCTCATAATTTTTCCTCGTTTCTCCTCATTCTTTCTATTCCATAAAATTAAAGTACCATTGTCCCTCACATCAGTTGGATCTTTTATTAATTAGCATTAATATAGTACATATAAATTCCTTTATAAAGATATGATACAGATAATGCCTTGAAAGATTTGTTTCTTTTCAGAAATGAGGATTATTGTAGATAACCGATTATTTATGTGTTCCCGAGTAAATAAACATGTTTTTCCTGTATAATTTAATTTAGTTATGTTTTCTGTGTGCTGTCTTGAGTCTTTGTTCCCCCAGATGTAAGCTTAATAGACTATTCTACTTTGAGATCAGAATTGGTTCCTTGGAGATGCCGCGTAGGTCAATTCCTGCTACACCCTGCACTACTAAGCAGCAGAAAGCTAACATGGAATCAGTTCCTTCTCCTGCAACAAGGACACCTAAAGCAAAAGGTCCAAAATTTGTTGATCGCAGGTCACCTCGTAGTCCAGCATCTGAGGTATAATATTATGACTCAACTATCAATCCAGTTCTTGCTAATACTTAAGAATAAAAATACCCCTCAATATCTTGAATGTTGCTTATCATTCAGAATACCGTACATACATGGTTATATGTCATTCAATACTTTTGATGAATTTGGGTAGGCACCTTGGTGTTGTATGTTACTTTCTTATGCATTGAAATTGAAGAATGAAGATAGATAAGTTATAAATATGAAAATAACAATTTCAAATTCTGTTCTCCGAGACACTGTTTGAGCAAGTTCTGAGAAAACGCCCCTTCTTACCCTCTGTAAAATATTCACCTAAACTGGTGGTTGCTTGTTTTTTAATAAGCCTAATTTATTGTCCAAATCGTTTTGGTACATCTCTTTGTTCTGTCCAAGTTTTATTAATTTGCTCGGTTAACTAGCAAAAGAAACGACCTGGGAGAATATCCGATCTGGAATATCAGCTCGCTCAGCTGCAAAAGGAATTGAAGAAGGCACATGATCAGCTCAACTCATCAGAATTGTGGAAGAAGCAGGCTCATTTAGACAATGAAGAGACCAAGAAAAAGTTAGCTTCAATGTCAGCAAAGCTCGAGGAATCTGAACAACAGATACAGGAGCTTTCTGCTTCTGAGGATTCTCGTGTTCAAGAGCTTTGTAAAATCTCCCAGGATCGAGATAGAGCATGGCAGTCTGAACTAGAGGCTGTGCAGAAACATCACTTAGTTGACTCTGCTGCCTTGGTTACTGCTATGAATGATATTCAGAAGTTAAAGATGAAGCTGGAAAGGGTAGCTGAGTCTGAAGCTATGCACTCAAGGCATGCAGAATCAGCACTTGCTGAGGTACAAAGTTTAAAGCAAGAACTTAGTGAAACTTTAAACCTAGTTGAGAATCTGAAAAACGAGCTAACTGATTGCATAGAATCTCAAACTCAGGCTATAGAAGCTGTCAGGGAAACAAAAATGCAGTTAGCAACGGCTAGATCAACTGAGGAGACATTGAAGTCCGAAGGCCTTAAAGTTATGGAGGCTTACAACTCTGTGGCTTTAGAGTTGGAGCAATCAAAAAATCAAATTATCCATTTGGAGGGACTTGTAAGAAAACTCCAAGCAGAACTTTCCGGGGATAGCTGCAAAAATGCGGCAGATCCTTTAGGGGATACCAAAGATGCACATGAAAGTGATAATAATGCAAAATTACTCGAGGTTGAAATGGAGCTTAAAAATGTCAATTCTGAGATGGCGCAATTAAGATCTGCTCTTGAGGCAGCTGAAAGAAGATACCAGGAAGAATATGTTCAAAGCACATTGCAGATTAGAAGTGCATATGAACTAGTAGAGCACACGAAATTAGAATCTCGCAAGTGTGAAGCTGAATTGAAAGCAAACTTGATGATTGCAAAATCTGACGTTGAAGACCTAAAGTCGAGGCTGATGGTTAAAGAAATTGATTTCCACACCATCTCAGAGGAGAATCGAGGCTTATATTTGAAGGTCATGGAAACTCAGTTGTCTGAAAGAGAATCTGAACTTAAATTAGAGCTTAAAAAGATCGAGGAAGATGTGCTGGAATTGAAGGCAAATTTGCAGGACAAAGAGACAAAACTGCAGAGTACCACAGAGGAGAATGAGGCGCTAAAAATGGAAATAGAAAAAATTGAATTCAAGAATAATGAAATGAATGATGAGACCTTAGAATTTGCTGAAGCAGCAAGGGATGCAGAACGAGAGGCGCTAATGAAGCTCAGTTTTTTAAAAGAGGAAACAGACAAAAGTAGTAGAAAAACAGATCGAGTAACTGAACAGCTGGATGCAGCTCAAGCTGCCAATTCAGAGATGGAAGCTGAGTTGAGGAAATTAAAAGTGCAGTCTGACCAGTGGAGGAAAGCAGCTGAGACAGCTGCTGCTATGCTTACTACAGGTGATAATGACAAAATGGAGAGAACTGTTTCTCTGGACAAGTATAATACAAGTGGAGAAAAGTTAAGTCCACCATTCTCCGAGGACATAGATGAAGACTCTTTTAAGAAAAAGAATGGTAACATGCTGAAGAAATTCGGGGTTTTGTTTTTAAAAAGCCAGAAATAAAACTAATCGGGAGGTTGCCCCTGCATGCTTTTCTTTGTTTTCCAAGGCAAGTAAATAATCACCCTCCCCTTCCATGACTTTCACCAAGAATATCTTATCAGATGAATTCACTCATCTACTAACATTTTAGTTTTTTCTTTTGTGTGTGTGTATACAAACTACAGATTGCTGATGGCTTCAAGTTTTGATTCAAATGCTTTGTAATGACTATTTCTTATAAGGTTTTGTACAGTTATGTCGTCGCAATTCCACACAGACTACAAGTCCATAATCTCTCTTTTTCCTTTGTTTATTTAACAGCCTTTTGTTCCTCTCCCCTATTTACTGTTATCTTGGTTTTTGGAATTAGTTTCTTTTATATATTCAACCTGAAATTGGTTTTGATTGTTCTACAAATCACATTTGATTATATCACCAAAACTGTTTCATTTGATTATATGTAGAATGTTTCATTAATTCTCTGTGTTTTTAAAGTTCAGGCTCTTTTGGTATTTTGAATGAAAACTGTTTGTAAAGTTGATTAAAACGTTGAAAGCAAAAATTATATAACTAAGTTGCTCTATATCAGAGTTTGAAATTTTAAGAGCATATAACCTAAAATGTCTCATCTGAAGTGTCAACATCTGTAAATTTTCATCCAAAATCTATAGTTGGATTGACAAATCATCGGTCCATAGTTCACACGCAATTGCAAACTGAGAAATGATACCGTAATTATATCATTAAAAAAATTACAACATGAATATTAGCAAGATAGAGGATCAAAACCTCACTGTCAACTTGAAACATATTGACCAAGTGACTGTCTTCATTAAGTTATCAGTATGTTAACAGACAAGAAGAAAAGACCTAATCACTTGCCAACTCTCTAAGGAATATTTTTATAGAAATGTTTGTCAAGTATGTCATTCTTGGGATGCCGGGGAGGAAGGTTAATCTACTGGCATGCACTAACTTTCAAAAATTGTGAAAAAATTTATCCTATATAAATCAAGTGTCAGAAATCAAGTTTCACACAAAACCTTCATTAGTTTCTTCAATTTCAGAGGGTTTATATAACTCACCATGGCATCAAAACTAGCAATTTCACTATCAATGTTATCTTTCTTGGTGCTACTTTTAGTAGCAGGTTCAGATGCTGGAAGCATATCAATCTATTGGGGCCAGAATGGGCAAGAAGGAACATTAGCAGATACATGTGCCACGGGGAACTATGAATACGTAAACTTGGCATTTTTGGCTACCTTTGGCAATGGCCAGACACCCATGATTAATCTTGCCGGTCATTGTGATCCTTACAGCAATGGCTGCACTACCCTTAGTTCCGACATAAAATCATGTCAATCACAAGGAATTAAGGTGATACTTTCGATAGGGGGAGCTTCCGGGAGTTACTCTCTTGTATCTGCTGCAGATGCCAGAGAAGTGGCAACATATATATGGAACAACTTTCTTGGAGGGCAGTCAGCTACGCGGCCTCTTGGCAACGCTGTTTTAGATGGAGTTGACTTTGATATTGAGGGGGGATCAGGAGAGTACTGGGATGATCTTGCAAGGTATCTTTCTGCTTACAGTAAACGAGGAAAGAAGGTTTACCTGACGGCTGCACCTCAGTGCCCTTATCCTGATGCATGGGTAGGAGGTGCCCTTCAGACAGGCCTTTTCGACTATGTTTGGGTACAATTTTTCAACAACCCTCCTTGCCAATACTCTTCTACCGCTACAAGTAACCTGGAGGATGCATGGAAGCAATGGACTACCGATATTCCTGCAACCAAGATTTTCTTAGGCCTACCTGCAGCCCCTGATGCAGCTGGAAGTGGTTTCATTCCTGTAAATGACCTTACTTCACAAGTTCTTCCAGCTATTAAGGCCTCTGACAAATATGGTGGCGTCATGCTTTGGTCCAAATTCTACGACGATCAATCTGGATATAGCTCCTCCATCAAGAGCGACGTCTAAACTCTATATATACGACTCACACCTATATTGTTTTCTGTATTATCAAGCACCCTGCAGTACATATATGCCAATGTTATCTCTTCTATATTATACATTATCACCTCAGATTAAAAATACATATATGCCAATCTTATCTCTTCTAAATATATAATAGACGAAATTATTAAAAAATCTCACTAAACTACCACTGTTTTTAATATATAAGAAGATGGGGTTTGTGGGAAGATATTTCATTCACTATATAATCTCATACTATATATTGTGACATGTTATTTTTATTATACACATATGTAAGTGTGTCCAATGAACATCTTATTTATTTAAGTTTAAAGTTATTTACTTCAATTCCGTAAAAAAAAATAGTTACTTGAATATTTGTACAATTAATTTTAAATAATTGAATTTCAGATATAAAGTTAGGCCTAGTATATAAATGAATTATTATCTTATTTATTAATTATTTTTTAGTTTGAAAATATATTTCATATATTTTTAACATATATTTTATTATAAAAAGTAATTAAAATATTCATATATAATTTTTAAAGAAAATATTAAAAATAGAATCACTTATATATAAATATTATATATTGGTATTACATATTTAAATAAATTCGAATTATAATCATTTCAAATTTGAAATCAGTACTTGGTCCATTGTTCAAAAAATATTCAAATTTGACTACATGACTCGGCCGAAAAACATCATTACATTCTACGTTTAGTAAATTTAAATTATAAGCTCGGCGAGAATATCTTACCTTGGAATTTTTTTTAATATCTTATGTTAATATAAATTAATGTGTCTTAGGTATTTATATAATCAAGTCAATTGATTATTAGTATTAAAATTACTAATTTCACTGATAGCGCATTATTATTTTTGGGACTTGTCCTGATTTTAAAAATATTCAAAATTTGATATGAGATCTCATGAGATTTGTTCAAACTATGATGATATATTAAATCGATTTATTTTTCATTTTAAAAAACTAGTTTTTTAAAAAGAATTCTTTTAGATAAGCAGGATTCAAGATATTATTGTACAAATATTTAGAATTATTTTAATATTTAGAATTATTCAAATAAAAGTTATATCTATACTATATTGTAGCATTTGATTCAATGCATTTTATATTATTTAAAGAAAAAATATATATAGTTCAATAATTTGAAAGAATAAACTAGTTCAACTGATATTTATAAAACTCTATCGAATTGAAAAATATTTAATTTTAAGAGAATAGTATACAATGTTATCAAATTATTATATAAAGAAATATTAGAGTCTTAATGAAAGAAACTTAAAAATGATTTAAATAAATATATAATTACAATTTTTCCTTCGAATTCTTGAAAAACAAATCATGGATATCTGTTAGGTATGAATATAACAGAGGGGGGTGAATGTGTTTTGGCTTAAATGTTTGATTTTCGATCGACTTAGGCTTTAACAGTTGGTTGTTGTTAATGATTTAGTAGAATGGATGTTAAACATAAATAGCTTAGCAAATATGTAAAACAAAGATCTTCAAAACTCACATAATTTTATATTAAAAATCAAGCAGTGTTTTGCTACAAAATCTCTAAGTTCTTGTTTTAGAACTTAGCTTCTTTCTTGAGAGAGAACATACACTTTTTCTAATCTGATTGTTCTCCTTAACTTAACTAGAGGACCAGTATTAACTTTATAACTCAGTTAACTGCTGGTTTACACGGTGGATAATAAACATGCTATTATCTTTTCTAAACTGTCACTTGTCATTTCTATTTATAGAAAAGCAAATCTTCCATTTCTGGCTTAGCATATCTTTAGCTTCCCGTGATTACTTTAATCTCCTCTGTCAGTTAATCTTTGTCGTTGATCTTACACATCTCTCAAGCTGCTTTTTGTAGACTTGTCAATCCAGCTGTGTGAATTGTTTGTTGATTTGCAACCTTGGATATTGAACTGTTCTGCAATTCTGTACTTAGAGAAATTTCTTCACTTCGAGATCTCCAATTAAGTCGTAGAGAACTCGACATCTCGATAGGCATGTTGGCTTGTCGATATCTCTGAAACTTCATCGTTGCCTAGACTTATCGACAACTCTGAGTTCTCTAATGAATTTTGATTTATCGATAACTCAGAGTTCTCTAATGAATGTATACTTGTCGATATCTCTGAGTTCTCGACAGACAATTCCTGAGTTCTCTATACCCGGTGGATGTTGTTTATCCGCCGAGTAGACATTCCTCATCCGTCGAGTAGATATTTGCTCATCCGTCGGGTAGATGTTACTCATCCGTCGGTACTCTCTGGAGTTTAAATGACTTCTCGATAAGTCATTCCGGAGTTCTCAAATGATTTCTCTATAACACTAATTCTGTGACTTGTAGAGATCTTGACTTAGAATGTTTTACACCAAACAGATTTATTCAACTCCAAGCTTCTTCATAATTCTTCTGAGGCATGATCTTCTTAATCTTCTTCCAGATAGAATTCTTAGGCTTGACATTGTTCAAAGAAAAATGCTCCAGTCTGCTCCATTTATATTTTACAGACATTAAGTGTTACAAGTATGAATTACAGATTAAGGTTACAATACAACTAATCTTCGGGTTGTCAGTATGACTTAGTCTTGTTATGATACACGCATGTCTTGCACAACAATATCAATAATAATTCTTTACAATGTAAAATTTATTTTTATGTTACAACCATGATTGATACTCGGTTGCGTAAAAAATAGATATGGATTGTTTGTCACTGATAATGTGAATACCATATATAAATTATTGCAATTTATTTCTTACAAAATTTTATTTTTTGAATAATTATAAATGCATGTTATTCAAGTACTCAACTGTCTTACTATATTTTAATAATGATTATACATGTACATAAATAAGATATTTGACATATAAATAATTGAAACCATCGTAATATACTAAGAAATGTAATATACGATAATTTACATGCTGACACACACATATGACTTAATCTTACTTTGTTAACAATAGTATAAATAAATAAAACTAACAATTTTCCATACATACATAAGTTGAATTTCAAAAACTAACATTTTTCATTAAAATTAATTTTTATATTAACAGTAGTGTAAATTTTATATTATTGTATATTATAATTGCAAGTCATTCTAACTTCAGTTATGCATTTTTTTATATTTTTAAATTGAGTAAGTTAATTGTAAATTCGTAGTGAACTCAGTAATAATATACACCACCACATATAGTTTATTTAGATAAATTCAAATTTTTGTTGTCAATTTTGTATTCAATATATATGTTAATTTTTAGTCTTTTCTTTGTAAACATACTAATGACATTCTATAGATTAAGTTTAATCGTTTCGTTTTAAACGTACACTGACTACTCTTTTTATATTTATTAATTAAACACAAATTATACAACACAAATAATATATATATATATAGGTGCCCTTCCACAGCCCCAGGTGCTTCTAGTAACCACATGCCGCATTGAAACATTGCAGAAGCCCCTACAGCATTGTTTCATTGCAGCTAGTGCAATGAAACATTGCTGGAGGACAGTGTTATGAAACATTGTTGGAGGACACTGTTTGACCACTTTATTTTTTCTCTAATTTATTTTTTTGTCAAAAATAAATTTTTAAATATTTTTTCGAATTTATATTTTGATATTTTTGAATTAATATTTTAATTTAAAATATTTAAATTTTAATATTGAATTTAAAATTTTTTAGTGGAAAAGTATTTTTTAATTATTTGTTCGAAATAGTATTTTCGAATTTTTATTATAACGGAATATTGTGAGTTTTATGTTTTTTTAATATTGTGAGTTTTATGTTTTTTTTATTTTTCTTGTACTTGTCCAATTTAGTTTATCAATTTTTAATTTATAGTAAATGAATATAATGCTAAAAATTGAAAATGTGGAAAACTAAAAAAAATGGAATTTTATCGATTTTTCGTTAGCTATAAAAAAATATAAAACAACTCAGTCCCGGAATGCTAAATATTTTTTCGTAACAAATAAAAAAAATACCCTCTGCCACCTACAGTATTGTTTTATTGCGACTAGTGCAATGAAACATTGGTGGATGAAGTTGTTTTAAATGTAACGGTTTTTCCTCGCTTTATTTTTCTAATTTATTTTTTTTGTTAAAAATTAATTTTTAAATATTTTTTTGAACTTATATTTTGAAATTTTTGAATTAATATTTTAAACTAAAATATTTAAATTTAATATTGAATTTAAAATTTTTGAGTGCAAAAGTATTTTTTAATTATTTGTTCGAAATAGTATTTTCGTATTTTTATTATAACGGAATATTGTGAGTTTTATGTTTTTTTTAATATTGTGAGTTTTATGTTTTTTTATTTTTCTTGTACTTGTCCAATTTAGTTTATCAATTTTTAATTTATAGTAAACGAATATAATGCTAAAAATTGAAAATGTGGAAAACTAAAAAAATAGAATTTTATCGATTTTTCGTTAGCTATAAAAAAATATAAACAACTCAACCCCCGGAATGCTAAATATTTTTTCGTAACAAATAAAAAAAATACTCTCTGTCACCTACAACATTGTTTCGTTGCGGCTAGTGCAATGAAACATTGCTGGAGGACGTTGTTTTAAATGTAACAGTTTTTGCTCGCTTTATTTTTCTAATTTATTTTTTTTGTTAAAAATGAATTTTTAAATATTTTTTTGAACTTATATTTTGATATTTTTGAATTAATATTTTAAACTAAAATATTTAAATTTAATATTGAATTTAAAAAATTTTGAGTGATTTTTTTTTAATTGTTTGTTCGAAGTAGTATTTTCGAATTTTTATTATAACGGAATATTGTGAGTTTTATATTTTTTTTAATATTGTGAGTTTTATGTTTTTTTTATTTTTCTTGTACTTGTCCAATTTAATTTATCAATTTTTAATTTATAGTAAACGAATATAATGCCAAAAATTGAAAATGTGGAAAACTAAAAAAAAATGAAATTTTATCGATTTTCGTTAGCTATAAAAAAATATAAAACAACTCAGCCCCCGGAATGCTAAATATTTTTTCGTAACAAATAAAAAAAATACCCTCTGCCACCTACAACATTGTTTCATTGCGGCTAGTGCAATGAAACATTGTTGTAGGTGGCTCTTTAACCACCCGATGCAATATTTTATATATGGTGGGGTTGGACTGAACACCTCCCGCAATGACTCATTGCGGGAGGGTTTTTTATTATTATTTTGTTCTCATTTATTTTTTTTAAAATTAAAAATTATTTATAAAAGTATTTAATTCATCATAATTTCATTAAAGAGTACAAATGTGTTATTATACATAATTTTGACATATTTAAAATTTAAATTAAAATAGTTTGATTAGAATTTACTCAAAAAAGTTTTAGAGAAGACGACACCTTTCGATCAATAAACAATCATACTTGCAATACTCCATTCATACATTTAAGTTACTATCTTAGGTTTTTTATTTTTTTTCATTAAAACTAATATTTTAATTATTTTTCCGATTATATATCTAATTTATTTTTAAATTTTTAACTCATTATAAAATTGATAATAAATGGGAAGTAATAATAAAATTAGAAAATATAGAACAAATGGTTGTTAAAATTAATTATATATTTTCTAACTCCGTTATTATCGAAAAAAAAATTAATTCATTAAAATATAATTTTTTGTTACTTTAGAAATTAAATAAAAACAGTAATCCTGCCGCATTATTTCATTGTGGTAGGTATCTCCCGCAATGTCTCATTGCTGAAGGTCTGCTGCAATGAAACAATGCGGGGCACCAGGTGGTCAACCACCTTGGGTTGTGGATCAAAACCCTATATATATTGCTTAATGAGATATATCAGACATATTGTGTAATTTATTAATGTCTTGTATGAAAATAATACAAATTGATAAACAATTAACTTGTATTTGATATACGTTAGACATTTTATAACATTTACAAATAAGAAAACTAGTAAGAACATTATAATTACATGATACATAAAAAAATCTAGAAAATGATTCATGATTTGCATGAATTATTATGCTAGTAATTTATTAACAAGAATATGACAGTTTCTGCTGAATGAAGTGACAGCACTGCAAGATGACTTGGAACGTTGACTATTCTATTTTAGTTAGTTGACTAGTTTGTTACATTTTGTAGAGCCTATATAAACTAGAGCAGAGCTGTCTTTGTAAACTCTCATTTTTCATTCTTATCAATACAGCTGTCATCTTCTTCTTCGTTTCATCTCTGTTGTTCATGACAGTTTTGACATGGTATCAGAGCCTCTTTTTCGCTCCATTTCTTCACGATTCTTCCGCATATCACTGTTATTTTAGTTAGTTTCATATTTGATTCACTAGATCAAGTTTGTGATACTCAATTTCTACAATCTGTTTTGT
Source organism: Apium graveolens (assembly GCF_009905375.1). Classification (NCBI taxonomy): domain Eukaryota; kingdom Viridiplantae; phylum Streptophyta; class Magnoliopsida; order Apiales; family Apiaceae; genus Apium; species Apium graveolens. The sequence continues at coordinate 207,314,885 of NC_133656.1, forward strand.
GATTTGATATTTGTTTCAATCATCTCTATCGAGCATCTCTCTTGATCGTCTCTCTCGAGTATTCTCGTAATCTTCTCTGCGTTGTTGTGATCTCTCGCGTTGCTATGATCTTTTTGAATCTCTTTCGACTTGATTCAATTGATTTTGTTTGTCATGACGACATATGCATCAGCTACAGCTGGCACATCTACAAATACATCTTCATCGACAATTCCAACAGTTTTTGATGCTAATCATCCGTACTACCTGCACAGTTCTGATAATCCAGGTACTCCACTTGTTACTCAATTACTCACAGATCAGAATTATTATCAGTGGAGTCGTGCTATATCAGTTGCCTTATCTGCAAAAATGAAACTCGGTATGATTGACGGAACTCTTACTCGTCCTATTCATACATCTCCTCTGTTTGCTTTGTGGTCCAGATGTAATGATATGGTGTTATCTTGGTTGCTTAACTCCACGACTGTTGATATTAGGAATAGTGTAGCTTATTTCTCAACAGCTAAAGAAATATGGGATGATTTAGCCGTGAGATTCTCTCAGTCAAATTTACCTAGGGTTTTTCAATTGAGGAAAGAGTTAGGATCAATGACTCAAGGTGTATTGTCTATTACATCTTATTTCACAAAATTCAGAACCTTACTTGCTGAAATTGATAATCTGAACCCTATGCCTAAGTGTTTTTGTGTTGCAAGCACCTGCAACTGTAACAATGCTCAGAAACTTGAGAAATACGAAGAAATGATCAAACTCAGCCAATTTCTCATGGGCTTAAATGATCAATATACATCTATTAGAGGTCAGTTACTGATGATGCAGCCTACACCAACACTTCCTCATGCTTTCTCTCTTCTGTTACAAGAGGAATCTCAAAGAGAGTTCGCTAAAACCTCTAGTACACCTATTGCTAAAAGTATGGCTATGAATGTTAAGTATAATAACTTGCAAAAGTTCAAGCAGACTGGATCTATTCTTAATTCTCAGAAAAGGCAATCTGGTGATGTTGTTGCTGTTTCTGCTTTCTGTGATTATTGTCAAAATTCTGGACACACTAAGGACAAATGTTTCTGCCTACATGGTTATCCTGATTGGCATCGACTTCATGGAAAACCAAAGCCAAAACCAAGAAAATTGACTACATCTGGTGCTAAGTCTGCTGCTCATGTTTCTAGTAGCAATGGCAATAATGTTTCAGGAGCTTCTATGCAAATGGATAATTCTAGTTGTGTTAAAGACTCTGTGATCTTCTCAGATGCACAATGTCAGCAGCTCTCTAAGATGATTCAAGAAACACTCAAACACAACAGCAATTGGAATGTATCTTCTCAAATGACTGGTACTGATAATAATTGTTATAACAGAGATTTCACTTCTGATTTCAATTGCAATATTGTTTCTGTTAACTCTGTTGTGTCACCTGCAAATTCCTCATTTCATACATGGATAGTGGATTCTGGAGCCACTAATCATATCACCTGTCACAAGTATTTGTTACATGATGTACAACCTTTAGCTGCTGAATTATTTTTACCTGATGGAAAATCTGCTCATATTACACACATTGGCAGTATTCATCTCACTAAGGATCTTACACTTAGTGAAGTTCTTTGTGTACCAAGTTTTAATTGCAACCTGATTTCTGTTAATAAACTTCTTGCTAACTCTTCCTTGGCTGTTACTTTCTCTCCTACATCTTGTGTTATACAGGACCTTACCTTGAGGAAAGAGAGAGAGATTGGTAAGCTGCAGGATGGCCTATACAAGCTTCATGTACCAAATATGAACTTCACTCCTCATACTAGTATGACTCTAGATAACAATGTAACAGCTCTTGAAGTATCTTCATCTAGTGTACATTGTACTAATGACAATTCTGTTCACTCTGCTGTTATTTGGCATAAAAGATTGGGTCATCCATCTCTTCCTGTGCTTAATAAAATTTCTGTTGTTCCTATTCATAATCTTACTTTTCATGATTGTGATATTTGTCATTTCTCTAAACAACACAGATCTGTTTTTCCTGTAAGTACTCACACTAGTACTGCAGTTTTTGACTTGATTCACTTAGATGTGTGGGGCCCTTACAGGCAAACTACTCATAACAACTATAGTTATTTTCTGACTATAGTTGACAATTACTCCAGAAATACTTGGGTTTTCTTGTTTTCCAGTAAAACTCAAGTTCCATCTTTGATTAAGAATTTCTGTTCTTATATTCATAATCAGTTTCAAAAGACTGTCAAAGTGGTTAGATCAGACAATGGTACTGAATTCTCCAATTGTGATCTTCAAACCTACTTTAGTTCTCTTGGCATTGTGCATCAGACTTCTTGTCCTGCTACACCTCAACAAAATGGTCATGTAGAAAGAAAACATCAACATCTGTTGAATGTAGCCAGGTCTCTTAAATTTCAGTCTCAATTACCAAACTCTTTTTGGGGAGACTTTATTTTAACAGCCACTCATATTATCAATCTCTTGCCTGTTAAACACCTTCAATATAAAACTCCTTTTGAATTGTTGTTTAACACCTTACCTGATTACACTACACTAAAATGTTTTGGTTGTCTCTGTTATGCAACCAAACTTCATGAATCTGATAAATTTCAGTCAAAGTCTGTTAAAGGAGTGTTCATTGGATATCCTTTTGGTAAAAAAGGTTATAAGATTTTAGATCTTCAAACAAGAAAATGTTTCTATTCCAGAGATGTTAGTTTTGTGGATACTTCATTTCCTTTTCATCATATTGCTGTTGATACATCTATCTCAACAGCCTCATTACATGATTCCACTCCTTTATTTCCTCAACTATCCATGCCTTCTGCTGATGTTGATATAAATACATCACTATTACATTCTTCTCATACTCTTGAACCCTCCTCTGATGTTCTTGCACCCTCTCAATCAATTTCTATTACTGAAACTGATATTGAATCTTCCATTCCATTATCTCGACCTCCTAGACACAAGAAACTTCCAGCTAGATTCAAAGATTTTATAGGCCTTCCTGCCAGCAATACTGTTGTCTCCGCTACTCTCTCTTCTCCTACAGGTATGCCTGTCAACTATCCTCTGCATAATTATCTCTCTTATGATAATTTTACTCCTACATATAGATCTTATCTTACCTCCATTACCAATATTCCCATACCTTACACCTTTCACCAAGCTGCTTCCAATCCACATTGGTTTAAGGCTATGCAGCTTGAAATTTCTGCTCTCGAGGATAATGATACTTGGGACATTATTTTGAGACCTCCAAATCAGCATATTGTTGATTGTAAGTGGTTGTTTAAGGTCAAATACTTACCCAATGGTTCTGTGGAGAGGTACAAGGCTAGGTTAGTGGCCAGAGGATTTACTCAGACTTTAGGAGTGGACTATTTTGACACTTATGCTCCTGTTGCCAAGATGATTACTGTCAGATTATTGTTATCTGTAGCATCTTCTAAAGGATGGAATGTTACTCAACTTGATGTCACTAATGCTTTCCTACATGGTGATTTACTTGAGACTGTATACATGAAGCTTCCTCCTGGATATTCTTCTCTCTCAACTGTCTGCCCTACTGATTTTTCTGCTTATGTGTGCAAACTTAAAAAGTCTTTGTATGGCCTCAAACAGGCCCCCAGGAGATGGTTTGTTAAGTTCTCTACTGCACTTAAGAAATATGGTTTTGATCAGTCTCAAAGTGATAGCAGTTTATTCACCTTGAAGGTTAATGATCACATTGTGGCTATATTGGTTTATGTTGACGACATCTTATGTACTGGCTCTTCTGATGCATTAATTCGAGATGTTAAACTTTATCTGCACACCCAGTTTAAGATAAAAGATCTTGGTCCTCTCAAGTATTTTCAGGGTATTGAAGTAGCAAGGTCAGCCAGAGGTTTTTACTTGAATCAAAGAAAATATGCTCTTGATTTGCTTCGTGATACTGGTTTATCTGCTGCTAAACCGTCTGTCATTCCTATTGAACAAAACCACTGCCTGTTGGCTAATCAGTCTGCCATACTTTCAATTGCTGATGCATCTACTTATAGACAGTTGGTTGGTAGACTGATTTATCTTACTATTACTCGACCGGACTTGTCCTACACTATTCATGTTTTATCTCAGTTTCTCACTGCACCTCGTTTTGATCATATGCAAGCTGTCTTTCGAGTGATCAGATATATCAAACAATCACCTGGTCAAGGTCTCTTGATTTCTGCTGATTCTTTGCTCAATCTTACTGCCTATTGTGACTCTGACTGGGGGGGGTGATCCTAACTCTAGGCACTCTCTTACGGGCTATTGTATTTTACTTGGCACCTCTTTGGTTTCTTGGAAATGTAAGAAACAACAAACTGTTTCTCGATCATCTGCTGAGGCAGAATATCGAGCCATGGCTGACACATGTTGTGAGGTCATATGGCTTGTTGCAGTGCTTAAAGATATGTTGGTTTCTCCTGCTCTACCTATTCCTTTCTACTGTGATTCTCAGTCAGCTATTTACATTGCTTCAAATCTTGTCTATCATGAGCGTACAAAGCATATCGAAATTGATTGTCATCTGGTTCGACGTCAATTTGATAGTGGCTTCTTGGTTCCTACACACATTTCTACGTCTTCTCAGCCTGCTGATATGTTCACCAAGGCTCTTGGTGCTACTTTGCTCAAACAACTCAGCTGCAAGTTGAATGTCTGTAATTTCTTTCAGCCTTTCAACTTGAGGGAGGATGCTGAATGAAGTGACAGCACTGCAAGATGACTTGGAACGTTGACTATTCTATTTTAGTTAGTTGACTAGTTTGTTACATTTTGTAGAGCCTATATAAACTAGAGCAGAGCTGTCTTTGTAAACTCTCATTTTTCATTCTTATCAATACAGCTGTCATCTTCTTCTTCGTTTCATCTCTGTTGTTCATGACAGTTTTGACAGTTTCAATGAGTTGAACTCCAATAATATATCTTGGGGACCAAAAATTATGTCCATGTATCAGAAATATTACATTGATGTCGCTAAAATATTAATTTATCATATGTTTTTAGAAAATTTATTTGATATCAAAATCCATCTATCTAATAGTTTCCGGGAAGAGGTCGAATTTTACGGGCTGCGCCATCAAATAAATTGGGCCAAAATAACTTAAGAACCGGTGGCCCAAATAAATCAAGTAGCCCTATGATAACAATAATGTCGGTTATAGTTCAATATTAATGTCGGTCAAAATTTAAATACAAAAAACTCGGCTATTTTTACATTCTCATTCTGTTTTGGAACACAATCCTACTAGGGTTCGGAAATTAATAATTACTAGCTAGTACTATATAAAGGGACACATATCAACGTACGAAGATGTTAAACAAATAAGCAAGGTTACAAATCACAATACAATACATAACAGAGAGATTGTGCTACAACTTGTGATAGATACTACAATGAAGTGTTCAAAAAGAAAGAGAGATAGAGATACAAAATATAATAAATCTGATCGTTATTGTGAGGCTGTTAGGGTTTATATTCCACCATGCAAATTAGCTACAATGATCAAGAAAGTTGAGGACAAGAGTAGCGTAGAGTATCAAAGATTGACATGGGACGCGTTGCGAAAAACTATTAATGGATTAGTCAATAAGGTTAATGCTACCAACATCAAGAATATTGTACCTGAGCTTTTTTCTAAGAATCTTATTCGAGGCAGAGGCTTGTTTTGTCGCGCTTGTATCAAGTCTCAGATGGCTTGTCCTGGCTCTACTGATGTCTTTGCTTCACTTGTCGCGGTCGTTAATGCTAAATTTCCTGATGTTGGTAATTTTTTCTCGAGGAGGATTGTTTTGCAAGTGCAGAAGTCGTATAAGAGGAATGATAAAGGGGCAATTACTAGCTGGTGTTAAGTTTTTAGCACATCTTGTGAATCAACGGGTGGTTTATGAGCTTGTTGCGTTGGAACTACTTACAACATTGTTGGAGAATCCTAGTGATGATAGTGTGGAAGTGGCTGTTGGATTTGTTACAGAATGTGGGTTGATTTTACAAGACCTCTGTCCTCGAGGTTTGCATGGTGTTTTTGAACATTTTCGGGGGATTCTTCATGAAGGAGAGATTGACAAGAGGGTTCAGTTTTTGATTGAAGGTCTGTTTGCTTTAAGAAATGCCAAGTTTCAGGGTTACCCTGCTATCCGTCAGGATCTAGACCTGGTTGAGCAAGAAGATCAGTTGACCCATGAAATATCACTTTTAGATCACATAGATCCTGAGATTGCTTTGGATATTTTCAGGCCTGATACACAGTTTATTGAAAGTGAACAAATCTATGAAAAGTTAAAGAAAACTCTGCTTGGAGAGGAGTCTGAGGATGAAAAAGGCTCGGATGTAGTAACAGATGATGACGAGGATGAAGATGATGAAGTAGAGCAGATGAAAATTAGAGATGAAACAGAGACAAATCTTATGAATCTTCGAAGGACGATATACCTAATAATCATGTCTAGTGCAGATTTTGAGGAAGCTGGTCATAAGCTTTTGAAGCTCAAGCTAGAGCCTGGACAAGAGATGGAGGTATGCATTATGTTGCTAGAATGCTGCAGCCAAGAAAAAACTTATCGCAGATATTATGGTCTTCTCGGTCAAAGATTTTGCCTTTTTAATAAGGTTTATCAGGGAAAGTTTGAGAAGTGCTTTATGCAGCAATATTCAATGATTCACAGGCTTGAGACAAATAAGTTAAGGAATGTGGCAAAATTCTTTGCCCATCTTCTTGTCACCGATTCTCTACCTTGGCATGTTCTAGCTTACATACAGCTGACCGAGGACCACACTACTTCCTCGTCTCGTATTTTCATTAAAATTCTTTTCCAAGAATTATCGGTGATAGGGTATAAGAGACCCGGCTAGAATTCAACTTGGATCTAAAGGATACCAGGCTCGATCGATGGACCGAGACCCCCCTCTCCCAAAACAATCAAATGGAGAGACCAGGCCCGGGCCCATCCCATGACCCGGATCCGGATCCAACCCGGAGCCCAGACCTAATGCCTACCCGGATCCGGATCTGGACTCAGACCACCATGAGGGGGGTCCCAGCAAACACATTCACATCCCACAACCCGCCAAGGAGGGGTACGTGGGCACGTGACTGACAACTATCAACAACCAACATACCAGACAAACAGGGCGCGTGTCAGAAGGTCGTTAGGACACTCTGGAGGTGGTCCTCCCCTAGACACATGTAAACAATCCACCCAAGTCAGGCGCCCTCTGGTCCCAAGATCCAACGGCCCAGATTTGGAGGTAACTACCCCTAAACCCTACCTTGGGGCTATATATACCCCCAAGGCTCAAGAGTTTAGGGGTTGGAAAATATTGACTCTTGCACACTCATACACTCTCATATATTCATAAACACACAGCAGCCATCACATATACACATCCATACACACACACACAACAGCCCCTACGTTACACATACATACCTTCATCTTCTTCAAGGTCCTGTTATTATTCTTACACCGGAGGCGCCGTGGGAGCCAAACCCCCCTTTCGGTGTTGTTTTGCAGGCGTCCAACCGGCATCTACACCTCATCTACGCACAGAAGGTCCAGGAACGCCGTCGGACGGAGCCGCCCGCTCACCGGAGTTATCATTTGGCGCTAGAAGGAGGGGCGCTCCATCCTTGGGTCTCGGTGCCCCTGGATTCATCTTCATCAGCAAACTCTTGAGAGAGTCCACTTTTAAACCTGTAAGAACATAAGCAACCAAACCCTTTCTTGAATATGAATGTTCATTTTAGCGACATTTGTGTGAGCTCGTTACTTTAGGCCACCGTTTGTGTGAGCCCGCTCTTGTTTGTTAAGTTTTGGTTGTTTGGGGTTTGATAGTCTTGGTAATTTTAAAACCCAGAACTGTTTTAGCTTGCATATTTTCTTTTGTGTTCAAGAGCCTGTTGTTCTTGTTTCGTATTATTGTTAGCAAAACCCAGAAAGTTTGCTTGCTGTTATTCTGGAAATTTTTTGTAATCTTGAAAAAACAACCTCAAATCCACATTTGTAGCCTCAAATCTTGGTCAGTTGTTTGTACAATTATGGTAATGGCAAGAGCAGGAAAAAGTACCATCGGTAGGCCCTCCGCCAGTACCCATATTCAGGATCAAGACCCCTCTCAAGTTCAAGAACCTGGAGTAGACAGGGAGACCTTCCAGGAGCAACCACTGACGCAGCATACCCCGGTCAGGGATGCTAGAAATGTCATAGAGCTCAATCAGTACAGTACACCAATGTTCCAGTTGCAGAGGAGCATATGGCTAACTTAACAAGCCATGAACTTGTTGAAGCAATCAGGCTCTACAAAGATGAACAAGCCCGGGCTCAGATAGAATTTGAACAAGATGATGAGCAAGAAGAGTCTGGGGACTCTCAGCAATCCAGGAGATCTGTCTTCGACCGAATTGGGGCTAAGGCAAAGAAGAATCAAAAAGGGCCTAGTAAGAAGGAGACAGAAGCAACCAGAAAGAAAAAGTTAGAAGAAATCAGAGAACAGATAAGAAAGGAAGAAGAGGAAAAGCTGGAGCAAAAAATTCAGAAAAGAATGCAGCTGGAGGAGGAGAGGCTCCTAGCTAAAACAAGAGGCAAAAGAACTCGGAGGGACCCTACCCGCGAACTCATTTCTGATGACGAAGAGGGGGGTCAGAAGGATCTTAAAGACATGATTTATGAGCTCCAGAGAAAAATGGAGAAAGATTTCGGGTTGGAAGTTGGGGAGACCCTCACGCCATTCAGCCACTCCCTAGAAGCCATACCTCGACAGAAAAATCTCAAACACTACAACTTCGACTCTTTTGATGGACTGGGGGATCCGGAAGAGCACCTCAACTACTTCGAACAGATAGCTCAGATATACTATTACAATGACTTGACGAAATCCAGATTCTTCGCCTCGACCCTCAAAGGGGGGGCTCAAAGATGGTTCAGCAGAATCCCATCAAGAAGCATCCACTCCTAGAAAGAATTCAGAGGAGCCTTCCTTAGAAGATTCAGAGCCAATAAAACACATGAAATACACATGTGCCACCTGGAGACAATCCGCCAGTATGATAACGAAGCACTCTCAGCCTATATGCGGAGGTTCCAGGAAGCCATCAACAAAGTTTCGAATCTCGATGAAAGGGAGGCTCTATGCATATTTCGAAGAAACCTGGATTCAGAACACAATGAGAGGTATATTGTGGAGTTGATAAACAAAGAGCCCCAAAGCTTGGCCGCTGCTTATTCTATGGCAGCTCGGTTCATAAAAGAAACAGATGTTCTCCAGGCGATGAGAATGACTCGGAATGGAGGAAACAGGAACAAATCTTCTGATGACCGACCGAAAGGGGGTTACCATCAGGAGAAAAAGTTCAAACAAAGCAACCAAACCCAGCAAACAAATGTGGTACAAAACACCCCAATATTCCAAAGATTGGGTCCTAAAACAGAATCCAAAGGTGATCCCAGTCCACCTAGGCAGGCAAGGGAGCCTAGGCAAGAGCCAGAGTGGACACCACTAAACAGGACCCGGGAAGAGATACTGAAGGAGATCAAGGGAAAGCCATTCTACTACCCTCCGAAGCCAATGCAGACTCCCCCGGAGAGCAGGCCTTACAACAGGCAGTGCGACTATCATGAAACCCATGGGCACAAGACTGAAAATTGTCTCTCTTTAAAATACTTCATTGAAGATCAAGTCAAGAAAGGCAACCTCAATCAATACATCTCAAGGGAGAAAAACCAGAGAGAAGAAAGGCAAAGAAAAGGTAAGAATGTGGTGAATGTGGTCCTAGGAGGTTGACACTCCCCCCTAGGAGCCCGGGCTCAGGAGATGAAGTGTTCTCCATTCAATCCTACCCGGAGATGATGATCTCATTCAGCAGCAAGGATTATGAAGGGGTCAACCCGAATCACAACGAAGCCCCGGTGGTAACACTTGATATCTTTGACAACGAAGTGAGAAGGATGCTGATTGATAACGGATCTTCAGTGAACATACTCTTCAAGCATACTATGGACAGAATGAGGCTTGGTAGCGTACGCTCCAATGAATGCCAAGAGGACCCTCTGTATGGGTTCGGGAACAACTTGGTCCTGATCCAGGGTACCTTATACTTACCAGTCATATTCGGATCGGGCCCAAACCAAATTACCCATTTGATAAAGTTCTACGTGATTAATACTCCTTCATCCTACAACGGCATAATCGGGCGCTCAGCCCTGACCAGGATCCAAGCAATCACATCCATATCACACTTGAAAATCAAATTCCCAACTCCAACCGGAGTAGGAGAAATCAAGGGAGACTATGAGGTAGCTGAAAGATATTATAGCCAGGCTCTGGTAATGGCTGAAACTCATCAAGACAACAAGAGAAAGGCTGTGGTGCTCCGGAAACAGCAAAGTATTAAGAAACATCGCCCACACTCAAGGGATGATGCCAGAAAAGAAGTTCAGATCATAGAGTCCCTCTCAGACCCAAAAGCAACCAAACAAAGCTCAGAAGAGCAAAAAAGCAACCAAGTCATAGAAGGGATTGAATTGGGCCTAGGCCTTGGCCAAACCAACCCTACTGTGGAAGCAACCAACCCAGAAATGATTGAAGAAAGAAACAATAAAGAGATGACAGCCCGGGCTCAGATTTATATGAAGAAGAATACAGAGGCTCGGATCCAGCAGATGGTATCAAACATGGATCAATCAAAGATAGAGGCAGCTGTTGAAACGGAAACAATTCTGATCAATAAAAGCGATCCTTCCAAAAAGATAAAGATAGGATCCGGGCTCGAGGCTAATTTCAGAAATGACCTGGTATCACTACTTCAAGGGTACTCTGACATATTTGCGTGGACACCAAGAGACATGCCCGGGTTGGATGAATCCATAGCGATGCATAGCTTGGACGTCAACCCCGAGAGGAAGCCAGTCAAGCAAAAGAGAAGAAATTTTGCCCCAGAAAGGCAGAAAGCAATCGATGAAGAAATTGAGAAACTACTCAAAGCCGGAATAATATGCGAAGTCAAGTACCCGGAATGGATGGCAAATATAGTAATGGTGAAAAAAGCAAACGGAAAATGGAGAATGTGTATCGACTACACAGACCTGAACAGTGCATGCCCCAAAGACCCCTACCCCTTGCCAAACATTGATCAATTGATCGATGCAACTTCTGGGCACGTAATGCTAAGTTTCATGGACGCCTACTCGGGGTACAACCAGATAATGATGAATCCCAAGGATATCCTAAAGACAACCTTCATCACCCACAAGGCGGTCTATGCCTATGTGATGTTGCCTTTCGGATTGACCAATGCGGGAACAACATATCAAAGAGCAATGGATAAAATCTTCAAAGACCAGATTGGAAGGAACCTGGAATCATATGTCGACAACATGATTGCAAAGTCTACAAGCATCCCCGGGCACATAGGAGACCTGAGAGAATGCTTCGACAACTTGAAAAAATACTCACTCGGGCTCAATCCAGAAAAATGCACATTCGGAGTAGGGGCAGGAAAATTCCTTGGATTCATGATAAGCAACCGGGGGATTGAGGCCAACCCAGAAAAGATAAAGGCAATCCAAGAGATGAAGGCCCCCAGAACACAAAAAGATGTGCAGAAGCTAGCAGGGTCACTGGCTGCACTAAGAAGATTCATCTCCAAGCTAGCTGAAAGATGCCTACCCTTCTTTGACCTGTTAAAAGGAGCAACCAACAAGAGAGAAGTTAATTGGAGCCCAGAGTGCCATAGCGCATTCGAAGAAATCAAAAGGTACCTTTCTCAACCCCTTGTGTTAACCAAAGCTCAACCCGGGGAGCCCATATCCCTTTACCTGTCAGCAGGGGCCCTTGCAGTTGGGGCAGCCTTGATCAGGGAAGAGAATGGCAAACAGCAACCAGTCTATTATGTGAGCCAAGTGCTAAAAGATGCAGAGACCCGGTACCCAAGGCTAGAAAAGTTTGCTTTTGCCTTGGTCATAGCATCCAGGAAGCTCAGACACTACTTCCAGGGAAGGGAGATACGAGTTGTAACCAATCAACCCTTAAAGAAGATAATACACAAGCCAGATGTGTCAGGGAGGTTGGTAAATTGGGCAGTTGAGCTAAGTCAGTTCAATCTGAGTTTCATTCCTAGAACAGCAATCAAAGCCCAGGCTCTAGCTGATTTCATCATAGAATGCAATTTCCCGGAAGAAGAGCCTGAGCCCATGAGCATTGACCCTGAGATGAACACAGATCAAGGAATAGAAGTCTGGGCTCTCAAAGTTGATGGTTCATCAACCAATGAAAGATCAGGAGTCGGCCTCATACTAAAGAGCCCAGAAGGATTCACAATCCAAACAGCAATATCCTTCGGCTTCTCAGCAACAAATAACCAGGCAGAGTACGAGGTCTTGATTGCAGGGTTGAAGCTAGCAAGAACACTCAGGATACAGGATCTTAAAATCTACAGCGACTCCCAGATCGTGGTAAAGCAAACAAACGGCGAGTACATAGCCAAGGATCCAGTTCTAGCCAAGTACCAGGCTCTGGTCCAAAGCTACATCGCCTTGATACCAAAAATACAAGTCATCCAAATCTGCAGAGAGGAAAATTCAGAAGCTGATACACTATCTAAGCTTGTTCAAAATTCATCAGATTTGGATTGCTCCGTCTACTTCGAAGAATTGCAGAAATCGAGCACAGAGTCTGAAGAAGTCATGGAAATAGACAACAGTCCGAATTGGATGACTCCATTCATTGACTACCTGGAGAAGGGAGAGCTCCCGGAGGATAAAGGGAAGGCTCAAAGGTTAAAGGCAAAAGCTTCAAAATTCTTCATCGAAGAGGGTATACTCTATCGCCGGACCTTCTCATCCCCAATCCTGAAGTGCATAGGCCTAGGAGAGGCATAGTACTGCCTTATAGAAGTTCATGAAGGAATCTGCGGGGACCACATATCCGCGAAGGCCCTAGCTCACAAAATTATAAGACAAGGGTACTACTGGCCTACTATCCACCAGGATTCAGTAGACTTTATGAAAAAGTGTAAGAAATGCCAGTTATTCAGCAATGTGACCCGGATGAGCCTCGTCCTACCCTCCTCTGTCTTATCACCAATCCCATTTACCGTATGGGGCATCGATATCATGGGACCCTTTCCCAGGGCCAGAGGTGACCTCAGATACTTACTGGTCTCAATTGATTATATGACAAAATGGGTAAAGGCAAAGGCAATGAGAACAATAAACCAACAAGACTGCATCAAGTTCATGGACAACATATTGATGAGGTTTGGGATCCCGAGAGTACTGGTCTCAGATAATGGTCCGCAGTTTGTTGGTTCAGAATTCGAATCCTACCTTCAAGAAAGGGGTATCCGGCACAAGAAGTCATATGTAGCCTACCCTCAAGGAAATGGCCAAGTTGAAGTAACAAATCGAATACTTCTTAGGGGGATAGAGAAGAGACTCAGGGAAAGCAAAACCAAATGGCCAGAAGAATTGCCTAATGTGCTCTGGGCATACAGAACAAGCCCCAGAACAAGCACAAGAGAAACCCCCTTCAAGTTGGCTTATGGAACTGAAGCCATGCTACCAATTGAAGTAGGATCCCCTTCCCATCGAGCAATCAACTTTGATGAGATAGAAAATGAGGAGGGGCTGAGAACGAATATTGAGCTAATTGATGAAGTCCGAGACCAGGCAGTGGCAAGAATGGAAAAGTATAAGCAGAAAATAAGAGAGCACTTCAGCAAGAAGTCCCGAGTCAAAAACTTTCAAGTTGGAGACCTGGTCCTTCGAGACACGGAAGCTTCAGACCCCACCAACATTGGGAAGCTAATGCCAAAGTGGGAAGGCCCATACAAAGTCAAGGAAGTTCTAAGGCCAGGAACATACAAGCTCATGAACATGGATGAGTCTGAAGTACCAAATACATGGCATGGACTCAGGCTCAGAAAGTTTTACCAGTAGAAAAAGCAACCAGAACTTGTAGCCTATGGCAAGCAACCAATCCATGATCCCGAATTTTGTATGAAAAAATTTTCAAATCAATGAAAAGAATTTTCCTTTCTTAGAAAGTTATTACTTTTAAATTACCAGTTATGGAAGCAAAAAACAACCCGGGTACGTTCTCATACCCGGGTTGGAAGCAAAAAACAAAGGCAACCACTATTTGCTTAGAAAATTTCTAAGTAAATGGAGCAATCACCAATCCGGATTAGACATACCCGAATTGAAAGCAAAGTTAAAAGCAAAAAACAACCCGGATAAGCATTCAAATCCGGGTTGCAAACAACCATTATATACTTAGGTAACCCTCCAAGTACATAAAGCAAAAAAGCAAACACCAACCCGGATAACAATTCGAATCCGGGTTGAAAACTACAATTATGTAAAGCAAACAAGTAAACATCAAACCGGGACGGTTTTATACCCGGAATGAAAGCAAATTTCAAAGCAAAATCAACCCGGATAAGCATTCGAATCCGGGTTAGAAACAACCATTATGCACTTATATTTCCCAAGTACATAAAGCAAAAAACAATACTTCAACTCGGGTGGGTATCATACCCGGATTGAAAGTAATTCCAAGAGCAAAAATCATGTTACAGGAATTCAAATCCGGATAAGACTTCATACCCGGAACAATCCGGTTATAAAGCCCATCCGGATCGGGGGCCTGATACACAGCCCGGATCAAGGGCATTTGTGCAAGGATCCGGACAGCCTATAAAAATTAAAACTACAGATGGAAAAGCAAATATTTTCAACAATGGAAGGAAAGTACAAGGCAACGAAAGTAAAATCTAAAGCAGAATCCGGATTGCCTTCAATCCGGAACAAATCCAAATATTACAGATAGTTCAAATCAAAGTACGAGAATGGGAAATCCTAGAAAACGAAATTACAAGGGCTGGGCCCGAGAAGCTTAGCAAAGTTGGTCCGGATCTAAAGGAAGCTGGGGCTCAGACCATCATAGGGTTCCGGTTCCCCCTGACCCTGCTCCACTGCGGCCTTTGCAGCAAGGAACTCCTGGATGAAGCTCTCCCAGGACGCCAAGGGGTCGGTCTTCATGTGGCGCTCAGCAACGACCCAGGGCCTACGGACTTCGGGAACCCCGGCCTGAGCAACCTCAAAGTCATAAACATCGCTGGCCTTGAATTCGACAATTATAGCCTCCTTGTTCAAATTTTCCTTGGTAGCAAGTTCAGCTTTGAGTTTCTCCACTTCTTTGGCAAGCCCTTCAGCCCGGTCCTCAGAATCTTTCAGCTTCTCATTCAACCCAGACTCCACCATACGGAATCCCTCCCGGGCCTCCTCCAGCTCTCCCTTCAAGGTATCGGCACGTATCTTCTCGGCGTTAGTCCGGTTGTTGGCCTCCCGGATCTCAGTAAAAGCAACATCAGAACAGATGGATATGGCGCTCTCGAGCTGAGAAAAATAAAAAATATATATATAATAAGCCAAGTACAGAATAAACTGGGGGGAATAATCCAGAACTAAGAACTCAGAAATTCAGAAATCACCTGCCCTCATTGACCTGTAACCCTCTTCAAGGCAGCCACCATGCTGTACCCCTCAACCTCCTCCCAGTCATCTTCGGAGGGGATACTGGACATGAACCCGGCTAGGTCGATTAGAGATTTGGTACTTATCTTCACGGCCTCTCCATCGGGCCCTCTGCCTTCCGAATCACATACAACCCGGTTGGAAACCACAGCTTTGCCCCGGGGTGGCTTGGTAGGAACAGATTTTTTTTTCTTCCTTGGGGGGGTCATCACCGCCCGGAATCTCCTGGACCTCGGGCTCAGACTCGTGGCCCGGATCCGGGATGTTCTGAGGGATGGAGGACTCGGCCCCTCCCTCAATATCTGCGGAGCCAGATCCGGGACTAGGGGCTCCCTTGCTTGTCTTAAAGGCCAGCCCGAGAGTGTTGAAAGCGGCAGCATATGTAGAAGAAGACATGATTTTCAAAAAATTGCGGTTGAAATGAGGCAGACCTGGAAATGAAACAAAGGGAGATTAAAGACCGGATCGAAGGCAAAAAACTTATGCAAACAGATTACAAGCAAACTGGACCTCGATCCGGATCATCAAGCTGGGTGAAAGAGATCCGGATCAGAGGCAAAAAACTTATGCAAACAGATTAAAAGCAAACTGGACCTCGATCCGGATCATCAAGCTGGGTGAAAGAGATCTGGATCAAAGGCAAAAAACTTATGAAAACAGATTACAAGCAAACTGTACCTTGATCCGGATCATCAAGCTGGGTGAAAGAGATCCAGATCAGAAGCAAAAAAAAAAACTTATGCAAACGAGTTACAAGCAAACTAGACCTTGATCCGGATCATTAAGCTAAGTGAAAGAGATCCGGATCAAGGGAAAGCATCTTAACCACAATAAAAAAGAAAAAGGAAAAATGGCCCGGGTCCGCTGGAGGAGAGGGGGATCCGGGTCAAGAGCAGCATAAATTAAGGAAAAACTTACAGCCAATATTAAAAAGCAGCTTATGGTTCATAAATGTATCCCGAGTCGGTTGAAACTCGAGAGAATCACAGAAACATCTGATCTGGGTAACAGCCCGGTCTTCAAGCACAACCGGGTTGAACTTAGTTTGAACTCCCTCAGTCGTGAAATAAGGGAGGTAAGCCAAGTCAAATCCCTTCAGGAGGATGATCTCCCCATTCAAGTACTTCAAAGAAGACTGGTGCATTATTGGCTTGGCTCTACCCGGGCCATAACTACACTCCGAGGCCCGGAACCTGATCTCATAAAAAGGTTTCTGACTCGACTTAGAGAGATAGAAAATCTGGTGGAAGAGCTTCAAAGTGGGCAAGAATCCGGATTTGTTGCAGCAAGCGATGAAACAGGTCATCGACTTTATCCCATTCGGGGTGATTTGCATCGGGGATATCCTGTACACATGCTTGCAGAGGTGCTTGATGAACATATGGCACCGGGGGCTCCACCCGGATCTGAGATATTCCATCCAGACCGGGACAAAACCATCTTCCGGCCGATGATAGATCCTCTCATGGGGTTCTAGCCATCTCCACTCAATATCTGGGGTCAACTGGAAAGCAGCCCGGACCGCCTCGTTCATCTCACTCGGATCAGCCTCAGAGAACGAGTCCTTCAACTGGTAGTGATCCCGGCTTATAGGAAACTCAGCAAACATCCTCTCGAGAGCTTCCTGATTATATACCCCGAGATGATCGTCGGGTTGTCTATCATATCTAACCCGGCTATAATAGACCTCGTTTTCGATCTCGGTCGACTTTTCAACAAAGTGATACTTCACATCTATCCAGTACCCCTCGGGCGTGAAGGGAACTGAGCCCCCAGGCATTCTCTTATACCTGAACTTTGAGATTATCTCGGTGGAAGGAGAAGCTTTCTTAACCATCTCTACCCGGATCTGTTCTCTACCAGATGAATCCGAATCACTCTCCTCTCTAGAAAAGTGTGGGTAGCAGTTATAGACTTTTCTAGCCCGCTCCTTGATCCGGACCATATACCTATTAAAATGAAGGTCAGTTAGCCTGGTCCCTAAATATTTTATTGATTTCGCTAAGAGGTCTGGATCAAGTGCGTTATGTTAGTAATAGCATAACCTAATGATCCGGACCACCAATGCAAGTCCAACCCGGAAAAACATCAACGATCCGGATCATGTTAACTACAACCCAAAAATCAAGCAACCATGGACCCGGATCCTGGTGGCAAATACCCGGAACCGGATCCATAGCAGCCAAAAACTTAAAAACAGACCCATGTACCCAGAACCCGGACCCATATTAACCAAAATCAAATTACAAATCCTAAGGCATACAATACAACCCAAATAGACTAAACCATATCCGGGTCTGATACCTCTACCCGGATCCAGAACAAAAATAATAACCCACAAACAGCAACCTCGAGAATCAAAAAGTAAAAAATGCACAACAAACATATACATACATATATTTCCATCAAGAACACGAAGAACACAATCAAAAACCCCAGAAAACCCGAACACAAAACCCAATTTCTGTGCAAAAACATAACAAAAAAGCCAAAAACTACAGATCCAAACAAAGAAAACCACAAAACAACAACACCAATCACAAAATATAACCACAGAGGCCGATTTGTACTCCAAAATCACGAACGGAATATGAAACTCGAGCATGCATTAATTTAAAGAAAAAACGAAAGGAATCAAGAAAAGAGACTAAAAAGGGGAAGAGAAGAGCTTACAAATCGCGACCAAAAGAGAAGGAACAGCGGCACGGCGGCGGAAATCTCCGGCAAGAAACGCAAGACTTCGAAAGAAAAGGGAGACTGTTGGGCTTCGTTTATATCTTTTTTGTGAGATAAAAGAAAAAATGAAAGAAGAAACCGGCTTTTTATAGGCCCTGGAGAATAAATAGCCCCTGCCACGTGGCAGGGTATGGCTGGCTGGAAAATCAGTTACAAAACCAAAAAGCAAAAAATCCCTTGGTTTGCCCATGTATTTATATTTTATATACACGAATATTAAAGCACTTTTAAACCCCTCAATGATCGTGGGGCGGGTTTCTAGGGAGTAACTGCCCAAAATTCAAATTCGAAAGGGGGGGAAATGAGCAAAACCGTTTCCAAATCCCAAACTTTTCAAATTCCACAGCCCAGGACCCGGATCATTGTCAACCAGATGCATTTTTAAAGCAACCATTCTACTTAATCTGGATTGGTATCCATTACACCAGATCCAGATTGGGGGGCAACCGCCAACCAGGAGCATAATTTTTTCTGAATCAACCATTCTACCAGATCCGGATTGGTATCCATTACACCATATCCGGATTGGGTGGCAACCAGGAGCAGAAATTTTTCTGAAGCAACTATTCTACCTTAATCCGGATTGGTATCCATTACACCAGATCCGGATTGGGGGGCAACCAGGAGTAGAAATTTTTCTGAAGCAACTATTCTACCTTAAACCGGATTGGTATCCATTACACCAAATCCGGATTGGGGGGCAACCGGGAGCAGAAATTTTTCTCCAAGGCAACTACGTAATTCTAATCTACTCCCTCATCCAGAAAATCTGCATAAGGGAGTGGGGGGCAAATGATAGGGTATAAGAGACCCGGCTAGGATTCAACTTGGATCTAAAGGATACCAGGCTCGATCGATGGACCGAGACCCCCCTCTCCCAGAACAATCAAATGGAGAGACCAGGCCCGGGCCCATCCCATGACCCGGATCCGGATCCAACCCGGAGCCCAGACCTAATGCCTACCCGGATCCGGATCTGGACTCAGACCACCATGAGGGGGGTCCCAGCAAACACATTCACATCACACGACCTGCCAAGGAGGGGTACGTGGGCACGTGACTGACAGCTATCAACAACCAACACACCAGACAAGCACGACGCGTGTCCGAAGGCCGTTAGGACACTCTGGAGGTGGTCATCCCCTGGACACGTGTAAGCAATCCACCCAAGTCAAGCGCCCTCTGGTCCCAAGATCCAACGGCCCAGATTTGGAGGTAACTACCCCTAAACCCTACCTTGGGGCTATATATACCCCCAAGGCTGAAGAGTTTAGGGGTTGGAAAATATTGACTCTTGCACACTCACACGCTCTCATATATTCATAAACACACAGCAGCCATCACATATACACATCCATACACACACAGCAGCCCCTACGTTACACATACATACCTTCATCTTCTTCAAGGCCCTGTTCTTATTCTTACACCGGAGGCGCCGTGGGAGTCAAACCCCCCTTTCGGTGTTGTTTTGCAGGCGCCCAACCGGCAGCTACACCTCATCCACGCACAGAAGGTCCAGGAACGCCGTCGGACGGAGCCGCCCGCTCACCGGAGTTATCAATCGGAGCACCTTGGCATTCGCCTTCTGAATGAGAGGCTCAACAATGATCCTAAAGTAAGTACAGGAGTCTTTGGAGTCAATTTTTCGCAAAGACAATCCCAAGAACACAAGATTTTCAATCAACTTTTTAACGAGTATTGGGCTTGGTGGCATCACTGAAAATTTGAGAGAGTACTTGAAGAAAATGCCTCGCCTTATCATGCATCAGCAAAAGCCAGTTGCTGAATCTGAAGATGACTCTGTATCTTGTTCCGATTCAGAATCAGGTTTATCAAGCACAGGAAGCAAAAGGAATGATAGACGGAAGAAGAGAAGGAGATTTTAAAGAAGAAACTAGCAAGCCTGAACTCTGTCCCAAATTTGTACATTTATCTCCTGAAGAAAATGAAAGTTTCTAGATTTTGGCTGAAACAATAGATCTGCAGTAACTATTTACCTCCATGACCAAAGTCTGATATCCAATTTCTTAATCTTTTATGGAATTAAGTGTATAGAACTTTATGTCTTAGGCTCGAAGAAGTAGTAATGAATATTGTACAAGTGTAGGACCTCAGTACTATGTTGCTGGTTTTCAAGTTCCTGCCTCTTTGTGTAAAGCTTATCTGGTTTTAATAAACAGCTTCATAAATGAAAGAGCTTCTGTTTTCTCTCATTCACAAAGCTTCAACTGCGTTATTATATTTTTTTTGGTTTCTGTTGTCATTGTTACATTTTACTTTAATTTGTAATCTCCTGCATCATCAAAATGGCTTCACAATCCCTACAAACTCTATGGCCATAAGATTTAAGTTGTATGCTTTCTGGTGTGTTGTTAATTTAAGTTGGGGAGTGAGTCGAGGGCTTTAGGTCAGAAGGGAATGTATTCTGGAACAATTGTTCTTCAGCCTATTGCTGAATGGAGGCATTGATTGTTCGGTGAGTGCAGGAGAGGAATTTAAAGCAGATTCTTCTTGTGAATTAACCTAGACTGCGCTAGAAAATTATCCTCAAGGATGATAGATTGATAGTCAATGTCAAAACAATAAAGTTGGTTTGTTTTGTAGTGATAGATTTGGTAACACATGGGATTTATGTGCAGATACATCTAAAATATAGTTTAATTTAGTTTTCCTTGTCTGCCTTGTTCTGTGGTTTCATTCACCAGCTTAAATCTGTCAAGGGCAAATTATGAGTCTGAGACTGGAATAACATCTAGGACCCTTGGCCTGGTTTTTTATATTATTGTTTGTATGTATGTTCGTATCTGAACCTTTACATCCCCTGTCTGTAAAAATAGTACTATCCATTAACACTGCCATATTAATTTTATATGGTAGTAGATGCAAACCAACATGTCAAAGACAAACCCCCAATTTTTTGGATTATGAATAACCTGTGTTCTAAAACACAGAGTTCAGCATTGTCCAGGAGACCTGATTTGTAGTGATTGGATAATTGATAATTAATTGCATGGAATATTAATCAGAAGTGATTTAATTTCATGAATAATAATAATATATCATTTTTATTATACTTTCGTAAACTTACAAAAATAATTTCATATATCATTAATTTATATTTAATATTTAAGTGATTTATAGATAGTTGATTCATACATATATTTAAGTGAGGTGAGTTAATCCATTGAGCAAAAATGTGAGTAATTAATTAAAAAACTAATTCAATTCTAAGAGGTTTAGATAATTTACGTGGATTTAGGGCATGAGATAATCCATGCAAGTCTATATATCATTATTAAATATTAACTATTATTTTTTAAAAAAAATTCTTTTATTTTTTTATATAATCTCTAAACTTTGAATTAATCGGCCGATGTTGACCGATTTTTTAAAAATAAATGTATTATAATTCCATTTTCGATTTAAAGCGAGAACTGTCCGAACACCGATTAATCGGTCGCGTTTTAAATTAAGGGCGAATACCCCTTTGAATAATATTCTCATATTAAGCGGGTGTTGTTTTGTTTAACAAAATATATTTATTGCTCCCAATCCTGTCCCCAAGTGTGTTTAATTAAATGAATTTTCTTGTGCACATAGAAGACAAAACTTTTCTAGCACTTTTATTTAAAACATTCATTCTATTATTAGCATTTCTTAAACAACATATAATTTTTACTAATTTTATTAAGTTTCAATCATTTACTCATTTCTCTTATGCTTTCTTGATTTTCTTAATTTTCGTACTTCTCCCCAAAGTTAATAATTAATTGGGACGAGGGAAGTGGTTTTTGATCTCATTTGAAATATATATAAGCATAACAATTTCATTCTTAATATTTAATAATAACTATAATTTTATTATTCTCACTAAAAAAATCATCATTTAATAGAAGCTGGTAACTCTTTTTGTTTACATATACAAGTTAATTCTAATTTTTATAGTTGTAAAATAAATATACTAATTAATTTATTCTCACAAAAAAATTAGAAGATAATTGGGCCAGAAATGAAACCATGCGTGATCAATTTGGGCCAGGCCGTCATAACGAAAGCCCATCTGAAATAAAGTTTGGTAGTATAATAGTGAGGCGCAGTTGTTTCGTATTAGGGTTTGAGTCCAGCAGCTGCTACTTAGTTTTATCTTCATCAAAGCTGTCGAAGTAGCACTCTCCACCATCTTCATTCACTAGCCATGGGGTATCAATTATTCTTCTCCTTTATCTTTACTTATTCATATTTTTATGTGTGCACTTGTATATATGATTCATGATATATGTTTGTGTTTATATTTTTGGTTAAATTGTTAAGTGTTTTATTTTACATATACATGTTTGAGAATTAGTCTCTCTTTTTTTGTTTAGATGGCGTCAAATAGTTTAAATCTGTGGTAGTTATATTTATGTGCCGGTGAGCATTTTAGGATTAAGATGGTGTGCAAATGATATTACTTTTCAATTGGGTATTCACTGTAATGGAAAGCTCTCATTTAGGCGGGATTGCTGGTTTCTAGTGGTTCCTTTTATTACTGTCTGTTGAGAGTGTGCGGAATATTTGACCTTTTACCCGACCAAAGCTTTTCAGTTAGTAATTTTTTAAAGTTGTTGAATAATATACATGTATGTATGTATGTGTCTTGTGAGTTATGATTATGTTACCAATGATGTTATCACATCTAACCAAAAACTAGAAATTTTTAATCCCAGTAGTTTTCTTGATATGTATCAATGGGATTCTACCAGAGAGCAATGCTGTAATCCCAAAATTATTCCCGAATGCTTAGTGTCAGTGTTTAAATTTGTTTTGCAAAGTGTACACCAAACAAATTGCCAACTAAGCAATTTGTATCCAATTCAGGAATACTTTTCAGAATTCTAGCATTTCTGTTCTATCAGTTCAGTAACACATAGACATAGTTTTATCTTTACAGTTCTATCAACGGATTTAAAAATATTTCTGATTTGTATCATGGTCTCCAATTGAAAAAAATGATGCTAGCTGTCGGTCCAAGCATTTAGAACTACACTATTCGTCTGAAACAGTGTAGCTATCAACTACATAACTTTGGATTAGAATTTGCTAGCTGATAGTGGACCCAAGCAGATAGTTATGGTGTTTCCAAAAGTGCCTCTTTTATCCTGTGAACTTGATTACCTTATTCTATGATTAATATAGACTTAGTTGCATAATTGTTCAATTTTTTGGAGTTGACAATTGTTATAATTATATTGTAGGAAGACAAGGGGTATGGGAGCTGGGCGCAAGCTCAAGTCTCATCGTCGTAGACAAAGGTGGGCTGATAAGTCCTATAAGAAGTCACATCTTGGTAATGAATGGAAGAAGCCATTTGCTGGGTCTTCTCACGCAAAAGGCATTGTTCTGGAGAAAATGTGAGATTTTGTATTTAATTCTGTGATGCTTTTTACTTGTTTTTTTTACAAATTTCCCGTTTAAACTGACTGATTTAATCTTTTAATTTTTGTTAATAGTGGAATTGAAGCTAAGCAGCCGAATTCTGCTATCCGTAAGTGTGCCAGGGTGCAGCTCATAAAGAATGGAAAGAAGATTGCTGCTTTTGTCCCCAACGATGGTTGCCTAAACTACATTGAAGAAAATGTAAGTTGTGTGTTTTACTGTTTTTCATTTATTGTTGCATCATTACTCTTGCTGATCTGTGACATTACTTTTTTGGCAGGACGAAGTTCTAATTGCTGGATTTGGACGAAAGGGGCATGCTGTTGGAGATATTCCTGGAGTTAGGTTTAAGGTTGTGAAGGTATCTGGTGTCTCCCTTTTGGCTCTCTTCAAGGAGAAGAAGGAGAAGCCTAGGTCTTAGATTGTCCGAAGAGTTCATCTTCTGCCTCTGTTTTTACTAGTTCTGAAATTGAAAATTTTAAATGGTATTGTAAACTTTTTGAGTGGATTTTGCAGAGGGCCATGTTCGCTTTTTCAAAGTAATTGTACTAGAATTTGGTGCACTATCAATGCTATTTGTTTTTGCCAAAATGGTTGAGGTGTTATGTTTGATAAGAAATATTACCTTTTTTCTATAATATCCCATTAAGTAGTTGGTTTATTTCGTAAACAATTTTTAATTAGGACTATTAAAGAAAAGACAGTGACTGGTGTGTATGTTTATCTTCTTTCCTTCATTTCCGGTTAACTTCTTCCCCTTTGTAATGATGAAAATCCCTCTATTCTGTTTGTGTTTGTTCTCCTTTTGTGGTGTAATATTTCCTACCTCGTTCCCGTTGGGCATGAAGTTCTGTTTTCCTTGTGCTCGATTTCTTATCGTCAACTTCTCTTGCTATCTTCACCTTTTTCCCGTTTTTTTATCAATTGGATCAAAAACTGACTTTGCCAAGAATGTAGTAAAAAAGTTGCAAGTATATATAACAAAGTTATATCAATATTAACATAATGTTGTGATAACAACATTTTGGAATAAAATTAGGGACTTGCTGTTGCTAGTCTTGGTGAACTCATTAGGGATTGTACTGGTTGGACCTCTCTGCTACAGGCTGAACTTCTAGCCATTGAGCAAGGTCTCTAACTTGGCTGGACGCTCCCTCCGAGGGATATAAACTTTCATCTTTGTTTTGAATTCAGTCAAGTAATCAACGGGATCATCATCCCCTTTAAAAGTTAAGTTTCCCTAGCTTCTCAACACTGCAATGGTGGTGCAGTTCTAATCTCATGATTGAATGACTGGGTTGTTTATATGTCTGCGCACATCTTTTCATTTCTCCATTATCTCCGATGAGTTTCTTTAACCATTCTTCCTCATGTTCTTAATTTTTTCATTATTGAGATCTGTATTGATTACATGATATGATGAAAGTGAGGGTGGATTTTGCCTCTGGAATATTTTCTCACGCGCAAAACAAACGACTCTAAGAGCATCTCCAAGATCATTCTCTTAATTGATTGGCTATTTTATTATATAATAATAGTTTTGTAAATTATAGAGAACCAAAAAGGGTTAAATATCAAAATGGTCACTCAACTGAATACCATATATCAGTTTCATCATCAAACTTAACGAGGTATCATTTGAATCACTAAAGTCATAATAAATATCAAATGAATACCTCAAAATAGGTGCTCGAGAATGAAAAATTATTTTATGGAGTTTTATACGTGTTTCTTGAATCCTATTACAACCAAATGAAAAGTTATGAATTCCTATTATTTTAGATGATCTAGTGAGATTTTTAAAAATTTATCTACTAATTATTTTTATTTAAATCAAAAAATATAACTATAAAATTAAAAATAAATAGTAGATCAATTTTTAAAAATCTCACTATATTATCAAAAATACTAGAATTCATACATTTTCATTTGGTTATAATAGAATTCAAGAAAAATATATAGAACTCTATAAAAATAATTTTTAATTCCCGAGCACCTATATTGAGGTATCCGTTCGATATTTATTATGACTTTAGTGATTCAAATGATATCCCGATAAATTTAATGATCAAACTGATATATGGCCTTCAGTTAAGTGACCACTTTGATATTTAACCCGAAACAAAAAGGTGTTTTGTTCCAATGGTATTCTTTATAATGACTAGCTATAATATAATAATAATATTTTCATTGATATTATAGAAGGATGTAACTTTGAAATTGAAATTAAAATAAAAATTTAAAGGTAGAAGTCTAGATGGACAATTTTGAAGAATGAAGATGGCTAGCAAATATGGAGAATCCGGATAGAGAATTGTAAAATTTTAGCTAACGGTTTGCTTGCGTTGCAGTGTCCATTCTTGTTCATATTTTATAAATATAGATTGCCACGTCATTTATACATAAGGGGTGGAAAGAGTTGGAGATGCTCTAACTCCTTGCGATTTTCTCTAAATTTGGTACTAATTGTCTCCTAGTTGTCAAAGATGAAGTTAAAGAAGACAATTGACGCTGTGCAGACTATACGTGATCTAATTTGTACCTACCTTGGAGCTTGGACTGTGGGGATTAAACTTATCGGAAGAGTAGTGGTTAATCAGCGGCTAATCATCTCAAACGGGGCATGGCATTTTTATAAGATTCTTGTTTATGATGACTGATGAGCCACCTCAAGATATTATTGGATGTTGTACAATTGGTCAGTATAGGTACTCCATGGTCCAGGGAAGTTGTAGAACTAGGATATGATAACCCAAGCCTGGGTATCAAGGGTTTTTGATGATTATGCGTTTTGGTGTGGTTTTGACCCGAGACCGCACAGTAACCAATAATGTGCGCTTGTTAGAATTAGGAATCGAAACCGAATAAAAGACTATTGGATTGATTTGGATTTAATAATTACACTTTCCGTTTAAAACTTAAAGGGCACATTGAAAACCAATCACATTTATATTTGAAACTAGCTATAAATTTATCATTGTTAATAAAAAAATTTAACAAATCTGAATGACAGAAGTAGCAATTAGTTATGGACCCTGCATGCCAATCATATTAACTAATTAACTGGCTCCACAAGATAATATGCACTTGATCTTCCAATCTGTTCTAGGGAAGATACGTTTTGTGCATGACTAAAGCACATAGCGAGGACTAAAGCACATAGCGAGTACCGGAGAAAATTGCAGACAAGTTTTGGACAATGTGACTGCAATAACTTGATCAATTTAGCAACAAGTAAATATTTAAAATGGTGCGCTAAATTAGATTACAGTGAATAATTTGCAAGGAAAGCAACAGAGAGCAGTTCTGCAATGCTATTGCTAGATGAAAAAGCTGTAACTAATTTGCAAGATAAAAAAGTTAGGTTTTACACAGTCAAACTTATCTCACTTTCTTCATTGTTTGGTACATAATGGCAACATTCGTCGACTCCACTACCTAGTACAGCTTTTCTTTAAACAGAAGGATCAACAGAAAGTTAGGCATTGGCTACTTCTTCTATGTTTGAAAAGATCGCCAAATTAGCATCGTCTCCTGCGATGTTTGGATTCATACAAGTGTGGGCACCCCAAATCTTCATGATCTCAAAGAAACCATGGCGCTTTCTTTTTGTTGCCCTCAAGCTCCATATACAACCATCTGCTCTCCGCTTACACTGCACAGTCCAACGGCACGAATTCTTTCTAACCCCTTTAACTTCCAGGTTGTCCCGGCGGTGAACTTGGTTAACAACTTCAGACAACTCTTCCCTCGTTGCAAACACCATCCCCTTCTTCAAATCCGTAACATGAACTGCATCACCAATCATGGTAAAAACCGGCTCCTTAGGTGATGCTACTCTACAAGAACCGTCAAAGCTTCTATACAAAGGAACACCGCTATCCTCGCCCTTGTTTTTCCCTCTAGTCATCTTCCGTTGCCTAACCACACGTTGCTTACAAGGTGTTTTCCTATTCGAACCACCACTTTCTTCCACATCATCACTAACTTCCACATTTTTCCCTCTTCCCCCCACATCCTGACTAACAACAACAACCTTCTCAATCTCTCGAGGCACAACAGCTGTTTCCACAGTTGAAGAATTCAAAGCACCTATCCCAACATCTCCACTCATCTTTTCTACGAAAGCATTATCAATTAAAACCTTCTCTAAATAAAGCTCGACAACGGAATTTTTAACACCAGAAGAAAGCACAAGCTCAAACATTAATGCCACATCATCATCATCAAGAACGGGGGCAACGGCATACATATTAGTTAAGGGATTAAGACATCGATGCATAATCTTCAAACGGTACAAATTAGTATCAATCTTGAGTTTAGCAGCTATAACTTGAGAGAGGTGTTGGTAATTCAAAGCAACATCTAGCTTAATTAATCTACACATTTGTCGATCATAAGCATAACCATCAACATCATTTTGGACGATATTTCCGTCTATATATAACCAACCAAACACATAAACAGGAGTAGCAGGAGAAGACATTATTGATTTACCTTGCATTTCGATTCTTCACCCTCGGTGCCGAAAGAGAGATCTTTCTTTTTGTTGCAATTAGGGCTAGGGTTTATATACTGGCTATGAATTTGGGCTTCTTTCTGAATCGCAGGATTTTTTTCTTTTTTTTTTATTATTATTAT
This sequence comes from Apium graveolens, assembly GCF_009905375.1. Lineage (NCBI taxonomy): Eukaryota > Viridiplantae > Streptophyta > Magnoliopsida > Apiales > Apiaceae > Apium > Apium graveolens. Next base: position 207,343,244 of record NC_133656.1, read on the forward strand.
TATTATTATAATTATTATTATTATTATTATTATTATTATTTTTTAAAATTGTAGTTTTTGGAGGATATTTTTTCTATTAAAATTACCTATTAAAAGAGCGCGAATAGTAGTTTAAGGGATCTCTTATCGACGTCGTTCTAAGTTCTAGTTTAAATTCTATTTGTCTCGAGATCTTATTTATACGGCATATGAACTTAATTATTCAATAAAAATGACTATTGAAAAATTTTCTATTAATGCCTATAATCATATTTAATAAATATTTTTCAATGATCCGATCACATGAATGCGAGCATAAGAACAAATTTTATGATTATCTAAGTTTTACAATATTGATCGAGCATTTTGAATTTGAGGCGCATTAATAAAAAATTCTTTATATAATACCATTTAGGAGGAAAATTTTGTAGATACCACTATTTCATCTATTAAAAGAGCGCGAAAAGTAGTTTAAGGGATCTCTTGTCGGCATCGTTCTAAGTTCTGGTTTGAATTCTATTTGTCTCGAGATCTTATTTATACGACATATGAACTTAATTATTCAATAAAAATGACTATTGAAAAATTTCCATTAATGCCTATAATCATATTTAATAAATATTTTTCAATAGGCATATTGTAATGTTCTACATGTTGTACATGTATGATATTCAAAATTTTGAAAAAAAAATGATATTTGTAAAACATAATTCACAAAATAATACATTTTGCAATATTTTTATGCAAGATTTTAGCTGCATAACGTAAGTGGTCTCCGTGGTCTCCAAAAAATACGTGGTCTCTATAGAATTTGACTCTATATATATGTATAATTTCATATATTATATACTACACATTATACATAGTATTGTATAATTTTTAAAACATATATTTTTACATTTATGTTAAAAAATAACTAATCATCAAAATCAATTAACTATAATTATTTAATCATTTAAACGGGTGATAAGATGAATAAAATATCTTATGGGACAAATCTAATTAATTGGGTATCAATTGAGTTAATTTTTTAAAATATTAGCTATACAAAGAAGAACACAATTAATGATGTGGTGAAATATTTTAATATGACACGTTAAAACTCTTCTTTCGTAAGTCGCGAGTTCGATACCAAGCACTTGCAATATTTATAGTTATACAAATTTTCAGATTTTAGGTTCGGGTTTCACGTTTTGTGTTCGAGTTTCGGGTATAAATATACAATCTAGAAAAATCAGATTTCGGGTATACCCGAATCCGATCCAAAATCTGATGAATTGGGTTCGGGTATTCATTTTCAGGTATTTTTTGGGTTCGGGTTGGATTCGGGTATGGATAAAATTTCGGGTTTGGATATGATTTCTGTCATACCCGACCAGATCCGGCCCAATTGACATCCCTACACTTTAAACACAAGGGCATGTGGGTTTTGCATAAACTTCGAGATGTGCTTCCCCAAAAGAGCAATATTAAAACCATTCAAGTTCCTGAAACCTCCACCCTTGCCTTTGGATGTACTCGTGTTATTCCAAGAGAGCTATTTTAGACCTTTATGAGTTGATCCTTGTTTAGACTTCCACCATTGGTTATTATCCATTTGATCCAGCTCTTGACGAAGAGACTTAGGTATAAGGAAGCAGGACATACTATAAGTCGAGATAACATGTGTTGCATTTATATTCAATATTAATTTTCCCGCCTGAGAGATGGGATTTGCCTACCATGCTTGAATTCGTTTACTCACACTCTCCTTCAAATATCCAAATACTCTTCCTTTTGATCTACCCACCAAGGAAGGTACACCAAGTATTTTGTGTTTGTAATGTCATTATGCACCTTTAAAATTCCCGAGATCTCCATCTGGTTTTCCTGGCTGACATTAGCACTGAAATAAATTACGATTTCAGGAAATTAACCGACTAGCCCGAACATCTTTCATAATTAATCAGTAAACTTTTTATATGAAAAGCTTCCTCTGTATTAGCTCTGAAGAAAAAAAAACTGCCATCCGCAAATAGCAGACGAGAGATGGTCGGTGCTGAAGGACTTATTTAACAGCCATGTATATCTCCATTAGCAGTAGCATTGTCAAGGGCATTAGATAAACCCTCCACGCACAACAAAAACAGGTAGGCAGAGAAGGGATCCCCCTGTTATATCCTTTTTTTAGGCACAATAGGTCCAATGATTGAACCATTTAAACATAAATTGTAGGTGACTGTTTTGACACATAGCATCATCCAGTCAATCCACAAATCACAAAAGCCCATGGTTCACATTCTCTTATGTAAAAATGACCGATTAACTTTGTCATAAGCTATGCTGATATCCAGCTTCAGGGCCACTTCACCAAAACTAATCCTTTTCTTACGGATCATGTGATGAATCATTTCGAAAGCCAAGAGTACATTATTTGTTATACTTCTAATTTGACAAACGCAGCTTGATTTTCAGAGATCAAATTAGGGAGTGTTAGGTAATGAATTACACACAGGGGGGTGAATGTGTTTTTCTGTTTTTAGGCTTTTCTTGAATCTTTTATGGTTGAACAAAGTAAATTAAATCTTGTAGTGAAAATGTGTTCATGCAGAATTTAAACTTGCAAGAATAAAGAACACAGATCTTCAAAACTCACTTAATTTTATATTAAAATTAAGAATGTTTTGCTACAAAATTTCTAGGCTCTTTGTTGATAAAGAGTTTAGCTTCTTCTTGAGAGAGTTACAAGATTTTCTATCTCAATTGTTACAACTGAACAAATGACCAGTGTTAACTTTATAACTCAGTTAATCGCTGGTTTACACAGTGTACAATAAGACATGCTATTAACTTTAGTAAATTGTCACTTGTCATTTCCATTTTAGAAAAAGTGTATCTTCTATTTCTAGCTTAGCATATCTTAGCATCCTGTGTTTACTTTGATCTTCCTTTGTCAGTTAATCTTCACCATTGATCTTGCACATCCTTCAAACTGCTTTTTGTAGACACTTCAATCCAGCTGGTTGGATTGTTTGTTGATTGTCAATCTTGAATATTAAACTGATCTGCAATTTTGTACTTTGAGATTTTACCTCGAGATCTTCAGTTTGGTCTATAGAGAACTTTACATCTCGATAATTATATTGACTTATCGGGATCTCTAGTTCTCTATAATTAATCTGGCTTGTAGAGATCTCCCAGTTCTCTATAAGAGAATTTGGCTTGTCGAGATCTCTAGTCTTCATATCTTCACTTTCACTTATGGATATCCTTAAGTTCTCTAGTGGATTCTTGACTTGTCGATATCTCAGAGTTCTCTAGTCAAATTTGACTTGTCGATATCTCAGAGTTCTGTAGTGAATTTTGACTCATCGATATCTCTGAGTTCTCTAGTGGAATTTGACTTATCGATAACTCTGAGTTCTCTAATGAATGTTGACTTGTCGATAACTTTGAGTTCTCTAGTGAAGAAATGACTTGTCGATATCTCCAATCTTCATGTCTTCAATTTGGCTTGTCGATATCTCTGAGTTCTCTATAAGCTTTCTGAGTTCTCTATAAGTCATTCTGGAGTTCTCGAATGACTTCTCTATAACACTAAATCTGTGACTTGTAGAGATCTTGACTTAGAATATTTTTCCTAAAACAGATTTATTCAACTCCAAGCTTCTTCATAATTCTTCTGAGGCATGATCTTCTTGATCTTTTTTCAGATAGAATTCTTAGGCTTGACACTGTTTATAGAAAAAAACTTCAGTCTGCTCCTTTGACATTTTTATAGATTTTAAGTGTTACAAGTACAAAATACAAATTAAGATAACAATACAACTTACATAGGGTTGACAAATTGTCTTAGTCTTATTAAAATACATGCATGTCTTGCACAACAATCTCCCCCAATTTGTGAGAAGACTGCTTAACATAAATTCATGCCTATTAACAAGACTAATCCCAAGTTTAAAATGATAAAAAGTAGAATTGATACACAAAGCTTGATAGAATTACAACTTTTGTACAACATAAGATTTACAAAGTTCAATGGTTACAAGTATCAGGTAAAGACAGTTTTTGTATCTGCTTCTTCCCTAAGAACATCCTTCATGTGATCAAGAATTTTCAGTTCTTCTATAATAGGTGTTCCACTTAGAGCTTCTAAAAGTTTTTGCCTTGATACCTTGGGATAACCACTGTCTAGAAAATCTATTCTAAATCTTGAGAATCCACCAGCTTTAATGTTTAGAAATTTCTCATCCTTAGAGATTCTGCTCATTCCTTTTGCCTTAAGCTCTTCTGATCTTTTTATAAACATCTCAATGTCTTCATCATACCTCCTCCTTCTTTCTCCATCTTCAACTTCATTCATTTTTCTTGTTTCTTCCCTTTCAATCAACCACTCAGCTATAACTGATCTCCATGCCCTTGTGGAAGTATCCTTGTCCTTTAACAAGCTTATTATTCTCTTAATTTATGTGGAAGAAAGAGAATCCATCAAATCACTTCCAAGAAAAGTGAAGGACGCATCTTCATGGAAAATTCTAACTCCTCTAAGAGACACAACCCAGACTCTGACTATTTCCTCAGCAAGTTGTTGAAAATGATCTTCATCTGAGATGCACCAATTTAAAGGTAGAAAGTCAGATTGCTTGAAATAATTCTAGATGGCCTTTTCAGTGACTTCTCCTGTCTTTGTAAGTTGACTTTCTTAGACTTTCTTCCAACAGATTTAAGATTGACTTTTAATGAAGGCTTGGCTAAAAGTAGGGTTGAGATTTTCTTGAGACTTGTTTGGCTTGAGGTGATTGGAATTTTTAGAAAAGAATTGGCTGTTTGTTTGTATAGAAATTTTGGCTTTGAGGTTTGAGGTGGTTTGATATTTGAGATAGTTGATGTTATAGGTTGAGCTGAGGTTTGAGCTAGTTGTGTTTGGATTTTTAGGGTTTGTTGAGGTTCTGAACCATCATGTCTTCTATTACTTCTTCTCTCATTAGCTCCCTTCTTCTCATCATTCTTCTTATCATCCTCCTTCTTCTTCTCACCACCCTTGCTGCCAGATGGCTTAGTGGACTGACTTGAATTTAAGCCAGAAGGATTTTGATCATCTTTCTTCTTCTCATCATCATCCAAATCATCCTTGTTGATTTGAGTTTTGGGCAAGTTGGCTTCAGCATCATTCAAGTACCTCATCAACAGCTTTATCATTTCCACATCATCATTATTCTTATTCTTCTTTGATTTGAAGCCAGTTTCCAGAATCATGTAGCTTCTTGTTGGCCATGACACATTGTTTGGAAATTTGAAAATGTTTGAAATGTTTGGTGTTTGTACAAATGTATGTTATACCCTTGCTTGGCTGAAGATTAGCTTCAGGAAAAGCAGCCACTTGTGCATTCTTCAATTCAGTTAGCATCAGGGTGTCTTCATGAGTTACAACTCTGACTTTGTTGATCATAATGTCCAACTCAGATGCCCTCCTTGAGACAAGATAATTGAGGGACATCTGCATACATCTGTCTATCCTTGAGTCATTGATATTGACAACAATCCTCTTTTCTAGAAAGTTTCCTTGATTCACCATGATCACCCTTAAGAAATTTATTGTCTTGTCCATGATCTTTTTGTATGAGAGAAGTGATTATCACTGAGAGAAGTTTTTAGGGCCTTAAGCAATTCATCAAACTCTCTGCTCAGACTTGGTCCCTCAGCAACCCTGATAAGTCTCTCCATGTCAAGATCCACTTCTTGATTTAAGTTCTGTGTAGCACTTTGGACTTGTTGTGATGATCTGGATTGTGCTAGTCTAGCCTCTATCTCCCTCTTAGTCTTGTTGGCAGGCATGAGAAGGGGAGTAGGAATTTCAGGCCTTATCTATTCTGGAAGTGATGGTAGAGGAATGTTCAGCTTTCCCATGATGGCTCCCAAAGCAACTGAGTTTTACATTTGGAGATGCTTGTGAGAATCCACCAGGGTCTGAATGTCTGTCTGTTGGCTTTTGACCAGAGAAGTCAAGGCTTGAACTTGAGTGCTGAGAGAAGTATTGGAGGTTTCCAAAGAGGCTACTTGATCCTTGAGTGCTTGAATATTTGTAGAAGAAGAGCTTGAAGCAGACATGGCAGTAGATTGGCCAAAGGTATCTTGCACAAATTTTTGAATCTCATCCATGACCAAAGGAGATGGAGTGTATCTTGCAGTGTGCATCTGATCCAACTTCAGCCTTGTGTCATTAGATTTAGTGATATGATTTTGAACTTGATTATGCAAGGCTACAAAAGAGTCCTTGAGTTGAGTTACACTTTTATCAACCACATTGAGATTATACGTAGACATTTGTTCTGAGAAATGCTTGAATTGGGTTTTGATCTCAGTTTGTGAAGGAATGATTTGGTCCATCTTTTCCCTTACCATCTTCATTACTTTGTCCTGATGACCATTCAATGTTATTTGGAGAGCTTTTCCAAAGTTGTGGAAAGCCTTGATTTGAGCATTGTAGACTTCATTGATGGAATCATACACCTCTTGTGGAGTGAGAGATCTTGCACTACTTCCTAAGATAGTAATGTACTCTTCTCTAAATTTTGCCAACAAGGCATCCATCTCAATTGTGAAATCCTTGTCCAACCAAGCATCACAGTTAGCATCCTGACCAGCTTCATCCACAATCTTTACCTGATTTTCTTCCACATCAGCCTGGTAGGAGAGCATGATAGCTTGGTAATCTTGATTGGACATATTTGATGTGAGAAGCTGCTGTGAGATTTGAGCCAGGCCACCAAGTTGATCAACCCTAAGATCTTCAATTGTAGCTGGTTGATTTTCAATGTCTTGGAGCCATTGAGAGATGGGGTGTGATTATTGAGGTTGTGACGTTGAAGGTTCAGAAACACATGTGACTGAAGTCACAGTTTTACTCACAGATTGCTCTGTGATTATGGCTAATTGTTGTTCCACACTAGTTATGGGAACCTCCAATTGAATTGGAGGGGATTTGAATGGGTTACTTCCATGTGCACCAGTCTCAAACCTTTGTGTGTCTTGCAACACATTGGCACTTGAATGTGCTATACTTGCCTCCCCTATAAAAGGATCAATGGCAATTGTACTCCTAGCATCAACTGCCAAGGCAATTTCTGCTAGGAATTTGAGGGGAGTTATTCCTACTTGAGGAACCTCCAATTGAATTGGAGTAGATTTAGATAGCCCCCCTCAGGAGTACTACCCTCAAACTAAACAGTCTGTGAAGACTGATTTGTACATGAAGGTGCATTTAGAGTTTCCATGGGGTCTTCAGTAAAAACTGATGAATCCCCCATATTTTTGATGGTTTCATCAAGGTCTACCCCATCTAGTAGCCTCTCACCATCTAAATATAGTGTCTGGGTGGTAAGCATGGTTTCTTGAACCAAGTCACTTGATTTTTCTTGCACTTGAGAATTAGATTCAAGTGCAGTTGTAAGAGAAGAAATTTTAGATATAAGAGATTGTTGCTCATGTGTGAGTGTTGGCAGCTCCCCCTGAATGGATGAGGGAGCTTCAAAAGATGTGCTCTTACAGTGTGTGCCATCCTTGTTTCTCCTAGCATACACTTGAATTGGTTCAGGTGCAGGCTGTGCAGACTCACTATTAGGTGCTTTTACAACTGCATCATGTTGGGAGGATACAGAGGAGACTTGAGTGGTCAGCTCAGTTTTCTTACTCCTTTTGGATCTACTGACCAAGGGTGACTCAGCTTCTGCTATATCCTCACCACTCTCATCTATAACTGGTAAGGTTACCCCCTTTCTCTTCTTTTTACTCACCTCATCCTTTTGAGAAGATGAGGTGGTTGGTTTCCTAACTTCTACAGTTTTTGAAAGAATGGTTGCAGCTTGGGAAGATCACTGTTGGTGTTCCTATGCTTGTACTTCCACAGGTTCAGGGATCATAGCTGTGCTAGATTGTATATTGGATCTCATGTCAGGCATAGGATAAGAGTAAGTCCTAAACCTCTCCAACATGAATGAAGTGATTTTCATACTTACATTTACCTTATTCTTTGTAGTAAGTGAGCCAAATATTATTTTGGACACTTGCTTACAATTGCCTATTTTTGTGTTATCTATACCATTCAATAAGTGTATGTTTGCTACTTTATGATTTAAAGTGGACATGATAAATCTAGGAAATAAAATTTCCTTACCTCTAGGTGACAGGGGCATTATTAGCCTGGTTGCAAGTTCTTCCAGGATCGATAGACCAACATTCAAGTGTCTGTTGTGGGCAATTGAATGCACCAGCTTTTGCACAATACTTGAAATGTTGTCATACCCTGTTTTCCTGCAAGTGAAGGCCCTTACCACAAAATCAAAGATAAAGGACCACTCCTTCCTTAGATTGGTCATGTTTAAGCTTGACAGGTTGATTCTTCCACTATAATTGATGAAGTCCATAAACTCAGTCAGCTCATCAGGAGTTGGTACCTCCACCAGATTTTCAGTTGGCAGGCCCAAAACTCTATTCACATCTTGGTCATTGAATTTAATTTGTTGACCTCCAACTGAGCAAGTTACCATCATAGAAAGAGAGTTGTCATTCATATCAGTCCTCATTACTGCTGTAGTCCAGAATTCATGCAGCACATCTAGATACAGAACTGGATTTGCAGTCAAAGCTCTTATAAGATAAGACTTAACCAAAAGTTTCACAACCCCCTTGAAACTGTCAAGAGCTTGGTTAGCATCAGTAAAAGCGAGGTAATTGGTTCCTTTTTCTGGAATAGAGGCTATTGTAACATTGAGTGCTATTGTTGATTGATGAGAATGAATGGGTAAGATTTTTTTTTGAGAAAGGAGTAAAAATGAGAGAGAAATCGGTTTTTGCTGGAAAGGCTAGGTCACTTGAGATCTCAAAAATTGTAAGTATGTATATGTATCGAGAAGTCTGGGTATTTATAGTAAAAGAAAATGACTTGTCGAGAACTCAAAAATAGACATTTGGAATTTGTCTATCGAGAAGTCATTTTAGGAAATGAAAGACATATCGAGAAGTCATTTTAAATTACTCTTATAGAGAACTAAGGATTGACTTATGGAGATGTTAAATAAATACCCAGTTTGTCCAAAAATGGACTGAATTAATTCCAACTTTTATTTGAATAAATTCAAAATAAAATTAGAATACATTTTTCAAAAGTATTTTACCAAAATAATTTATTAAATTAAATTATTTAAGTTCTGAGTTATTGATAAGTCTAAAAATTATACTTGTAGAGAACTCTGTGAATTAACACTACTAGAGAACTCTACAAGGACTTATCGATAAGTCATATTTAAGCCTATCGAGAAGTCACTCGAGAAGTCAGTAAATTGACCTGTCGAGAACTCACTCGAGAAGTCCTAAAATGACTTGTCGAGAAATCAATTAGACTTATCGAGAACTCAGTTCTCTATATACTTTTGATCAGTGTAATTATGCCTTGTGTTAATTTTACATATTAAGAATGTAAATTAACAATTGAGCAGTTTACTTAGAATTTGAAAAATTCCAAGTTGAATTTTGAATTTTGAAAAAAAAAATATGCAGAGATTTCTGAAATATTTATAATTCATATTTCAGTTAATTTCCAATTTAAATTAAATAAAGATTGATTTATTAAAAATTAATTTGCTGCAAAACATTAACTAAGTTCTTGCCTTAGGATGAAGAATTAAGCATTCCAATTTCACCTACAAGTCTAGTGAAAGTTGCTTCATCCGAAGGTTTAGTAAAAATGTCAGCTAATTATTTTTCTGTTGGAATAAAAATGAGCTCAATGGTATCATTTGTAGCATGTTCTCTAATAAAATGGTACCTTACATCAATGTGCTTTGTTCTAGAATGATTAACTGGATTAGCCACTATAGATATAGCACTAGTATTGTCACACATGATAGGAATTTTGTGTAACCCTAGGCCATAATCCATTAGTTGATTTCTAATCCAAATCACTTGAGCACAACAACTTCCTGCAGCTATGTATTCAACCTCAGCTATAGAAGTTGATACAGATTGTTGTTTCTTGCTATACCAGGCTACAGGTCTTTGTCCAAGAAATTGACAGCTTCCACTAGTACTCTTCCTGTCAACCCTGCATCCAGGAAAATCTGCATCTGTGTAACCAACAACTTCAAAACCAGTTCCCTTATGATACCATAATCCCAAGTTTGGAGTTCCCTTCAAATATCTGAAAATCCTCTTTATAGCCATCAAATGTGATTCTTTTGGATTGGATTGAAATCTTGCACATAGATATATTGCAAACATGATGTCTGGTCTACTTGTTATTAAATAAAGCAATGATCTAATCATCCCTCTATAGCTTGAGATATCTACATTCTTGCCTTTTTTTATCTTCATCCAACTTTGTTGCAGTAGACATAGGTGTAGATGCAGGTGAACAATCAACCATACCAAACTTTTTTGATAAATCCTTGACATACTTAGTTTGGATGATGAAGATACCATCACTTCTTTGACTGACTTGAAGTCCAAGAAAGTAACTCGATTCCCCCATCATACTCATTTCATATTCACTTTGCATAAGCTTGGAGAATCTTTGGCAAAACTTCTCATTTGTAGAACCAAAGATGATATCATCCACATGGATCTGAACTAGGATCATATCATCACCATGTTTCTTGTAGAAGAGAGTCTTGTCTATAGTACTCTAGTAAAACCATGTTTGAGTAGGAATTCTGACAGTGTAATATACCACGCTCTAGGTGCCTGTTTCAGTCCATATAGAGCCTTGAGTAACTTGTACACAAAATTTGGAAATTCCGGATCTTCAAAGCCAGGTGGTTGTTGCACATAAACTTCTTCTTCTAGCTCACCATTAAGGAAGGCAATCTTGACATCCATTTGATATACTTTAAAGTATGAATGTGCAGCAAATGCTAGAAAAATCCTTATTGCTTCAAGTCTTGTAACTGGAGAAAAAGTTGTATCATAGTCAATGTTTTCTTCTTGTGAGTAGCCTTTTGCAACCAACCTTGCTTTGTTTATGGTAACCACACCATTTTCATCCATCATGTTCCTGAACACCCATTTTGTTCCAATTATACTTCTATTCTTTGGTGCAGGAACCAGTTCCCAAACTTTGTTTCTTTCAAACTGATTCAGCTCTTCCTGTATGGCAGATATCCAATCAGGATCCGGTAGAGCTTCATCAATTTTCTTGGGTTCTATCTGAGATAGAAAGCATGCATGTAGACACTCATTATCAGTTGCACTTCTAGTTCTCATACCAGCAGTAGGATCTCCAATAATTGCTTCTCTAGTATGACTTCTATCCCACTTCCTTGTATGAGTTTGTTGACTTGTGCCTTCATCCTTCTCTTGATTGTTGGTATGACTGCTAGATCCTTCTTCTCTTTCTCCCCCTGAGTTTGTGTTATCAAATTCAGGTGTTTGAGATGAGCTTCCATTTCCATGATTTTCTTGTTCAGTAGACTCTTCATTAGTCATCTGTTGTGCATCAACTTCATCTTCCCCGTCAGAATCACTATCAATATTGAGGTTTTCAAATGCAAGGGCTTTAGCTTCATTATCATCAAGGCATTCCAAGCCTGGACACTTGTCATCATCAAAAGTCACATTTATGCTTTTCATAATCTTCTTTCGATCTATCACATAAACTTTGTAGGCTGTTCTTTCCAATGAATATCCCATAAAAATTGCTTCAAAAACTTTTGAGTCAAATTTTCCCACATATTCAGAGTTGTCTTTCACAATGTAACACTTGCTTCCAAACACATGAAGATGCTTTACAATAGGCTTTCTTTTAGACATGATTGAGTAAGGTGATTTGCCATGTGCCTTGTTAATGAGATATTTGTTCTGAGTGTAACATGCAGTGTTAACAGCCTCTTCCCAGAAACTTGTTGGTAACTTGGCATCTTGCAGCATTATTCTAGCAGCTTCAACTAATGTTCTGTTCTTTTTTCAACTACTCCATTTTGTTGAGATGTTTCAGCAACTTAGAATTCTTGAACAATGCCTTTACTTTTGCAGAATTAACTCAATATTGCATTTCTGAATTATGTTCCATTATCACTTCTCAATCTTTTTACACAATTATGATCTTCATCCTGTTTTTCTATCTTCTTGATGTGCTCAATTATGATGTGTGGAGTTTCATCTTTAGAGTGCATGAACTCTACCCAAGTATATCTTGAGAAATCATCCACCATTACAAGTACATATTTATTTCTTGAAATTGATAAGACATTTACTGGCCCAAACAAGTCCAAGTGAATAAGTTGCAATGGTGCACTTATATAATTCATAGTTTTTGACTTGCGACTTGATATTTTTATTTTTTCTTTATGACAAGCTTCACAGACTTCAACTTGAGCAAACTCCAGTTTAGGCATATCTCTTACTAACTCCTTTTTGACCAAGGTATTAATTGTCTTAAAATTGAAGTGAGACAATTTCTTATTCCATAGCTTGCTTTATTTTGATGCCTTGGTGTAAAAGCAATAAATTCCATCCTTATTTGTTGAGTCCAAGTCTGCAACAAATAAGCTCCCTTTTCTTGCTCCTCTCAGAGCAACTTCACCAGTTTTCTTGCTGATAAAAGTGCATTCTTCTTTGTTGAATAAAACATCAAAGCTTTTATCTGCAAATTGGCTAACACTGAGAAGATTCACTTCAAGACCAGCTACCAGTGCTACATCATCAATGACAACAGTTTTAGAAACAATCTTGCCATATCCCATTGTGAATCATTTGTTGTTGTCTCCAAAAGTCACCAAAGGGCCAACTTTCTCCTCAAACTATGATAGCAGGGCTTTATCACCTGTCAAATGCCTGGAACATCCACTGTCTATGATCCAGATGACTTTCTTCACTTTGCCCTGCACACAGTGAGTTTTAAGTGTATTTAGCAACCTAAGCAGTGTTGGGTACTTTCTTCTTGTTAACTGATTTAGCAGAAGTAGAATGAGTAGTTTCAGATAGAATAGAGTTCATTAATTGTTGAGCATTTTCCCTTTCTGTTGTAGACCCAATTTTTATTTCTTTGAGGTCTACTCTCAATTTGTGACAACTTTTCATCACTTTCAAGTTACAAGGAATGCAGTCAAACTTGTCACAGAAGGAGTAGGGATCATTTGCATTTGCTTCATTGTATTTGCAGACTCCTTTAGTTGGCTTGCTAACTGCCTTTTTACAAAGGTGAATTAGGTGATTCATAGAGCCACATTTTTCACATTTCTTTCTTAGAGCATCTGCAATATAAGCAAAATTGTTGCTTTTGTTTATCCTTATTTTCCCATTTCTATTTTTCTTTTTCTTTCTTGCATCTTCAGTTTCGGTTTCTTTAACAGGTGTCTTGGGACTTTATTTGTCCATGAGCTTCTCTTCAGTATTGGGAGACTGAGTTGATACTGTAGTTTTCTTCTCTTTGTCCTCATCAGCAATTTCTTGCTTGATAATGAATTCTTCTTCACTGGAGTTGACTTCACATGCCTTGAACATAGGTGATACAACCTTTTTCAGCATAGCTGGAACATTTTCATTAACTGTTGCTTTTCCTTTCTCACCTATCTCTTTCTTCATACTGTTCATGGCATCATAGTCAAGACCAATAGCAATATTTGCACATGGTTTGTTTTTCTCATGGTATTGTCCAACTAACTCATATGAATTTCTGAAAGACTTCAACTTCACCTCATTCTTTTCCAGCTTCTTCCTTAGCACTGCTTCAATTTCATTTGCACACTTGAGCTTGTTCTTGAGATAAGCATTCTTTTGTTTTACAACTTCAAGCTCCACCAACAACAATTCAGTTTCTTGCTTCTCACTTTCAAGCTTCTCATTTATCTTTGTCAGTTTGCTCACTTCTTCATTAACAACAACCATGCTTGTGTGAATGTGAAACATTTATGTTAGTCTCTAACAATGCAGCAAGAATTATAGAAGGGGGGGTTGAATGTAATTCTAGTAAACTTTTTCTTGAACTATAAAATGTTCTAATTCAAACTATATATAAGTGTTTTGATTTGCAAGGTGCGGAATCACAAGTTAAATAAATCAAAAATATAAAATAATAAGAACACAATGTTTTAAAACTTTCTGGTGGATTTGAAAGTATCCACCATATATATATATATATATATATATATATATATATATATATATATATATATATATATATATATATCGAATTAAGAACTCTGTGAAGAACAAATTGTCTCACAGCTGCTTTACAAGTGAACAAATAAACTACAGAGAAATTCTTAACAGTTACAGCTTTTTCTATTTCTCTTCTAAAAGTATTTGCTTGGTTATTTGTTTCACTAGCTACACTTGGTTTATATATCACCAAGTTTACATGGTAATAAGACAGGATAATAAAACAAAACTATCAAGTCAAACTCCATGTTGCTTCACTACTCTATTCCAGCATCTTTGAAAATCTTCTTAACTTGCATGGAAATGGTAATGCTTCTTTGTTCTTCATTTATTGTTAAACAGGCTCCCACATTCCTTTTGTAAACACCCAATGCATGTGACTGTCTTGTCACTGTCAACAGATATTTGAATTGATCATCCGTCGGGTACATGCTTGTCATCCGTCGGGTAGCTTTATTGATCATCCGTCGGGTTGCTTTGTTGATCATCCTTCGGGTAGCTATTTACCACTTGACTTCATTTCACTTATGCAGAATTATAAGACATCTCATATTTACAATTAATCAGTCTATTCTGCATATCTAATAATAGTAAACATGACTCATATGCTACTACAGGATCTATACAAAGTTGTTCACAGAAATGTGTTACAATACTTATTGTTTCATAAGCTACTCACCCGATGGATGTCAAATCATCATCCGTCGGGACTATATTGAGTTATCCGTCGGGACCATATCTGATCATCCGCTGAGTGCTACATTTTTCACTAAGTTAAATCTACTAAGGTGTTTTGTTAATGTAATCATCAAGTTCACAACATATTCCCAACAATCTCCCCCAATTCATGTCTACTAGAATTGTAGCCATAAATTAAGAGAAACTTGATGATAAAAAAACACCTAAAAATACAAATTTAAAAGGTAGTAGATAAAACTAAAAAGTGTTGCATTATTTAATAAAAAATTTACAAGACAAAGTGTACAAAGATTTGCTCATAATCATTTTCAAGGTGCTCCTCTAGTCTGAGCAAATTGATCTATTTCTTTGATTGTCTGGATTTCCTCCCAAGCCTCCTGTTGTTTTCTTCTATCTGATTTTGGAGCTGTCTGTGGAATTCAAGTTCATCAGATTCTGAAAGATCTAGCATTCCTTGCATTTCTAGAAGAGTCTCATCGCTAGAGATGCTCAACTGGTCAACTAATCTGAAGAATCTTCTAACTCCCTTATCATCCATGAATTCCATCAGCCAGTAGGGCCTTAGATGCACTATACTCCCTGTGTAAGGAATAGTTAAAGTCTTTGGGAGTGCATCTTTGGCTCTAATACTCCTCAGTTCTTCAATCTTCTTTAGAACTAATCTTATAGTTGTCACATTGAATCCAAAATTCTTTTTGAAGGATGAATAAACTTTTATCAGTACAGATTGGCTCTCTTGAAGAATCTTGTGAAGTGGCCATGATATCTCTTTTCCTCCTTTGTACTTGAATACTAACCTTTCAGGTAGATTCCTGTAAGCATCAATCCCTCTAACTTCTTCCAGTTCATCTAGATAAAGGTTTAGTTCAGAGAATTTCTTGATGTCACAGATGTACATGATATCTCCCTTGTTGACCTTGGTTTGAGCTTTGGTTAGGGACTTGGATCTGAGAGTTGAGGGCTTTACTTTCTTGACTGCTCTGGTCTTTGTCTTCTTTGGCTTCATGAAATGAGGTAGATTGAGTTCAGGAATTGGCAGACTATCCCAGTCTATTGGCTCATCATTTGGAATGATAGGTTCACCATAGAAATTCTTGGATGGATCTATCTTGAATTCTTCATGTGCCACAGAGGGCATGGATGTTTGAGTTGTTGTAAAAGTAGACTCTTTGGAAAATATTCTCCCATCTCCTCATCACTGAAATCCAATTTCTCTTGATTCTTTGTTTGTACCTTGGTTTCTTTGCCTGTGGAGGTTCATCTTGTACTACTTGATCTTGAGATTCAGCAATTACAGATGGTTATACAGAAATTTGTTGTGTGGGTTTCACAGCTTGCAACTTGGCCAAGATAGCAGCTTGCTCCTTCTTTTGTTTGAGCTTTTTAGCATCTAGAGCAGCTTGCTTCTTTTCTTGCTTCAATCTTGCCTTTTCTTCCCTTTTTGCTTCAATAAATTGAGGGTGTCCAGCCACCACACAAATTTCCTTACCATTTCTGAAAATCTTGGCAATTCTCCTTTTTAGAATTGAATCTGCAGGATCTTTGTAGAATACTATAGATCTGGCCAACAGCTTCTTCTCATCAGGCTTTGGTGTCTCATACACTACCAAAGGGTTCTTTAGTGAAGATTTTGGGTAGTTCACCTTTGGCTTCATGATTAGATCTGCCTTTGGGGATTTGATGCAGGATGTCTGGCCTCTTTCCAGATAGTTCATGCTCATATCATTCACAGAAATTTGCCTGACTTGAGAGTGATGAATGATTAATTTTTCTGGCTTCTTTGCTAGACCAAATTTCTTTTGAATATCCTCATCAATTTTCTCTCAGTTGATTATACTAAATTGCTTCTTCTCAGCTGCTCTCAAAGTGGCTGTTGCTTCATTTATTAGATCAATGATGTCTTTAGTTGGTGGCTTTGTGAAAGCAATTGTTGGCATAATTGATTTACTCACTTGAATGTTAAGCACTTTTTTCTCCCCCTCACTTCTAGAACTCTCTTTCTCCCCCTTTTTGTTATCAGCAAGTTGAGTAGAGGAGGTATGTGCAGCCACCAGTTTCTGAAGCAAGTCTGTTTGTTGTGCTTGGTGAAGATGAATTGCTGTTAGAGAGGCTTCCATTGTTGTCATTCTTGTATCCAAGGCATCTATCTTTGTGGCAAGATCAGAATTCTTCCTGAGTTGTCTCTTAATGTCAAACATTGTAGTTTCTGGAAGTTTAGAATCCAACCTTTCAGAAATGTCCATTTTCATTTGATCAATATCACCTTTGATAGTGGTGACATCCTGAGTATGTTGAAGACCTTGGGTTTGTTATAGTTGAAGAGAAGCAAGGTGTGCTTGAAGGAGCTTTTTGGTGCTGGCATTTGTGGTGGTCTGAAGAGCAGAATGTGTCTAATTTATAAGTTGAATCAGGGTTGTCTTGAAGTAGTGTTCATCACACTGCTTTGAAAATGCCCAATATGGCATACCTGATCTGGAACTAGGGCCTACTTCTCCCCTTATGTCCAATGGCTCTTCTTCACTATCTCCACCTTCACCTTCAAAGAATTCTTCCGAACCACCATTCTCGTAATCAACATCACCAGCTGTTGAAGGCAAAGCTGTGATGGCATACTTAGCTCTTTGTATGGACTATGTGGTGTGCACCAAATTTAGCATCCTTTCTACATTGTCATTGCCCTGTCCAGCTAGAAGTTGGTATGCTGGAACAGGGTGAGTAAATGCCTCAGCATCCAAGGAGTTGGAATCTACAACAGCTTGACTTTGCTGAAATAGTTCCTCCCTATTAGCATGCTGGACATTCATTAACTCACTTGCAATGACACCCACCCTTATATCTCCTGTACATGCATTTCTCTCATTATCTCTCTTTTCTTGCATCAAGGTCTCACCTTTGCTCCCCGCCCTCACACCCTCACCTTCATCATCTAAGGCGGGACTCCTCACACTCACTTTTGCCAGTTCTGAAGAAATGGACTGCATTGGATCACTCTTTTTCTCTCCTTTTTCCTGGGAGCAACCCAGAGTCTAACTCAAGTCACAACATTCCCTCAATCCTAATAGTGATTGCACAATCACTAAGTCATTTGCACTTGTAACTATAGTTGAACTTTGGAGTTGTGCAGAGACACCTAACGGATGAGAAACATCCATCGAGTTGGTAATTTGACTATCCGACGGATGACTGCTGTTAGGCACATCCGTCGGGATACAATCACTACTCGACGAATGAACAATATCCATCGAGTGAGTAGAAATAAATGAGTTTGGAGTGGAGACTATTGTGGACTTTGTGCAGATTGATGAAAATTTTGGCACATATATCTCAACAGTCTCAGAAAGAAATGGCAAGTGGGCCAACAAATCATCTAGAAGATGATGCTCACTTGCATGGATTTTTGGCTTCTCCAATAGAGTTAAAGATGGAGAATATGGTTGTGATGTTTGAATCATGTCAACATCCAAAGAGTGTATGGGAGAATTTGGTGTTTGAGGTGTTTCAATTTGTACAGATTTTGGTTGTGACTCCACATTTGTTGGAGCCACATCAATTTGACTTTGAGATGGTGCAGTGACTGGGTCTTTAGATCCAGTTTGCACTGTGTGTGTACCCTGTGCATCCCCAAGGGTTTTAGTTTTCTTCTTTCTTGTGTAGGTTTGTGGTGAACTTGTGTCCCTACCCCTTTTTGTTCTGTGCTCCTGGTTGAGAGCTTGTTTCAATAGTTACATCCTTTTGGGAGGATGAAACTAGAATTGAGCTTTTATCCTTATTAACAACCACAGTTTGTTGGGAAACTGTGGTATGGCTTGGTTTGGGTACACTATGCTCACCATCCTTATCCTTAGGGCTTCTTTGATTTTCACCCTGTCCCTCACCTGTCTTTCCCACCTTCACACCCCCTCTTTGTGTTTAGTGGATTTTACAACTGGCATCTTTTGAGAGACACCAAAGGGGGCTTTCTTTATTTTTGGTTTTGAAATTTTGGTTTTGGTAGCTTGGGTAGGCATCTGTCTGGTCATTGACACAGATGCCACTGCTACACTAAAAGGCAAAAAAATGTTTGAGGTTGGAAGAGTAGAGACAGTTGAAATTACCTCACTTACCTGAGGTGCCTCCATTACTGGAAAGTAGAAGAGTGACACCTCTTTGTGGTGATCTGCTCTATTGAGATCTGCAATAATTCTTCTCTCTTGAACCCAACAGTTTAACTTGTTGGTTGGGTTCTCAAGCACAATGTCCTCAGAGAGGTGGTTAGCAAACATCATGAAAAATCTAGCATAATAAACACTCTTACCCCTCTTATTAAGCTCCCTTAACTTAAACCCCAACTCAAACAAGATTAGATCACTAAAATTGAAGTATTTATCATTTACTAGCATGTAAAGCATGTTGAGCATGGAGATATTGACATAATCAAAATTGCTAATTTTTCCAGAGAATACTTTAGTAACTACATCACATAGGAAACTCCATTCTTTCTTAAGACCCAATCTCCTAATTTCACTTAATTTAGAGATGGTGAGTGCATAACCCATGGAGTTTAACATGTTAACAATATCAGTGTTTGTGTGGAGTAGAGACAGTATTATCAGGAATTCTAAAGCATGCTTTAATAATGTCACTATTAACACAGAATTACTTACCTTTAATAGTGAAAGTGATGGTCTTTTCAGTTGAGTTGTACACTGCAGTCGTTCATATTTCCTCCACAACCTCACAGTAGATAGTGGGAGACTCTAGCATGGCATATTTGAGTGTACAGACTTGCACAAAATTCATCATTTTATGGTAGTTGCCAAACTGCTGAATCCCCTTGTTCACTAGAGCCGTGAAATTGTTCTTCTCATAGATAAAGCCAGTTTGAGACATGATTTTGACGACTGGTGCCATTGTTAGAGAGTAAAAATTACAGAGAGAAAGGGTAATTGCTTTTGAGAAAGAAAGAAGTTAGAGAAGATGAATTGAGAATGATAAAAGAAAAGTGATGAAAATGAATTCTGCTTTTATACTTTAAAGAAAAATAATTGTCAAAAATAATAAAGTAAAATAAAGTGACCAATAAAAATTGCCCAAAATAGCCATTTAAAAAAAATAAACTGTAAAAATTCCATCACTTATCCGTCGTGTTATGCTTAAAAACTGTAAGTATACTCGATGGATAATGTTCAGAAAATTAACGGCTAGGATTGAGACAATTCGATGGATGAGGATAAATCAATTATCCGTCGAGTTATAAAAATTCCAGAAAAATAATTGTTTTTATTAACAAATTGTATTCCGACGGATGATCGAACTCGATGGATAATGATCATCCGTCGGGATGTAAATTTTGACTTAGCTAAAATTTCATCCAAGACTGAAAAATCAATTAAATTTATGGCTGCATTACAACTTGCAAATATCTGAAAAGATTCAAGAGTAATTAAGCATACCTAACTCATTTACCAACCTTGAAAAGGTGGATTCATCCAGTGGCTTGGTAAATATATCTGCAAGCTGTTTTTCACTTGAAATAAAATGTAGTTCCACAGTACCATTCATTACATGTTCCCTTATGAAGTGGTACTTGATGTCTATGTGCTTTGTTCTTGAGTGCTGTACTGGATTCTCAGTGATGACAATTGCACTGGTGTTATCACAGAAAATAGGAATTCTTTCCACTTGCAGACCGTAGTCTAGCAATTGGTTTTTTATCCACAAAATCTGTGCACAGCAACTGCCAGCAGCAATATATATTCAGCTTCTACTGTAGAAGTAGAAATTGAATTTTGCTTTTTACTGAACCAGGACACAAGCTTGTTTCCTAGAAATTAACAGGTTCCTGTTGTACTTTTTCTATCAATTCTACAACCTGCATAATCTGCATCTGAATAACCAGTTAGATCAAAACCAAAATCTCTAGGATACCAAATGCCAAGTTTTGGTGTACCTTTGAGATATCTGAAAATTCTCTTAATAGCAATTAAATGGGATTCTCTAGGATCAGCCTGAAATTTAGCACAAAGACATATAGCAAACATTATATCTGGCCTACTAGATGTTAAGTATAGAAGTGAGCCAACCATGCCTCTATAACTTGAAATATCCACAGACTTTTCAGAAGTGTTTAATTCAAGTTTAGTTGCAGTGGCCATGGGAGTTTTTGCAGATGTGCAATCCACTAGTTTAAACTTCTTTAAAAGATCATAAATGTATTTAGTTTGACTAATGAATATTCCATCACTAACTTGCTTAACTTGCAAACCAAGAAAGTAAGTTAGTTCTCCCATCATGCTCATTTCATACTTACTTTGCATCAATTTGGCAAACTTTTGCAAAGTTTTTTATCTGTAGAGCCATAAATAATGTCATCTATATAAATTTGAACAAGTATGCTAGAGCCATTAACATTTATAAAGAATAAAGGTTTGTCTATAGTACCTCTAGTGAAGTGATTCTCTAAACGAAACTTTGACAAAGTGTCATACCAGACTCTAGGTGCTTGCTTCAATCCATAGAGTGCTTTCAAAAGATAGTATACATGATCAGGTAGATTTGGATCTTCAAAACCATGAGGCTGACTGACATAGACTTCCTCTTCCAAATCTCCATTTAGAAAAAGCATTCTTGACATCCATTTGATAGATTCTGATGGCTTCAAGTCTTGCAACAGGAGCAAAGGTTTCATCAAAATCTATTCCTTCTTGTTGAAAATAGCCCTTAGCAACCAATCTAGCTTTGTTCCTGACTACAATGCCATTTTCATCCATCTTGTTTCTGAATACCCATTTGGTGTCTATTGAATTCTTTCCTTTAGGCTTGGGTACCAGCTTCCAAACATTGTTCCTTTCAAATTGGTTTAGCTCCTCTTGCATAGCTAAAATCCAATCAGGATCCAACAAAGCTTCTTCTACCTTCTTTGGTTCTTCCTTAGATAGGAAACTGCTATATAGACATTCTTCTTGAGTTGCTCTCCTTGTTTGAACTCTAGAAGATACATCACCAATGATGAGCTCAAATGGGTGATCCTTTATCCATTTTCTCTGTTGAGTTAGATTAGCTCTGGATTAAGAGGCCTCATTATTGTCTTGATGAGTGATTGAGTCTTGATTATTAGAAACTCCCCATGAGTTTGTAAATCTATGATTTGAGAAAGAGGAACTTTCTGTAAGTGATCTATTCTGACTTTCAACTTCTTTTGATGACCCGACGGATGGTGTATTTTGAGTTCTGACAGATGAAGCTGATTGTCTCCCGATGGATGATGCAGATTATCTGCCGACGAATGAAGCATTTTGTAACTCGATGGATGTTGAGTTATTAGCTTCATTGGTTGTAGATTTTTCTGCACTATCCTTAGTAGTAGTTTATTGATCACTTTCATCATCAATGTCATCACTAACCATCTCCACATTATCAAATTTGAGGCTCTCATGGTAATCTCCATCTTGCAGTCCTTCAATCTTTTTATCATCAAATACAACATATATTGATTTTATAACAATGTTGGTTCTCAGATTGTAGACTCTGTATGCTTTACCATAAGCATATCCAACAAAAATTCTTTCATATGCTTTAGCATCAAACTTCCCATTTTGATCAGTTTGATTTCTCAAGATATAATATTTGCAGCCAAAGACATGAAGAAAATTTAGAGTTGGCTTCTTGTTCTTGAACAATTGGTAGGGAGTCATGCATTTTGCTTGATTAACCAAAGAAATATTCTGAGTGTAGCATGCAGTATTTACAGCTTCAGCCCAAAAGTATGTCGGTAACTTTGATTCTTCAAGCATTGTCCTTGCAGCTTCAATAAGTGATCTATTCTTTCTTTCGACTACTCCATTTTATTGTGGAGTTCTTGCTTCTGAAAACTCATGCATAATCCCATTCTCTTCACAAAATACTCTCATAACAGAATTCTTGAACTCAGTTCCATTGTCACTCATGATTCTTCTAACTTTGAAATTGGGATGATTGTTGACTTGCCTTATGTGATTAATGATGATTTCACTAGCCTCATCTTTAGACTTAATGAAATATGTCCAAGAGAACTTTGAGAAATCATCTACAATTACTAGGAAAAATCTTTTCCTTGAGATGGACAACACATTGACTAGTCCAAACAAATCCATGTGTAGCAATTACAAAGGTTCTTCAATTGTTGAATCAAGCTTCTTTCTGAATGATGCTTTGATTTGTTTACCTTTTTGGCAAGCATCACACAGTCCATTCTTAGAAAACTCCACTTGAGGAATACCTCTAAACAGTTCTTTCTTTACAAGTCCATTCATGGTCTTGAAGTTTAGATGGGATAGCTTTTTGTGTCATAGCCAACTTTCATCTTGACTTGCTTTACGAAGAAGACAAGTAACAGATTCTACATTTGATGAGTTGAAGTCAACTAGGTACACATTTCCTTTTCTCACTCCAGTGAGAACCACTTTATTGCTCCTCTTGTTTGTCACAACACGGGCTTCTGAATTGAAGGTTACTGAATTGCCTTTGTCACAAAGCTGGATGATACTCAACAAATTGTGCTTGAGACCATCCACTAAGGCAACATCCTCAATGATGACATTGTCTTTTGAAATCAAGCCATATCCCACAATATAACCCTTGCTGTCATCCCCAGAAGTAATACTTGGGCCAGCTCTCTCCTTGAACTCTGTGAGCAGGGTAGAATCTCCAGTCATGTGTCTTGAACAACCACTATCCAAGTACCACTGATTCTTTATGTTTCCCTGCATATATTAAAATCAAATCAAGTTGATTTTGGTACCCAAGTTTTCTTGGGTCCTGCCTTGTTAGCTTTCTTCTTTTGTTTCTTAGGTTTGATCTCATTTGACTTGGGGATATCAGATTCATCCTTAGTCATCTGAGTTGGACCTTTGAAACCATTCATTAAAACAGAATTATCATGGACATTTTGATTAACAGGAAATGACATGCTATTTGCAAACATGTTATTCCAATAGGGCATGCTTAATGGCATTTGGGGCATACTAAATGCAACATACTGAGGATTAGATGCAAATGGCATATTAGCAAATTGTGCATTCATATTCTGTACAGACATAACATTCATAGGCATAGAAGGCATAACACTCATGTTGGGAAAAGAAGGTGGTACAGTCATGGAAGTAGGCATGACAATTTTGCAATTAACAGACATATGATTAACACTTCCACATCTAACACAGATTTTTCTTGGAGTATATTTATCAGGTGTGTAGTTGTTATATTTGTTAATCCCTACTTTTCCATTTCTATTGTTTTTCTTTTTAGCCTCTGTTTTAACCTCAATCTTTTCTAGTCTGCCATTTAATTGCTTGATGGACAGATGACCAACATTCACTTTCTTCTCCTTCTTCACTTGACTTGATTCTCCTGAAAAAAGTTTTTGGAAACTGATCCATATTTTTCATTTAACTTGGCAATTTTGGCTTTACTCACAGGTTTGCTCACAGCCGACGGATAAGGATTTATGTCACTCGACGAATAACCTTTTTGATTATCCGACGGATGACTGTCATCATCCGTCAAGTCTACATCTGTTAGCAATCCTTCAACCAAATTGGATTCCAGCTTCTCTTTACTCTTTTTCCAGGCTGCATCACAGAATGACTCAATACCTTGAACTTTGGTGATTTGAGCATGGACATCTCTAGATGATTTCCATGCCTTAATCACCTCATGTTTACGATCAAGCTGCTTCTTCGAAATTTCTTCTTTCTTCAAGCACTCAGTTAATTCCTCCTTAGCAATCTTACATTCTATTCTCAAATTTTCAAATTCAATAAACTGAGACTCTAGAATATTATTCCTCTCACTTAAAAACAAATTGTTTTCTTTGATTTTAGCATTTTCCTTAGTGAGGGACTTAAGTGTAACACGCAAATGATATAATTCTGTAGACATGTCATTTATTGCATCATTACACTCAGCTTTAGATAAATATGCAAGGTTAGTGGTGATTACCTGATTACTTGAAGAACTTGTCTCTGTTTCATCAGACTTGGCCATTAGGGCTAGATTGACATAGCTGACATCTTCATCCTCATCCAAACCATCTGCTGCTCAGTCATTTTCTTGTATAATAAAAGCTTTTTCCTTTTGTTTGAGCAACTCAAAATACTTCTGTTTATAATCCACAGGCTCAAACTTCTTTTTGTTGGAATCTGACTTTTTACACTCACTGGAAAAGTGCCCTGCCAAGCCACATTTGAAACACTTGAATTTTGATTTATCCACCATGTTTCTATTTGGCCTAGCTGCTCCAAAGTTCTTCTTGAACTTGAGCTTGGAAAATCTTCTGGAAAGAAATGCAAGATGTTCATCAATATCATCCATATCATCTTGGCTCAAATAATCTTCATTTTCTACTACCAGCCCCTTGCCCTTATTTTCATAGACCTTTGAAGTGGACTCAACAGCTTCTGTCTTCATCTCATTCTCTTTCTCTAATTCAGCAACTAGCGCAATGGACCCTCCTTTCTTTCTTCCTTTCTCCATTCTTTCATCTTGCTCTATTTCAAGCTCATAAGTCTTTAGAATGCCATACAGTCTCTCTAGTGTAAACTCCTTATATTCTTGTGAATTTCTCAAGGAGACTGTCATTGGTTTTCATTCTTTTGGAAGGGATCTCAAGAATTTGAGGTTAGAATCTTTGGTTTGGTAAACTCTTCTATGCAGCTTCAGAGCATTTAGTAGCTTTTTAAATCTACTAAAGATATCAGTGAGAGTTTCACCTTCTTCACAGTGGAAATGCTCATATTGTTGAATTAGTAACTGCATCTTGTTTTCTCTAACTTGTTCAGTGCCATCACAAATTATTTAAATGGTGTCCTAAACCTCCTTGGCTGTCTTGAAATTGATGATGTTGTCAAACATGTCACCATCAACTCTATTGAATAAGATATTCATGGCCTTCTTGTCTTTCTTGACTTGTTCAATATCAGGATCTGACCATTCATGCCTTGGCTTGGGAACTGATGGCTCATTTTCAGTTGCAGCTCTCATTGGTACATGAGGACCTCTCTCTATGCAATCCACATAGGCCTCATCTTGAGAAAGTAAATGGAGATGCATATTTACCTTCCAGTGATGGTAATTATCTTTTTCCAGAAAATGAATCTTGACTCCAACATCCTTCTTGTTCATCTTGCTGTTTGTTGTGATCTTTAAACTCTTTGTACTTTAAGAGCCTGCTCTGATACCAATTGTTAGTCCCTAACAATGCAGCAAGAATTACAGATGGGGGGTTGAATGTAATTCTAGTAAACTTTTTCTCGAACTATAAAATGTTCTAATTCAAACTATATATATATAAGTGTTTTGATTTGCAAGGTGCGGAATCACAAGTTAAATAAATCAAAAACACAAAGTAATAAGAACGGAAGGTTTTAAAACTTGCTGGTGGATTTGAAAGTATCCACCATATATATATATATATATATATATATATATATATATATATATATATATATCGAATTAAGAACTATGTGAAGAACAAATTGTCTCACAGCTGCTTTACAAGTGAACAAACAAACTACAGAGAAATTCTTAACAGTTACAGCTTTTTCTATTTCTCTTCTAAAAGTGTTTGTTTGGTTATTTGTTTTACTAGCTACACTTGGTTTATATATCACCAAGTTTACATGGTAATAAGACAGGATAATAAAACAAAATTATCAAGTCAAACTCCATGCTGCTTCACTACTCTATTCCAGCATCTTTGAAAATCTTCTTAACTTGCATGGAAATGGTAATGCTTCTTTGTTCTTCATTTCCTGTTAAACAGACTCCCACATTCCTTTTATAAACACCCAACGCATGTGAATGTCTTGTCACTGTCAACAGATATTGAATTGATCATTCTCGGGTACATGCTTGTCATGATCATCCGTCGGGTACATGCTTGTTATCCGTTGGGTAGCTTTGTTGATCATCCGTTGGGTAGCTATTTACCACTTGACTTCATTTCACTTATGCAGAATTACAAGACATCTCATATTTACAATTAATCATCATATTCTGCATATCTAATAATAGTCAACATGACTCATATGCTACTACAGGATCTATACAAAGTTGTTAACGTAAATGTGTTACAATACTTATTGTTTCATAAGCTACTCACACGATGGATGTCAAATCATCATCCGTCGGGACTATATTGAGTTATCCGTCGGGACTATATCTGATCATCCGTCGAGTGCTACATTTTTCACTAAGTTAAATCTACTAAGGTGTTTTTAATGTAATCATCAAGTTCACAACATATTCCCAATAATTTATGTGCTCATCTGTTCTACAGTTTCCTTATATTGACTCACATTTAAATCAATGGTGGTAAGAGTTGGTACCTGTGATTTAAATGAGGATTATTCTCCTTACTCCAAGGCCATGAGTGCGTAATTCCCAAATTCTTCATCTTCATCATTTTCAGAGTCATCCCAACTCTTTCCCTCTGCAATATAAGCTTTGCTTTGTTGTTTCTTCAGAAGAGCTTCATATTTTACTTCTAGTTCAAGATAAGCTTTGTCTTTCTTTGCTTTCTTGGGTTTCCTGCATTCTGTAGCAAAATGGCCTAGTTCATCACAGTTGAAGCACCTTATCTTAGATCTGTCAACAGATCCAGTTTTGTAACAATTCTTGCTGTCAGAAGTGTACTTCCCTTTTCCTTTCTAACTGTTGTCTTTATTGAAAGTCTGTCCTTTACCCTTGAAATATCTTGGCTTATTTACTCTAATATTAGAGAATTTTCTAGCCAAATAGGCCATTGACTGATCTAGCTCATCCAATTCATCAAGAGTGTATAATTCATCTTTTTCCAATCTGAAATGACTTGTTCCTGTGAATCATTTGTTCTTTGCTCACTTGGTGAGGCAACTTGAGTTTGAGATCTTGGCTCATCATCAAATGTTTGGCTTTCATTAACAATTAAAGCACTTGAGCCATCTACTACATGTCCTTGACCAGATCTCAATGATTTCCTTTGAATCATTTCTAGTTCATATGTTTTAAGAATTCCATATAGAACTTCCAGTGTTATTCTGCTCAAGTATCTCCCTTCCCTGATTGCTGAGATTTTTTGTTCCAAATAATCAGGGAGAGTAAAAAAGAACTTCAAGTTCACCTCTTTAGCTTCATAGTATTTTTCATGGAGCTACAAGTCATTTATCAGCTTGTTGAACCTTTCAAACACATCATTTATACTTTCTTTTGGCTTGGCCATGAAACCCTCATATTGTGAAATCAATATCCTTCTTTGATTAGATCTAACTTCCTCAGTTCCCTCACAGAGTATTTCAATCTTTTCCCATATTTGCTTGGCAGTGTCACAGTTGACAATGTTGTTGTACATCACATTGTCAAGTGACTCAATCAATATCAATTGCAAGCCACTATCCAGGGAAACTTTCTCTTTTTCAGGCTCAAAATACTCAGAAGGGTCTTTTGAAGCATAATGAGCTGGAATGACCATATCACCATCTGTTGTTTCTTCAACTCTAACCATATGAGTGAAGGGCCCATTTTTGAGAATCTGAATATAGAGTGGATTGGTCATTCTGATAAACAACAACATTTTCTTTTTCCAAAGAGTATAGTTAGCTTTGTCAAAGGTAGGAATTTTGATGCTATTGATTTTCTGTGTATTCATTCTTCCAAGATCTTGAATCTGTTTACTTTCAGATTTTGCTCTGATACCACTTATTAGGTAATGAATTACACACAGAGGAGGGGCCTCCTCCAGGATAAAACAGCTCCGAGCTTGATGTTCACGGTAACAACAAACTCAACTTCGACTAGCACCTCAGTCGCCGGAAAAACCACTAACTATGTTTGTGAGAGCAGATAAAGTAGAGAGGAAGAATAGAGAAACTAGAGAGTTTTTTTAGATGTGTTTTCTCTGTATATACACCTTCTGTTTTCTTTCGGTATTTATAGTACAAGAAATGAAATTGTAACCGACAGACTTAAATATTGTATTAACTCAGCCGTTACAAAATATAATATATAATTCTCAGCCGTTACAGAATATATATATATATATTAAATTCTCAGCTGTTACTGAATATTTATATTAAATTCTCAACCATTACATAATATATATATATATATTTAATTCTCAGCTGTTGCAGAATATATAAATATATATATATATATATATATATATATATATATATTCAAATAAGTTTAATTAAATCAGAGTTTACCAGCTCAGCCCATACAAGCCCAGTCAAGTCTAGCCCACATATCAATAAACTTATTTTTCCGGTTAAATAATGTTAAATCAATAATTAATTTAAATTAACTATTAAACGAATCTCGTAACTCTTTCAGGTTCCCCACTTTAACTCAATTTCTCTATGGATTTCATTAAGAAAAATTCTTAAACCCATATATGAAAGTTTAAGTTCCCATATCAAGGAACAACTTCCAATCATTAGATTTTGGGATTAACATCAAGAACGTAACAAACTTATGATCTAAAACTCCATTTTTCTAACAATCCCCCACAAATCCATACAGAAGTGCGATCAGATTTTCCATCATGACTTGTTTTTCAGAGTCGGTACCCTTTTGGGTTTGAACCCTCCTAAGTCCTCTACTTCGATGGCTACCGGATTCAGATGGAATGTTTCACCTTGAATCTTAATCCGTTTAGTGTAATCATGTTCTGTAGACGATGACAAGTCAATGGCTATGGTGCCAATCTACGGTTTTGAGACATTAATGGTCTTGTCTCGAT
The DNA here is from genome assembly GCF_009905375.1 of Apium graveolens. NCBI lineage: Eukaryota > Viridiplantae > Streptophyta > Magnoliopsida > Apiales > Apiaceae > Apium > Apium graveolens. The sequence continues at coordinate 207,372,786 of NC_133656.1, forward strand.
CCTGTTCGTTGAATGCTTCAAGGAATAACTATTTCCTCTAATTGCGACCACACAATTACATTCGCTTAGCTAGGCATCTCCAGAGATATACTGCTTCTATCTCGTCAGATGACTTGATCCCATTCAGAGTTTTAACACTCTTGTTTTTCTAGCAGTGTCAGTACCTTCTAGGTTTATAGGGGATAGACTCAGATACAATAGTATCATCTATGTAGCAAAGGTACTACCAATTCATCCTTACAGCTTGTTATTACCGCATTGAATACACTTCGAGGGATCTCCTCTCATATGTATTGGGTTCCCACTGTTGATGAATTATGATGGGTTGACAGTCCCATACCCAACCTTGACTTGAGGACCACTGCAGGTTCCAGTCCTTTAGTCAAAGGATCAACTATATTATTCTGAGTTACTATAAACTCTATCAGACACTAAACCCCTTATATACTTGAGTCTAACATGGATGTGTCTCTTTGTTTAGCATTATACTTTTTACCACTAATCTTGTCAATAGTTGTTCGACTATCACAGTGAATAGCAATAGCAGGAAGCGGTCTGCTTACTACAGGTATCGCAGACATAAGTCCGTGTAACCATTCAGCCTCCGTCCCCGTGGCATCTAGTGCACACAACTCAGCCTCAAATGTAGACCAGATCACTATAGTCTATCTTCTTGACTTCCAGGATATTTCTCCACCGGCCAAGGTGAACACATATCTAGTCACTCCATTGGAACCAGACTTCTTAGCTATCCAACTTGCATCACTGTACCCTTCAAGCACACCAGGAAATCTCCTGTAGTTTAAACTAAGGTACATTGTGCCTCTTAGATATCTAAGTACTCTATCAAGAGCATCCCAATGAGTTATGTTTGGACATCTTGTATATCTAGCCAACTCAGACACAAAATATGAAATATCTGATCTAGTACAGTTAGCAAGATACTGCAAGCTCCCAAAAATCTGAAAATACCTTAACTAAGACACGGGTACTCCCGAAATATTCTTAACAAGGGAAACTTTAGGATCATAGGGTGTACTAGCGATTTTACACTGTGAATGACCATATTTCTCAAGTATAGATTTCTCTAAATAATGAGATTGAGTCAAGGTTATTCCCTCGGCTGACTGAATCAGTTTAATTCCAAGAATCACACTAGCCTCACCCATATCCTTTATTTCAAAATGTTTTTTCAAGAATTATTTTGTCTCATTAATAATCTCAGTATTGGTTCCAAACAATAAGATGTCATCCACATATAGGCACAGGATAACACACTCACTACCTTTAACTTTGGTGTAGACACACTTGTCACTTTCATTAACCATATAACTGAATGGCAATACGGTTTCATTAAACTTTTTATGCCAATCCCTGGGAGCTTGTTTCAAGCCATAGATGGACTTGATCAACTTACATACTTTCCTTTCATTTCCAGATGTAACAAATTCCTTAGGATGGTCCATATAAATCTCTTCTTCAAGTTCACCATGAAGAAAAATGGTTTTTACATCTATCTGATGGATGATAAGACCATGGACGGAAGAAAAGCATTCAAATTGTTACCATCCTTGCAACCGGAAAATATGTATCAAAGTAATAAATTATTTCCTTTTGCTTAAAACCCTTAGCTACCAGTCTAGCTTTGTACTTATCTATTGAGCCGTCATGGTTCAACTTCCTTTTTAAGACCCATTTGCACCCGATAGTAAAACACCCAGGAGGGAGATCAACCAACTCACATGTTCCATTAGAAACAATAGAGTCAATTTCACTCTTCACAGTGCCCTTCCAATGCCTAGACTCCGAAGAATCCATAGCTTGTCGGAAAGTTAAAGGTTCATCATCGACATTGTAAGTGATAAAATCACCTACAAAGTCATTAACTACCTTTGCACACTTACTTCTCCTTGGTTCCTCTACTTCCTTAGGAATAGAGCTACTACTAGGTTCCGCCCCCGCATTTGTCATCTTTTCCACATGATCAAGAATAGAACTCGATGTGTGAGTAGGATCTTCCTCAAAAGTCGTTTCAGGTATTCCAGTCTTCATAGGGTAGGCATCCTCAAAGAATGTAACATCTCGAAATTCAACTATCGTGTTTGCCACTATACCATCTATGTCAGATTTTAATACCAAAAATCTCATAGCTGTAGTGGTTTCAAGATAGCCCAGAAAGATACAGTCAACAGTTTTCAGACCTATTTTCTTTCTCTTGTGTTCAGGAACAAGCACCTTAGCAAGGCACCCCCACACACGAAGATACTTAAGACTAGTTATCCAGCCTTTCCATAAATCCATGGGTGTCTTATTCATATGTTTCGGAGGGACTCTATTCAAAATATGGCACGTCGTATTTAGAGCTTCTCCCCACATGTATTTAGGCAACCCAAAGTTAATAAGCATATTATTAATCATATCTTTAAATATTCTGTTTTTTCGCTCAGCAACCCCATTGGACTCAGGTGTGTATGGTGGAGTAACTTCATGAACTATTCCATTGTTTGCACAAAATTCATTAAAAGCGTTACTCGTATACTCACCACCTCTATCAGATCTCAAACATTTAAGTACCTTACTAGTTTATTTTTCAACTTCGGTTTTATATATAATGAATTTACTAAGTGCTCCATCCTTATGTCTAAGTAGATAAACATAACAATATCTACTACTATCATCTATAAAGTAATGAAGTATCTAAACCGGTCCTTGGTCAACACACAACCAAATTCACAAATATCAGTGTGTACTAAATCTAACAAGTCTGAATCCCTAACAATGTTATGATAAGTTTCCTTATTTGTTTAGTAGACACACATACTTGACATTTAGAATTCTTTTCTATGGTATGTTTTGGAATCAACTCTAAGTTCATCATATTCTTAAGAGCACTAAAGTTTAAGTGACCTAGTCTAGCATGCCATATATTCGAAGATTCAATACAGTTAACAGAAGGAATAATATTATTATTCAAATTCCCCAAAATGGGTTTGGCATTAATAACAAATAAACCATTTGACAAGTAATCCTTGCCAAAAATTGAACCAGTCTGAATAAGAACTACTTTATTACACTTGAAAAAAAAATCAAAACCACTAAAAACTAAACAGCTTCCACTTATTATATTTTTACGCATGTCGGGAATATGATGCACTCTAGTCAAAGATATAATACGTCCTGAAGGGAACTTCAGATCCACGTTTCCAACTCCATGTACTTGAGCAGCACTAGCATTCCCCATCTTCACAGTCAAGCTATGACTCTGTTGATAAGATACAAATAAACTAATATCAGCACAAATATGCACATTAGCTCTAGTATCTATCAACCATTCATTTGACAGATAGGTAAAAAATATTACAAGGTTGTAGGATACATACCGGTCAACGTCAATTTCAGAAGCCGTAGCCTCACCAACGACCATGTTCGCTATGGGCCCACTTGCAGTTCCAATCATAGCATTCACTTGCGCTACCATCTCGTTTTCTTCGCATTCTTTGTAGGGTAGCCCTTACTCCAGTGCCCAACCTGCCCACAGGACCAACATGGTTTGTTTACCTAGGGTTTCTTGGCCTAGTCATTGTCACTTTTAGGTTTAATACTATTAACTTTCTAGCAACAACTTTCTTTTTATGTCCTACAGTTGCTACGTTTACCTTCGAGGTACCGTGCTCAGTTGGCATCACATGTCCCTGTTTGGACTTGTGTTGTTCTTTGACCGAGATGTCCAGCATAAGGTTGGTCCAGGTGATCTCTCATTTCTGTCTTTTCAGGGAGAGGGAGAACTCTTCCCAAAACTTCGGGAGCTTTTCAATCACGCTCATAACCTTGAACTTCTCAGGGAGGTCCATTCCAGACTCCTTCAAAGCATGCACTATCATCTCGAACTCATGCACTTGCTCAGCAGTTGCACCAGAACTACCACCACCAACGGGAACCTCAGTTTCGCTAACCATTATGCTAAATAATATATAACTAATTATCTCTTCAATAATGTTTGAAATATTAACTATTACAACAACATAGAGGCAGTTATACAACTTATTTAACAAGCCAATGCCAAGCAAATAATTAACGAAACAAAACATGAAGTTAAAAAATATGCATATTGGTAACTGTAAGAACAAAGAAATTTATAAAATTGTACCCGCAACCATAGCTTTAACAAAGTGATAAGAAACAGAAAAGCAGTGGTAGCCAATAGGTACAATGAAACAAGAAAACTAATTAGCTGAGTCGCCAGGCCTTGCTCGAAGCCCTGACTGCTCTTGAAGAGATAATTGCCCCCATCTGTTGTGTTGGGATGCTTGCAATACCTCCTTCAGGATAAAACAGCTCCGAGCTTGATGTTCACAGTAACAACAAACTCAAACTTCGACTAGCACCTCAGTCGCCGGAAAAACCACTAACTATGTCTGTGATAGTAGAGAAAGTAGAGAGGAAGAAGAGAGAAACTAGAGAGTTTTTTGAAATGTGTTTTCTATGTATATACACCTTCTATTTTCTTTCGGTATTTATAGTACAATAAATGAAAGTGTAACCGACAAACTTAAATATTGTATTGACTAAGCCGTTACAAAATATAGTATTTAATTCTCAGTCGTTACATAATATATATATATATATATTAAATTCTCAGCCATTACTGAATATATATATATATTTATATATTAAATTCCCAGCCGTTACAGAATTTATATATTTAATTCTCAGCTGTTACAGAATATATAAATATATATATATATATATATATATTCAAATAAGTTTAATTAAATCAGAGTTGACAAGCTCAGCCCATACAAGCCTAGTCGAGTATAGCCCACATATCAATAAACTTATTTTTTCGGTTAAAATAATATTAAATCAATAATTAATTTAAATTAATTATTAAACGAATCTCATAACTCTTTCAGGTTCCCCGCTTTAACTCAATTTCTCTATGGATTTCATTAAGAAAAATTCTTAAACCCATATATGAAAGTTTAAATTCCCATATCAAGGAATAACTTCAATCATTAGATTTTGGAATTAACATCAAGAACATAATAAACTTATGATCTAAAACTCTATTTTTTCTAACAGTTGGATAATCTACTCATCATATTGATATGGAATTCTTGGAGAATAATAGTGTCTCATGGCGTCTTACTTGTTATTATGGGTAACTGCAGCGCAATAGACATAGGGAATCATGGGATATAATATGTAGACTAGCAGCTATGTCATCTATACCCTGGTGCATATGGGGTGATTTTAATAATCTTGTGTTTGCATCAGATAAGAAGGGCATGGTCAACCATCCTCAGTATCTATTAGTCGATTTTCACACTACTCTAGAGGACTGTTAGGTTTGTGAATTATTTTTAGCGGGGGAAAATTTACTTGGGAACACAACAGATAAACTAATGAATGGACTAGAGAAAAACTTGATCGTGTGTTTGCTAATGATAGTTGGCAGGCAAAATTTCCTCTTCGCTCTTAGAAAATAGTGCACGCGTCAGTTTTAGATCACGAGCCACTGATTTTGGATTTCTTAAAGGTTGAGATCTCTCACAAGAGATTTATTTTTTATTTTGAAAATATTTGGCTGAAAGAACCAAACTTCGTGCAAGAGGTTTCCGTGACCTGGAAGGATATACCGGTCCATCACCTTCTTCCAAAAATCATTGAGATTACTTTGTTCATGGCTAGGCGGGGAAGGTCCGTCTTTCATAAATTCAGAGAGAAAATCATGATGCACAAATCGAATATGGATAAACTAGTGGACTGTGAGGATGATCAGAGTGTAAGAGAGTATTTAAGTAAGAAGAATAAACTAAACACTCTATTATTGCAGGAGGAGTCTTACTGAAAGCAGCAAGCCAGGGTATTCTGGCTTCGTGAAGGTGATGATAGTGCTAGATTTTTCCATACCTCTGCTATAGCACGGAGAAAAACAAATAAAATAAGTGTCATCTATGATGATTCCGGTAATACGTGTGAAGATCAGATTGCCTTTGTGAAATTATTCGTGATTATTTCACCAAACTGTTCACCGCGAGGGAGACTACGATTGTTTCGCTAATCTCAGCTAGCCACGGGGTTGTGACTGATGACCAAAATGCAAAATTGATCGCGGAATTCATATACGAGGAGTTTACTTCAACATTGAAGGAAATGCATCGTGATAAGGCATCAAGACCAGATGGACTTAATCCAGCTTTTTCCAAAGCTTTTGGGCATTTATGGATAACGTGGTGTTCAAGCAGTGTACAAAATGGCTCAAAGTAAAGAACTTTCCAGGTGAGCTTAATAGCACAAATATTATTTTAATTCCCAAGATTGAGGATGTTTCTTATATGAAGGATCTTAGACCTATAGCATTATGTAATTACTATACAAAATTATTGCCAAGGTCTTGGAAAATAGGTTGAAGCGGTCCTCCCTGTTGTACAAGACATGCCTGTATTTTAACAAGACTAAGATAATTTGTCAACTCTAAGTAAGTTGTATTATTATCTTAATTTATATTTTGTACTTGTAACACTTAAAGTCTGTAAAAATGTCAAAAGAGCATACTGGAGTCTTTTTCTATAAACAGTGTCAAGCCTAAGAATTATATCTGAAAGAAGATCAAGAAGATCATGCCTCAGAAGAATTATGAAGAAGCTTGTAGTTGAATAAATCTGTTTTAGGAAAAATATTCTAAGTCAAGATCTCTACAAGTCACAGATTTAATGTTATAGAGAAGTCATTTGAGAACTCCAGAATGATTTATACAAAACTTAGGAAAGCTTATAGAGAACTCAGTAATATCGACAAGCCAAATGGAAGACATGAAGATTGGAGATATCGACAAGTCATTTCTTCACTAGAGAACTCAGAGTTATCGACAAGTCAACATTCATTAGAGAACTCAGAGTTATCGATAAGTCACATTCCACTAGAGAACTCAGATATATCGATAAGTCAAAATTCCCTAGAGAACTCTAAGATATCGACAAGTCAAATTTGACTAGAGAACTCTGAGATATCGACAAGTCAAGAAGCCACTAGAAAACTTAGAGATATCGATAAGTCAAAGTGAAGATAAGAAGATTAGAGATCTCGACAAGCCAAATTCTCTTATAGAGAACTGGGAGATCTCTACAAGCCAAATTCACTATAGAGTACTAGAGATCTCGTAAGTCAATATACTTATCGAGATGTCAAGTTCTCTATAGACCAAACTGGAGATCTCGAGGTAAAATCTCAAAGTAGGAAGGTCGTGAATTTAAATTCAGAAATCCACTTCATACAACGACACCTTAACATGATTTACCCCTACTTTGATGGTTTTGGTCACTAAGAATGCATTTTCAAATGTCCACTGACCATTGTTGATCATCCAACTCATATCGTCCTTGTGATAGAATTAAAATAGAAATAGCCCAGGCTTCAAATTCTTAATATTGATCCCCATTGTCAGTTTTCTCATATCCGCTAGTTCTGATGTTTTTTTCCGTCAAGAACTTGGCCACGGTACATAAATCAAAACGATTGCATTTCTCCTCCACACCATCATCGAAAATCAACTCCCCATTCTCCTCGTTCTCAATATCCATATCAGCTATTGACATTTCAATATCATCCATGTTTGACATGATGACAGTGAGAGAAAACACACGGTCCTCAAGGTTTAGGAGAGAAAAATTATATTTTTTTACGACAGTGTTTCAGTATTGACATGTTTTTTAAAACTCTTCAACATCGAGTAATGGAAAAAAATAGTATATAATTAAATCAGTTTTTTTCTAAAAAAATTGTTCCTAAATACCATACGTATATGATACATATAATTTGCAAATGCACGTATTTAAGCTTAAAACTTTGATTTTTTTACTCCTTTCGTCCTGTTATCACATTTTTATTTTTATCAGTTCAATTGACTAATTTTTTTATCAAATATTTTAAGTTATTTTTGTATTATTTAAAAAAACTTGAAAATTACGTGTTAAAGTTGATTAGAAATTTTTTTCCAACGGTATATATTTTCAATTTTACCCGTTGATAAATTAATAATAAACTTCGGTCAGATAAATGTTAGACAATTAAAAAGGATGGATGAAATATTGAAATAACATTTTTGAAACGCCAATAACTAGGAAATTTGATTTGTCCCGCTTCAGAAGAAATTGCAATTGGCGGGAAAAAAATGTACGCAGAGCTGTCTCAATTCGACTACAATCTCGCCGGAAAAGAATGGACTTCTAATCGGTCGGCGGTGAGCGACCAAGTTAAACACCATATTATAACCAAATATTTTCCTAAAATCAGCGACGAACCCGACGGCGGCAAGTCCAAGTTACGTCTAATCTCCGATCTCTGTAACTTCTTCTCCACTCCACCTGGCCAACATTTTGTCTCTCAGGTCTTACTATAATACACGCGTATATAAATATACGATCGCACTTTGTATTTGGTGCTTTTTTACTCACAAATTGTAGTAGCACATTAAGTGTTTGTCGATTTGCGATTAGTAATTGCCGCCTTATTATTTGTTCTGCATATTTGTTTTTAACATTTGTTGTCAGTAATTTTGTTATTTTATTGATAAATTTGCAGTACACAACATAAGAAAAAGGTGCAGAACAGATATTTTCAGTTATGTGTATTTTCGTTTTCGATTACATTTCTGGACATCATTGCTGGAAAACACAGATTTGGCTAGGATTCTCGGTCCTCTATTTTCCGCTTTAGGATTGTTATATTTTTGTTAATTTCGTAGTATAGATATTTGATTCATTACTCTATTACGCATCCTTGTACTGTTCCGATCAGATGCAGACCTTACCTTTTGTTTACAACAAAACTGCTAGTCACTAAATGAGGAATACAGACTTGCAGCCATTTCGCTCGAACATTTTCAGATTAAAGGAGTAGGTGATAATAATTTGGAATTGTTTTAGTAATCAAATCTGGCTTCTAGCAAACCAACCCAAATCTCGGCCATTATTAAAACTATTTTCAAGGCCTCACCAACAAAGATTTTATCTGCTACCAGCAACTTGTTGTATGGAACCCTACATATCTATTGCTATAAATCCATAAGTTGTACACACAAACATATCAGGTTTGATTGACTTGTTCTAATAATACTGATTCAAAAAACGAGCACAGACACATTGTTGTTGTGTTATAAAGATTTATTATGAACACATAGGCTTACCTTCAAGGAAAAGTAGGCATTTTCGAATTTAACAGGTCATAGTGGGTGCACGAAATCCGCCTCCTAGAACGGAAAGAACAGTATCATAGAATGAGTTTTAGATGGAGTAAAATTGTAATTTACTTGACTAGTACTTTTCTGCAGCTTTTTTCTACTTTATTTTGGGAGCAGGTGCACCAACGTTGTCTTCCGCTGATCAGGAGAAACTTTTATATGATTTTGAATAAATAGGTCAAAGATGAAGATGTGTCCTTTTTGGCAATTGACTTTCAACACTTTCAGAAAGTGTGCGGAGTAGAGGGCTTTTATAAAACCTTAGAAGAAAAGCCCAAAGAAGCTCTATTATGCTTTGGTGCTGCTGCAGAGCACAAGGTGCCAATTTCTAAATGGAATGCTATATTAATTTTCTATGTTTCACATATAATATTCTTATTTAATTATCAAACATTACACACTGGAAATAGGTTCAACATTTCAAAGGCGATGGCAAATGTATGGATGACTTTGCAAAGATAAATATCCGTCTGCACAACCATCCTAAATCAATGATTGCTTTGAAGAACCTCAAAGCGGCTTATATTGGTGATTGATATTAGTTTTTAAAAATTTTTAGGTACTGATGAGTGATGAAGCTATTTTATCATGTGCAAACTAATTAACAAAATGATATGGTTTTATGACAGACAGGCTTGTTTCTGTGCGTGGTACTGTGGTAAAAGTTAGCACCGTCAGGCCTCTGGTAATGCATATGGACTTTTCCTGTACTAAGTGTGGAGCTAGCATTAGGCGTAACTTTCCGGACGGAAAGTTTTCGCCTCCGTCAATTTGTGATGTTTCTGGTTGCAAAAGCAGAACTTTCAGTCCAATTAGATCTACCGCTATACCTATAGATTTTCAGAAAATACGGTACAGTTGTAGTGATCTTTGTCTTCACTGTGGTTCTACCCACTTCTGAAGCTGTAAATAGACTTATTTGGACTTTTTACCTAATTATTATCCAGACTTCAGGAGTTGCTCAAATCTGAACATCATGAGGAAGGTCGGGTGCCTCGAACAGTAGATTGTGAGCTTACCGAAGATCTTGTAGATGCTTGCATCCCTGGGGATACTGTAACTGTAACTGGTATTATAAAGGTGATGAATAATTACATGGATATTGGTGGAGGTAAATTTACTTCTACTGTAGTGAACTAATCATTTTTCTCAGCATGCTTGTAACTACCTGTTTTAGTATCCTTTGTAGTCCTAGGATAATGATTATGAACTGCTATATAATTTGAAATCTATATCACATGCAGTCCTCTGTTTATTTTCACTCTCTGGGAGTGACTGGGACCGGAAGTGTAACATAATTTTACTTTTTAGTCTGTACTCATGTTTAGGTCAAATATTAAAAAGAAAATTATAGTGGAAAGGAAAATCAAGCAGAACAGGTAGAACCGTAGAAGTTAAGACCGACAGTTTGGCTGTTATATTGCTGTCACCCTTCGTGGTAGCATGATGTTTTAATGATGGATATTTTGCTATGAATAAATTTTATTATTGTGTAGTCCACAAATCAAAAGGAATAATGCCAAGGCGTTAGAGGTTATATGAGTACTCGATGAATGTTCCTATGCACATATATTTGTACTTCACATGTACTCTTCTCATGGAATAAATAGAGTAGAAAATATGGTTTCATGCTTTTTAACATACAGAAGAATGTAGGAAACTGAAAATACTTTTGCCATTAAAACTTTCTTTGTAATAAAAGCTCTAATAATTTTTTTATGATGTTCTAACAATATTTTCCTTTTTTAAGTAGTATTTATCAGGTTTGATCTATATCTATATATTCAATCGACTACCTTTTACTATTTATTTATGTAAAAGATATTAAAGCGAAGAATGTCGAATAAGAACTAAAATTTTAATATTGTTTTTCCTTAAACAAAGACTATCATTTGTTTGTATTGGAAAATTTAACGTGGATAAAGGGGTGAAAAGATTATTAATAATTAATAAATGTTGATGATATGTTTTGATTTTTACGTCTATCGCAGTAACCCAATAAATGACTTATGTACTAATTCTTAATTGCTTAATGCATCACTCAGTATACATGGATATGCCCTGCAATGTGAATATGACAGTAAAACAAAAAAATAGAACACCTTATCCCTGTACTAGTCGTAAACTTGCATTTCATAACTATTTCATATACTTGACTTAACCAAAAGCTACTTAAAGACATGCATTCATGCTTCCCCCTCAACCCCCGGGGCAAATGCGACCTTTTTGTTCCCTTTTACAGGGCTGCTTTAGTTTGTAGCTTGTGCATGTCAAATTTGCCTCGTTACTGCAGTGTAAATGTAATGCGATCTTACCGAATGAAATATTTCAGGAAAATCAAAAGGCAAAAACCAAGGCTTATATTATTTGTATCTAGAAGCTGTTTCAGTTAAGAATTCCAAGTCTCAGTCCCTGTCCGATAATTCGCAGAATACTAATGACGATGTTAGAGCTACAGAGCTGTTTGATATCTTTTCATTTTCTCCACGTGATCTAGAATTTATTGTAAAGTTCTCTCAAGAGCATGGTTCGGATGTTTTTCGTCAGATACTTCAATCTATATGCCCTTCCATCTACGGGCATGAGCTTGTTAAAGGTATTGTGCTAATTTTGTTTTTCATTTTTTCTTTCTCATTATTTATTTAGTATTCTGGTTTTAGTATTTCTTTCTATCGTGTTATGATGGACCTATTTTTTGTATGCCCTTTGCTGAGAAAACTTTATAAGTGAAAGGAAAGGAGAGAAATTATATTTGAATTTGAACAGGCAACCCTGAACCCTGTTCAAATTGTGCACCAAAAGAAAATATTGGAAGAACTGGATTACATGTTATAATAGATTTAGAGGGGTTTGGGGAAATTGGGGGTTTAGAGCTGGTTCTTCTGATAGCAGTGTTTTGGATAGACCAAGAGGGGAGGGTTACTAGGTGTTTTAGGTAGTAATATGTTATGTGTGTGTTATTGCGTACCTAATCTTCATTATAATCTGTCTTTCTAGGCAGTGTCATGGATTTTGTTGCCCATAGAATTATATTTTCTTCTATTTACACTGCCTTTTGCCTGCTGATAATTTTGTTGCAGTTCTCTATAGAATTTCTACTTATTATAACTATTTCTATGTTTTCTCAAATAAATTACGTAGTTGTATTTTAAGCATATTTTGAAACTTTAGAGATGTTTCTTTAAGCTGAGGGTTTTCACAGAAATACCCTCTATACTCTACTGAGGGGGCAAGGTTCTTGTACTCTGATTCCAAGTCGGACATACTAGGTATGTTTGGTTTGGTTTTTTTTTCCTGATATGTATAAGTATATGTATATTATATATTAATGTATAGGAATAGCAACATAGAAACTATAGGAGGGTGGTATAGGAGGGTGGTATATTTATTGCATGTTGATGTGGCACGTATCATGCATATTATAAAGTACGTCAAGTGATATTTAGCTTGCAACTTTTTTGTTAGGTGGGTAATATAGATGATATTAAAAATAATATTGGTAGATTCCATAATTTACTGGTGCTACTGATCAGAAACAATCACACGTGAACCTCATTATTTCTTGGTTTGCCACTCAAGTATTGGTTTCCATCATGAACTTGCTTGTCATTACTACAATCAGGTTCGATTTGAATTTTATTCTTACTCCTCACGAACAGCTGGAATTACATTATCACTTTTTGGAGGTGTACGCAAGCACTCTATGGATCAGAACAAGGTTCCTGTTAGAGGAGACATCCATGTCATAGTTGTAGGTATGCAATTTCTTCCTCCTGCTATCTATGAACCAATCCTCGGAAATATCTGCAAGAGACTTTCCATTAAATTAGACATATGTTGGCCATTCAAAAATATGCAGTGATATCAAGAAGTTGTGTTAGATGAATGGAGCTAATTATTGTCATGTATCAGGTGATCCTGGATTAGGAAAGAGTCAGTTACTGCAGGCAGCAGCCACAGTTTCTCCACGTGGCATTTATGTATGTGGTAATGCCACAACCAATGCTGGTCTCACTGTTGCTGTGGTGAGAGACTCTATGACCGGTGATTATGCTTTTGAAGCTGGTGGGTTCTCGAAATTTTCTCGGTTCCTCATTTACAACAAACTATGGCGCTACTGATCATGCCATCATATGAACACAGTTTTCTATATATTTATCTCTTTGTTATCCTGTTTAGTTGATTACTATCTAACTCTTTGAATGTGTGTCCTCTTCAAGGGTGCCAACTATTAGAACTTTTACAGGCATAGGGGAGAGCTAAAATGTTTTTCTTTTTATCACTGCATTGTTATCTAGACATTTAGAAATATACGCAGAAACTGTAGCAGTCACTCATTGAATGTTGCTGGTATTCTTTTTATATAATAACTAAAATGTTAAAGTAAAGCTTTGATTTATTATACTACTAATTTAATCGTTGAAATTAATAATAAAAAAATATATAACATAATTTATGTATCAGGTGCCATGGTGCTTGCGGACCGTGGATTATGTTGTATTGATGAGTTTGATAAGATGTCGGCAGAACACCAGGTACCCTGATTCATGAATCACATTATTGATTGATCTCTTCTAGAGTCTGTTAATACTTACAAATTTAAGATTGTTTCAGGCCCTATTGGAAGCCATGGAGCAACAGTGTGTGTCTGTTGCGAAGGCAGGACTTGTAGCCAGTTTATCAGCTCGAACAACTGTTTTAGCAGCAGCGAATCCAGTTGGTGGCCACTACAAGTACTACATAACTAAAGTGTTTCTTTTGCCCAGTTTTTTATATTAATTCTGACAAAATGATTCTGATCCTAATGGCATGTTTGAAGCGGTCTTTATTGGATTATCATTTACGAAAATATCTCACAAATATTTAAACTTTATCTAGTGACTAGTCATTCGTCCATTATAGTAGTGAGTATTAAATGTATTTACAACAACATTGAATTATAGAGATGGCATGTGTTTTAGCATAGACCTCATAACATCAGCTTATTGAATTGCAACTTTTCCTTCTTTCTCAACTGCCTAGCAAGATGATTCAGCTAGTTTTATATTTCGACATATGTCCTGCTTGGTACTTATTTCAAGTACGCAGCAGTTTTAATCTTCTTTCTGGGTTCAGATTGGTTAAAAGGAAAGAACTTTAAATTGGATATCCGATATAGCGCTTATTATAAAACTTATGACTATAGACTCATAATACAGTCATCTAAATTTGAAACTTGTTTTGCAGCCGGGCAAAAACTGTGAATGAAAATTTGAAAATGAATGGTGCTCTGTTGTCACGCTTTGATCTGGTTTTCATATTACTCGACAAACCTGATGAACTACTGGATAAGCGAGTGTCGGATCATATTATTTCAGTAAGTAGTCTTTGTACTATACAGTGATGTGCATATATTACAGTGATGCATATATCAATTGATTGTGTGGTAATATATCTAAAGACGATTCTAGTCAGTTTAAATATGAGATGCTTAGAATTTATGCAGAACTATTGTCAGGCATTGTAAACAGTAGTCCAGGATATGGAATTAGCTGCTGCTGCTGCTGCCTTGACAGTTGACACACCTTGAAACTTCCCACTTTGAATGTGACCGAATGGGCAAGATCAGTATGTGCTAGGAGTGAAGAATTTTATCAATTTATATTATATGCTACTAATACAAATTTACTAATTTACAATCATCAAAACTATTTAGGACATTGGTAAGCTATCGTCTGCCTACTGGTGCTTATCTAAAGCTTGAGTACTTAGTTGACGATATTGTCAGTCTTAACCCCTGAATTGTTCAACAAATATATTCTTGTTTATCGGGTCATTTCACTGATCTTTTAGATCAATAACTAGGTTCACTTCTTTATAAGAATTAGCTAACTATAGTAGGACTACTACTTTATAGAGTTATCGCTGGACTGATTAGAATACAATCAGTCGTAACCTCTAATTTATCTGTCTAACCATTTATTTTAGTTTCAAGAAATTTCAGGTAAAATTTACATACGAAAAAACTAAACAAAGGACTAATTTTTCGAGTTATCGCCTACGGATTTCCCAATATGTACTCCTCAATTAGCACAGAGGAAAAATATATGTACTCCATTGTGACCTTAATTTATGTGGGTGTATAATTCTTTTCGTAAACTTTAATATCGACATACTAACTTTTTGAAAATGAATTACTGACAATAACTGTGGCCACTTGGTACTTGGTAGTGTTAACTTAAGCCACAGAATGTATTTGGAAGGCCCTATTCCGATTTTCTTGAGCAAGGAAACCTTTTTTATGTGTTCATTGTGCACCCTGATTTCCTGGACAATGGACTTCCACAAACTTATCACATTAAACCAATCTTTTCTTGTGCAGCTTCATGCTGGATTTGCACAACAGTTGCCAGCTGCCAAGAAGCTCCGTACAGGTAATGTTGTACCCATTAAACGTGAGCTTGTGAGAGACTCTTGATCATAAATGGAAAGTTTTTCTTCCTGGCTGCAGCATCAAGCAATACTATAAATGTAGATTTGCAAGAAAAAAGTGGCTCCTTAATATCCAGGCTAAGACTTGACCCAAAGAAAGACAGCGATTTTGTTCCACTGCCTGGTCCACTTCTGCGTAAATATATTGCTTATGCAAAAACCTACGTCACTCCGAGGTGTGATATAATGTGCTTCAGTGTTTACACATCATAATAATTTCGGCATTTGGAAACAAATTAAATCAGACACTTTGTAATTTTGTAAGGATGTCAAGACCAGCAGCAGAGATCCTCCAGAAGTTCTACCTGAAACTGAGAGACCATAACACTTCAGCTGATAGCACACCAATAACAGCAAGGCAATTAGAAAGCCTAGTAAGGTTAGCAGAAGCTCGTGCTAGAGTGGACTTGAGGGAAGAAATAACTGGCCAAGATGCTCTGGTAAGTTCAACTTTCATTTCATAGTCTCTCATGTTAGGCAGTCTTGAAGCGGATAACAGTATTCTAGTTGCATGACTATTTCACTTTATTTGTTTGTTCGAGGACAAATTCTGCACATGTTCGGGGGGGAGGGGGGATCATTAACTAGAATAGAGAATATATGGCCTTGTTTGATCCAACATCCTTATGACTGTGATACAACGAAGTTAAGTTTTTCCAGGTCAATAAAGAGCATGTTTCCTATCCATCACGGATGTGAAGGAAAATATATTAGATATGAATCTAATTTGTTTCACCTGATTTTCCTACAAATAGCTTCAAAGCTCTAACTAATCTTTTTCTCGTACATAGTTTATGGGCATATTAAAGTTAATTACGAATGTAATGAATCTCTTCATGCTATTATATTGCTAGGTGTAGTATTATAATGTCTTTGTTATAAAGTATACGTCTTTGATATTTTTTTAATTTTTTTTGATAATTGATGTTGCACCCAAGTTACATGTGTTGGGAAAAAAAGATTGTTCATAAGAAAAGTTTTTAGCGGAACTCACCCCTCTACAAGTATACTATATCACTTCCTTAAATTGATTAAGTGCTAGAGTTATACTTACTGCTACTGAAGAAAGTATGACAGATGTGACTTTGTCTCAAGAAATAATTAGCTTGGTTGTCAACAAGCTAATTATTTCTTTAGACAAACTCAGTGGCCATAGCTGCCTTGTTATGGTTCACCATGTTACTGGTAGTGGAAGGTACATGGTAATAAACTATTAGATACCTAAAATAATCTATTTATGTGTTGATTGACATTAGATAAAAATAACGGAAACAAAGAGGTATGATGACTTGTAGTACACATTTGTTTGATATAGGATTTTTTATATTTATTTTCTTTAAAATATATGATTTTCTAAATGAATTTTACGTTATATCTTGTGTATCTACAGGATGTTGTTGAAATAATGAAAGAATCCTTGTATGATAAGTATGTTGATGAGTATGGAGTTGTTGACTTTGCTCGGAGTGGGGGAATGAGTCAACAGAAAGAAGGGAAACGTTTTTTGAGTGCCTTAAATAAACAATCAGAGTTGCAGCAAAAAGATTGCTTTACAATCTCTGTAGGCAGTTTTTTTATCCATTGGCCACTTTTGCACACTGATATTATTTCTAACTCGGTGATTCTTTCTCAGGAAATATACAGTTTGGCAGATCGGATTGGCCTGAAAGTTCCAGATGTGGACACTTTTATAGATAACCTAAACAGCATCGGGTATCTTATAAAAAAGGGACCAAAGACATATCAGGTATTCACTCTGTTTCATAACGTAAATTTTGACCCTAGATTTCTTCTTCAATATATATCTTGAGCATGTTTAATGGTGTGCTATATCTTGTGCTATAGCTATATTATAGAACAAAAAACATAGAATATCACTCCAATGGTGTGCTAAACTTTGTGCTAAAATAGCAATATGCTATAGTTTGTGCTATATTTAGCACAAACTATAGATGGTGGTATACTTGCCAACTCATCAAAAAGTAAAAAATGGCGGGGTAATCGATAGAGTAGGTAATTAAAAGTGTGGGTTACTTGGAAGGTAGTTAAATTTGTGTTTAAAAGTGTAGTGTATTTGTAAGTTATTTAAATTTAGAACAAACCATTGAAGACATTGTGCTATTTTAGCACCAAAAGTCACTTTTTGGTGCTAAATTATAGCAATAGCTACACCGATTTTTACACCACCATTGGCTTTGCCCTAAGCAGATTAATTCTTTATAGTTGTGGCATGATGAAATTTTAGCTTTAAGGTAGTGAGACTTGTGTAAGTTCAAAGTGCAAATAACAAGAAGCAGACAACGTATATGGCATGTAATGTTTGGAATTTGAGTTTTGTAGAATGGAGAAAATGACTTGCCATGCATACAATAGCTAATTAATTATACATGCCTGCTGGTCCATCATACCTACCTTTCGCAATACTCATGAGCTGGTTGTACGCTTAATAAAATTCTGACATCCTCACATTTAAGGCCTGAGTATTACTATACATGTATTAGTTTCTGTCTCGATATTTTGCTGCATCTGCACGAGTCTGCCTCCAAAATTGAAGTATACATAATCTGGATGGAATTGAAATATTATATTTTATGGCATAAAGGTCAGTAGCTTATAATCAAGTTGCCTTTGTCTGGGTGACAAAAGCGAAACAATTTTTCAGCCCTACTTTTTGATTTTCGGATCCTGTTTGATCCCTTAAGGAATTTTTTAAGTGCACTGTGCATGCTTCGCCCTCTGCTTTAAGAACGACGTTTCTTGATAATATTGAAAATCTAATTTTTCAATACAAGGTCTGGATGGTTTTGCAATGTCTTCCACCTGGAAATCAATCTTATATTCCTCAAATCGTTCCCTTCATTCCCTCTCACGTCATCTCATGAATGATGACAGAAAAGGAGGCTTAGTGATATATTATGTCAGTCGCAGAGCGTGCCTACAACTACAGTTTTTTTTTTCAAAAATAAGTAGCTCGCTGTATTTCTCCACATTCTTAGCTGCTCAACTGCTCAAGACCGACTCAAGAAGATAAAAGTTAGCTATTTTTCCAGTGGCATGTAGATTTATTAGAATTCTGTATATATTTTGGGATTCAAATATTTAAGGGGTCTTTCATGTCAACAGACGCGGAGCTAGTTGATGCAGCCTTGACATAGCAAAAAATTCGACTACATTATCATCATGTCATTAATCACCCATATGAAATATCAGTTCTATTGATTATCACAAATCTTTCTCATGCAGGTATTATCATCATCTTATTCACGGAGCCAGGCATCAAAATGAAGACTGTACTGTACCTTTTGGCATCAAAATGTTGGTAGAGATATATCCCAAACTTATAGTTCCTCTTGTTGTTTTTGTCGCCTAAAAACCCCCAACCCCACTACATTTTGTTGGAAATTATGTGTATATAAAAATTGTTACTGCTATGAAACTAAGAAAGCATCTCCACCTCTTGTTCGTTGGGACTTGGGAGAATGTCTCTAGCTATACATTTTCTATAAGCATGCGATTTCCAAATTCCACAACTCTACCTCTAGATGCATTAAACAACGATTAAACCAAATAACAAAATCAACAAAAGAAATCTGACAATTCTTTGAGCTAATAATCCCCAAGTCAGCAAACTTGAAAATCATACATTAAAATCGATACTTTAATTATTTTCAGTCCATTGTATGTCTTTTGTGCCTCATGCCAGCTAGGTCAAAAAATTGTGCCCCAAAGAACAAGAAAAATATTAAGTATATTATTGAATAATAATAATTGATAATAATAATAATAATTATATTTATAAAGTATTATAGTAAATTAAGGTTGGTAAAAAAAATCTTACAAGTACGTAAATAGTAAGATATAATTATTATAAACAAAAAGATATCACATAAAACTTAATTTATATGTAAACCTATTTAAATTTATATATTAATAAATAAAATCTTAAATAACCCCTTTCATTAAATATGTAAATATAGATATAATTTAAATTAAATTAATAAACTAGAAATTGAATTATTAAAAACTAATATATTGCACAAGTCATTAAAAAAACAAAGTTTTAAAGTGTTTTATAGTTAAGAATAGTAGTCTAAACTAGTTGTCAAGATAATCAATATTCTTATCAAATACTTTACTTAGTAAAATTCGATAACTTAATTAAATTGTTGAAATTAATACAATATTTTTAGTTTAGCTCAAGATAATAATTTATATTTATTTAACATTTAATAACAATTCACGATAGCTATTTGTATATTTTTTTTCATTAAAACGATATTATAAAATATAATATATATATATATATATTATCTAAAAAAATATGCCCCTAAAACTTTTAGGTTCTTGTTCCTATTAGCAGGTTGCACACCCGCACGGCCCTGATCTTGTGTCTACATATATTTTCATTTAATTTTAGATTACATACATTTAATTCTTTGGACTTTCAATTGGGGTTTTCTTTACTATTTTATCCGACACCTTTTTCTCTAGAAATTTTGAAACCCTTGTTGATACTATTTCTCTGAATGGACCTCCTTTTATTTTGGAAATCCAACCCAACCTGAACTCCAAAAAAATTGGTTAAAAGTCCATGCACTTTTTCTTGGAATTCCGACCTAGCTCAAATTTCAAAAAATTCGGATAAAAGTCATGATAAAAGTCTGGCTGGCCCAGAGAAAAGCCCGAATATAAATTCATCTTTTTCTATATAAATTCAACATTTTTAATAGTTTTTAAGAACTAAATGTACAATTAAAAGCAGAAAAAGTTATACTCGATTGATTGTTATTTTGCTACGGTAAATAACAATAATTAGTATAATGTAAAAATTAATAAATGAGAATACTTGAATGTAATATAAAAAAATATATTTTTTTCGATATCTAAACTACTCATAATTCAAGAATCAACATAATATTTTTTGAAACAACTCATCAATCAAGGCACAAAATATAAATTAGTATTAATATATGAATAAAAGAAACTGACTAGGCCCAATCCGTCCCGGTCCGCATGCCCAAAAGGACCGTCATATATTAGATAAAGCATGGCTCCGTCCGTTTTTCAAAAAAACTTGGCCCGATCTGTTTCTATAAAACCCGGGTTGTTTTTTTAAAAGCACAGCCCGATTAGCTTTTTGTGCAATATATGACAAATCTAACTTCCCATGGACAAAACTACTATGATATTTTGCACAATAGCAAGACTTTCATCCATTTTTTTCAGCACTTCAATAAACTTCTTATGTCATGCAAACTCCTCTAAAATTACCTTGTCTGCTCCAGGTGTTGTAACAAATTACTTCTAGTAATCATACAACAAACAGAGCATGACCTGGACTCGGGACCAAATATCTCAAATTTACTAAAACCAATCTGGACTCATAAAAAAATTTGACTTCCAAGATTAGAACTGCATGAAAACAAAAAAATTCCAAGCATCTAAAAAGAATATGAATCACAAGAATCATCGAGCTGTTGGCCGTGCTATGGAGTCATCAATGGACAAGTAATGCTCACTGGCACCAAAATCCAGTGAACCTGCATGCAACGAAGAATGAACTGAGTGCCTCGACATTTCTTCAGAGCTACCATGTCTTACCCCCTCGGCACCCCTTTCTATCACAATGGCATCTTGGATCTCTTTGATGACTTCTGATATTGATGGTCTTGTATTTCCATGTGGCTGAACACACATCAATGCTTTCTCGGCTATTTTCCACATCGATTGAATATCATAGTCACCTTGTAGCGAAGGGTCTATGATTCCTTGAATGTCCCCATTTTCAATGTGCAGCTTTGCCTGTGTGAAAAATTACAAGCAAATATAGGGATGACTTGTTTATGTATAAAAATGGCAAGGAAAAAAACGAGGGAGGAATAAAATACATTAGTAGTCGTAAGAAGTGCTATGCATGTACTAGATTTCACGTGATATCTTGTAACATTTGAAATATTTATTTTCAATTTAGAGCATCGACTCCAACCCATTACACTATTTTGTTGTGATTTAGAAATGACACTACTTTCAAGATAAATTCCAATCCATTTAACTTGGGGGGAAAAACTCCTATTCAGTTGCACTAATTTTACACCTAAAGGAATCTTTCTTGTACTGTATAGCTTATAGCTTAATTTATCGCGCAAGTGAAAAATTAAAGTTGGTGGAAATAACTTAACACCCACACAAAAAAGTGTAGGCGGAAACACAAATGGAATAAATTGTTTATGGTAAGAAGTACAAGGGCAATGTTGGAATTGACAAAAACTCTAAAATTAGTGGAATCTCTAGGGTTGGGTTGGAGAGAAATCTTACACCAAAATGTAGTAAAAGTTTCGATTTGAAGTTGGGTTGGAGATGGTTTTAAGGTTGAAACTGATGCATTTTGACTAGTTGACTGTTCCCTATCATTTTAAAATGAGGTTCACAAATCAAGGGTCTGTTTGATCATGCTCGACAAACCCTTGAGTACGAATTTTAAAAAGTTGGATGGGAGCTACTCAAGGTTGTGGGTTTTCTGGTTGATAGTTTGAATGGGATGGAATCCATATATATAATCCTCCGTACATGTATAAGTTATACCTCCGCACATGTATGAGCTATACATCGAACACAAGTGAGTTGGAAATTGAACTAAACAAACAGATGAAAATTTAATTTTCTAGAAATTACTTCTACTAATAAATTATTAAAAAAGCTTTAAAGTCTTTTGAGGTATGTCAGACATTCCTGAAGTCTCTTTATAAAATATGAGGACAACATGACTGTATCTTAATTGAACGAAGATGAAATATGACCAATAATGCTTTTTAACTTCCAGGGTTTTATAATATATAAGATGTAACTTACAGTTCAAGATGCTTACCCATTGGACTATATTACGACAATTAACCCCAAAACTTTCATTGGATATGGCTTCTTGGCCAGATATCAACTCAAGAAGTATGACCCCAAAACTATAAACATCGCTCTTATCGGTCAACTGCTGGGATATATAATACCTGCACAACATCAAGAATAATCTAATTAAAGTAGCTTATCACCAAATTTTGTTCACTCTCGATATAATAGTAAGTTGAAACGTCAATAATCGTGCAACTACAGAATCCTTAGACTAAAATTGATTTGATTCGACAGATATAAGAATGTCGCAATTAAATTATGAATGCTTACTAGTTACTACCTGCAATGTGACAAAAAAATACAAAATGTTTCTAAGAGGAAAGTGCTATAATATCATGTTGTTTTATTTAGTCCTGGTTTGAGAACTATGCTCGGCTAATTCTTACTGAAGTGACTGTCTGTTATCTACAGCCAAGTGAATTAAAATGCAAAAATCCATGCTTTATATTTAAGAATCTTTCAACATATCTATTAAACTTCCGACCACTCAATGAAACTCTTCAAGTCGTAACAATTCCAAACACCAAATAATTAATTCAACAATTTTACAAGTTACACCCAACAATATTCAAGAAGGAGAAAAATTCCTTACTCCGGGTCCAGATACCCAACAGTGCCTCGAACTATGCTGGATACATGGGAGGCTCCTTCTATGGCAAGTTTTGAAAGACCAAAATCTGAAACTTTTGCTCTCATGTTCATGTCAAGAAGTATATTGCTTGTTTTCAAATCCCTGTGGATGATGGAGGGGACACAGCCGGTATGAAGGTACTCAATACCTGAAATAATAATAAGGCATATTATGATTAACTTTAATAATTTTTTTACTAATCAAGAAATTTAACATTCTCCAATTTTGATCCTCTTAACAAATAATTGAACTACAAAGAAAAAAATTCAACTGAACCTCGGGCAGCATCTTCCGCAATCTCCAGCCGCTTGATCCAACTAATACTTCTCTCACGTGTTAAAGGTCCTAAAAATACCATACCGTGTTACCCATGATGAATAAACTAACTTCTTTTGCACTTAGAAGGTGATGCTTACCATAAAGATGCTCCTTAAGAGTTCCATTATGCATGAACTCATAAACAAGAATGCTCTTTGCATCTTCTTGGCAAAACCCAAGAAACTGTACCAAATTCCTGTGGTGTATTCTTGAGAGAAGAGTCACCTATCAATTGAAACATGTGTTATTTAACAAATTTCAAAATCTGATTTAAACTACAGAGCCAAAGACGCTTCTATGCCAGCATTTACTACTATCTGACGAAGGATGTAAAACTTTATGCGCAAAGAAAATTGAAGCAATCCTACTTAGATACTAATATACTGTAGAGTTACATAAATAACTAATAAAAAAGTTTTTCCTTGAACAAAACCTTAAATAATTTTTTCGTAGAAGACAACATAAATTGAATAACAAAACTTATAATTGAATGTTTGCGTAAACTGATACTAGACCCATCAAGTCTTTTAACAAACATTCGATGTATTGAAATAATTGACAGTAATGAAAACAATAAGAGAAAATGACTAAGGGTGACTAATCTTGGGTGCCTGAAGTGCTGATAAATCACTGCCCCAAAGTATCAAATTTAGGTGACTAAATCTTGGAGAAACCACAATTCTTATACTCTAAAAGATTTCCAACCACGGGAAGAAAATTACTAATCTCAATTCTCAACCAATACAAGAGGGAAATGAGGAAATCAGAGTGAGAAATGAAGCAATCAAAAATTGTAATTATCCTACATGAGATGATAAATAAAGAAATAGAACTGTAACAGACTAAAGAGTAAAGACC
Source organism: Apium graveolens (assembly GCF_009905375.1). Taxonomy (NCBI): domain Eukaryota; kingdom Viridiplantae; phylum Streptophyta; class Magnoliopsida; order Apiales; family Apiaceae; genus Apium; species Apium graveolens. The sequence goes on from NC_133656.1 coordinate 207,397,208, forward strand.
ACAAACAGTTGGGCTGAAATAGAAATAACTTAACTTAGCAATCTGATAAAACATAGTCCAATAATAGTACGAATAATAAACTACAAGCAGATCCCAATCAACTCACACGGACTACAAGAAGTTCGGTTATATCAAATTGAGTGACATAAAGTGACTGAATAACAATATACCAAATTAGGTCTTTCTGATAGATTTAGAAGTCACGCTTATGACAGACGTAAGAGATAGAAGATTGTGAGGTGTTTGGTCACATCTGCAGGATATAGAGGGATTGCGCTGGTGAGAAGAGTAGAGAATGCTCCATTGAGGAAGTGAGGAGAACAGGTAGGCCACATAGGTTGTAGGACATGATCACTGTGGAATTAGGGCAGCAATTTTTTTGTAGGTTTGGGTTGGAAGAGGGTAAGGTAGCCTTTTTTTGGTTAAGAGTGCATTTGTATACATTAAGTAGCATTTTTCAGACCTGCTTTTTATTGCACTGTTTACATGTTGTTTCATGTGTTCTATTTTTTGCATGCCTCGACTTTCTAATTTCTAAGCAGGTTGTTTCCGCATTGTCTTTCGCCTTCAAAATTCCGTTTTGTAGCAAAAAAAATTTAAGTTCGCAAAATGTTGAAAATGCCTAAATATGCTTGTTTAGAAGTAACATCTTCCAAAATTCATTTAAACATTTATCAAAGCCGAAGCAACCTCTCTCTACTACTAGCCTTCTAGGAGTAAAGCTAAGGCACGTGTACATCTCACCCTCCAAAAGATTACTTACGAATGAGACATATTTGGTATGTGAAATTTGATTTAGTCAATATTAAATCCTACAGTGTTTTAATATGCTGCTAGCAAGACTGATCACAATTCTTCTAAAGTGTCACTATCGCTCAATTAAGCACAAGCAATTTGATAAATACTTGATACTCAAAACATAAACAGGTTTGATGATAGGATCACTTGCCTCGTTTGAAAATTCTCGCTTGCCTTGAAAAGAATTACTAGTTAGAAGTTTTGCTGCTATTTCCCTGCCATCTTTTAGTTTTCCGTAGTAGACAATTCCAAAACCACCTGAGCCAACTTTCTTCTCAAAATTCTTTGTAGCATCCACTAGGTCTGATAATGTGAAGCATTGTGCGGATTCTGTAGCAGCATCACCAAAGGAATTTATAGGTCTATTGAGACTTTGTCGAGATGGGTCTGAAAAACGCAAACATTATCCCCAAATTAGAGAAGCAGGGTTTACACACACCAAAGTAGAAGCAACTTTGAAATATATTCAACCTAGCTTAGGATTTTTCTTTTTTCCTTTATTCATCAAAAAGCAAGAAGCTATAGTAGCTATGACCAGAACTGCAGCTGCAATTGACAATCCAATGATAATTTTGCTGTGGTTTTTACTGCTTCCTCCCTTGTGAAGACCAAGATTTCCCGCATAACTGATGGGAAATATGGTAAATGGAAACAATGAACATACTAAAGTACAGTGATAGATTAAATAATATGTTATAATTGACTGGTAACTAAAAAGGATGAACATGGAGAATCAAGGACTTCCTCAGAGGTGGCGAAAATACTCCTACAACTAGGTGTCATCAAGAGTTTGATTCGATTCTCATCTCTACCGCCCCCTTATAAATATATTAATGGTCAAAAGAAGATGAAAAAGTACGACATATCTAAAGCCAGATAACTATCTATTCATTTTATTTTAAAGAAAGGTGTTATTTAATTACTGTGTAGTCTAAAGCTGGAAATCATGTACCCTAGAGTGAAAGACAATCTAATAAGCTCACTGTGACACACCTGCATGTCTACAGGAGGAAAGTGCAAACATAATTGATATATTACTTCCACTCTTGTTTTTTTACTTGCTCTGTTTGATTGATATATTACTGCCACTCTTGTTTTTTACTTTCCCTTTCTGTTTTTAGCTTTGTAGTATGGTCTCTCTTCAGAGATATACAAAATCACTATCTTCTATGCAAAAAGCATTATTAGTGGAGAAGTCCCGGCAGAAGCCTCTGGAGAGGAAAAAAATTCTCACTGATGTAAAATTTTCAATGACATTAAAAATAATTTTTTTGTCTTTTTTATTATTTTTTATTGTAGCTTTTTAGTTCTAAAACTTTTGTCACTGAAAACACAATGTCAGTCTATGCTCAATTACTGATATGATGAAGACCCTCTCTTAGAAAACAGCTTACTAAATTTGATGGTTGTGTCCTTGAGGCACCCAAGGTATATTTTGATTCTTCTCTAGTTTTCGCGTCTTGCTTTGCATATGTAATTGTCTTTGTTAAATCTCTTACATTCATATTGCATGAAAATTGCGGCTCAAGGTTGGTAGGAATGAAGATTGTATTCCTCGCAATGTTAGATGGAATTTTAATAACAAGGTAATAAATAAATAGATAGTTTAATTTTGAATGAATCGAACTCAGTGTTAACTCTTTACTCCTAGGTTTTGTCTGAAGTTGGGTGGGGGATGACAGAATGTACCCTCAGAAGTGAACTGCTGCAATACACTTTAATAAATATTTTTTCACAAATTAGTGTTAATCATATAGCAGTTGTGCAACTTAATGCTCATAGAAACTACATTCTTGGTGTCTGTCAAAAAACAATAGTGAAACATTTATCGGAGTGTAGATGTGATAATGTGAATCCTACTGAAATGAAGATTTTCATTCACTTTATTTCTTAGTCTGCTTCTTTTCGAGTTCGCTGCACTTTCACATGTATTATTCTCTTCTCCGTATATTCGAGGTTGGGTATCCTGATCCTGAATTATATTATTTGTACGCTTTCCTATGGGAAATATGGTAAAAGGAAACAATGAACATACTAAAGTACAGTGATAGATCAAATAATATGTTCTAATTAACTGGTAACTAAAAAGGATGAACATGGAGAATCAAGGACTTCCTCAGAGGTGGCGAAGGTACTCCTACAACTATGTTTCATCAAGAGTTTAATTCGATTCTCATCTCTACCGCCCCCTTTACTTATAAAGTTATAATTATATTAATGGTAAAAAAAAGATGAAAAAGTATGACACATCTAAAGCCAGATAACTATGTAATTCATTTTATTTTAAAGAAAGGTGTTATTTAATTAATGTGTTGTCTAAAGCTGAAAATCATGTACCCTAGAGTGAAAGACAGACTAATAAGCTCACTGTGACACACCTGCATGTGTACAGGCGAACAGTGTCCATTGCAATAGTTGAGTAAACAAACCAAAGCACCAATACAGACGAAAAGGAATCCAAACGCAAACATAGACATAAGCACATTTACTGATTACAAAACTGTAGGTAAGATACTCTATTAAGACTTGTTAAAACCACAAACCTTTTCAAGCACCACAGCATAGGAATTTCATAATCTTGATGGCAAAAACAATTGTACCCATTCTTGATAATGGAAGAAAGCACAATACAAAAACAACGAAAGGAATCGGGATGTGTACAACTAGTTTACCAAATCTAATATTTGAAAGGAAAACTGGAAGACAGACCTCTGTAACATCTTTGTATATCCTATTAGGAGGATTTCTTACATAAAATAAGACATTATGGGTTCTCTGGTTTCTTGTAGAATCTTCTTTTTTAAAGCAAAGGCCTAGTGGTAATTGACTTGCATTTAAGTATAAGTCAAACGCATTAAACCAAAAAAAAATCGCAAATAGTATAAGATGCTAAACAATTCATCAGACTAAACTGTAAACGAAGGAAAGCTACTCACTTTAAAACCAGATTTTTTTTTAAAAGAGATGACGGTATTGCTCCAGATAATCTGTTATTCTGCAAGTACCTGCATCCAATATCAGAAATTATACAGACATGTACTCAAGAGACAACAGACTGAACAAAAGAGTGATAAATGAATAGAAAAACTAAGAGAAACCCATAAAGTCAAAAATATGGTTTGTGTTATAAAGTAGAGACACTGCAATATAGGCCAGTCAAGAGGTCAAAAACAAATTTATTTTGAAAGTAGAAACAAAATGTAATCCCTTAGAAACTGTTATCAGGTCAAAATAAAATTAATAATAAACAAATTGACTCTATCAACAATTGCAAACATTATTTTGGAAACTTACAGTTCTCTCAAATTGGGCAAGTCACCTAATGAGGAAGGCAGCTCCCCGCTCAACTGATTATTCTCAAGATGTCTATAAAAAAATATTTGAGTTAGTCGAAGTTCTCAATAAAAAGTTATATTTTGTTTGATTGGCTATCAATGTTACATTATTTTCAAGCCTGTGTTTCCAGTAAAATCAGGAATTGGACCAGAAAGAGAATTTCCATCCAGCCATCTGTAACCAAAAAAGTTCAGATGTAGTATAGAGAACGTCAAAAAATTAAGCAGAAAGCAAAGGAAAACTTTACTGGAGCAAATTGCAAATGAGATTTAAAGCTTACAACTCAGTTAAGCTGCCCAATTTTGTCAAGTCCAATGGAATACTCCCAGTCAAATTCATCTCCGACATATTGCTGATAGGTTACAATAAATATACTTGTTAGAGTAGGAAGAAATAAGATTAGTAAATTTTATGCATTTGCATGTAACGATGAGAAAAAAACAATAAGTTCTATTTGGGGCATAATGTTGTTTGGTGTTAAAAGGCTCAATACAAAATTGCATGAACAGAAGGGAAAAGAATATACATTGAAGTTATTCTGGGTTGAGGATCTGAATTACACTGTACCCAGGACCATGGAACTGGCAAACATGGATCACCACCTTCTTGTGCCCAATCTGCTGATGAGTATGTTGAGACTACCCCAGCAATAGCCAATTCTGAAATTCTTACCAATATACAATGAGATATGATTCAAATCGGAATTAAGTCCTTTTTCAACTAAAGGATCTACTCAGTAAATGCTACAGAAATTTCTTTTTTGGAGACGGGAAAGAGATGTATATTTTCTGCTTCTGCTGAATACCAAATAAAAAACACTAGAGGAATAAGTTAAAATACATAGCTCTATTAAAAAAAAAGAATCGGAGGTTGAGGATTGATCAGTGGAGATGCAGGTAGCAAATGGACACTATCACTGAAAAAGGTAAATTCTTCTTACCATCCAAAGAACCTTCACTTTTCTTCAGGTATTTATTGATCTCCATTGCGTTTAAAAGTGGCCCTTCCGTAGAATCAGGTGTCTTTGCAAATTTAAAAGATAAAACAAAAGGAAGGGATAAGTTGGTGAACCCTGGTTCATACATACGGTATTTCCCTAAAGCATTTTCTTCTATGTCCACAATAAGTTTGCTGATTTCAGGATTCCCGGGTAGTACTAGCCTGAATTTCCTGACATGATCAGGATCCAAGTCTTCAATTTCTGCAAAATAGGTGGATGCCCAGCCAAATCCTGGAAACCCATCCAAGTTCATGCGGTACGTTAGAGACCCATTTCTACCAATGACAGCTGTCTGCATCACTTTCTGAGGTGGACTCTCATCTTTGCTAACAAAGACTGGCATTTTAGTTGATATCTTTTCAGTTCCAGCAGCAACATCAACAAGATAATTTGCTTTTTTAATTGAATCAGATTCCCAAATTCTATCAAATGGGTCATCGGGATACCTATATTAAAAACATAGGATTACTGCTCGAACTTCTTGTCGAAGAAAATTGTTTTATAATCTACAGATAACTACCTGCCAAATGCAACTCTACATACACAATACTGAGTATTCGTTTCTTGCATTTTTTAAAATAATAAATGTAACTTCTCTTTATAAGAAACTGCAGAAGAAAAAGGAGACAAAATGTTTGGGCCCAGATATCATAGGAAGACAGACAGAACAGTAGACTTAATCATGTGGCCAAAGTAGCACATATATGTCATGGCGCCAGTCAGTAACATAATATTTTAATTAGCTATAAATGCATTTAGAATATATACTCTACACTTCATGTCCGTTGTTTTTCTCAACAGGGTTTTTATAATAGGCTGATGAATTAAGTGGCCACCTTTTGTTGAAGTAGAGGCATGGAAGTAATTTTTTTTCCTATATGAGATCAAGCTAAAATTTGATCACATTTGTCTCATTTCTTTTGTGCATTTTAGCCAAGAATGTTACGAATACACATTCATATCTGTATCTTTTTTATTTGCATAGATGGACCTTAATTTTATAAAATTATTTGTCATGTATAATATTATACATGTGCGTGTGTGTGTGGCAGGTAGCTAAAACAATTTATCGTGGGGTCTGGTTTCCGCATGAGGTCACAGTCCCTCCGCCTTTGAGTAGGACTACAAAGACAAGAAACATTTACTTAAAACAAGGTAAGAAAAATTGTATGTAATCTGACTGTACCTAACTGGAGCCTCACTTTCTGCACCAAAATTAATTCTTGCTGAGACGCTTAAAAAGAACTGGTTCTCAAATTCCGTGAGATAAATTGAACCATTGAATTGACGTAGTTCTAGAGTCGAAATAAATGGCTGCCCTGTAGTAGCATTGGATAAACAGACACTGATGCTTGAATCTAAAGCCAAAAAGATCAACTCCTGAACCTCTATTGTATTAGCATCGGAAACGACAATGGTTGCCCAGCGAGTTGGCCCTAGGGAGATGTCAAACTTTGGGTACACATTATTTTTGTCGAAGTTGCCATACAAGAAGGTTGCTCTTACAAGGTACCTTGTCCTACTTGTGACATTAAAGGTGTAACAATACTTTCTATTATCAGCTGGAAAATATCTCACACTAGTATATTGCTTTCTTGTCTCATCTGCAACAGATATATTTGCAATTTCGCCATGCTTGACCAGATTATCAGGAGTCCACAGAAGCCCACGTTCGTCAGTGAAATTGTCTTTGCCTCCACAATCGTAACTTACAAAACCTGAATTATATTGGTAATGCTGTCAGCTGAATTCATTATAAAGGAAAGTTGGGAGAGAGCAAAAACAAAACACAAACAGTTGGAATTTGTATTGCGTCATAGCATTCAACTTCTATGTAAACTTTCCGCACGCATGTGAATGAAGAAAACGCTTATAGTTAACAAAACAAGTTCCATAGAGGCATCATAATGACACTCTTTACAGTATAGGGACCGGAAATATATATATATGTGATTTAACTGGCACACCATGACAGGATATGAGAATCGCTTGTCTGCCAAATACTAAGGTTTATGCAGGACTGACCTGTACATAAATGTGTGTGTGTGTGTTCTGAATGAATACATTTCTTTTGGCGATCCTACAAGGTCAAATTCGAATAATAGGTTTTATTAGTGAGGAAATAATGTCTAAAGGTTGGCGTAACCTTGATACTCAATATATGTTAATGGCCAACAGAATATGTCAAAGTACAGTAAACTAAACAACACAATAAAACGTGATTGAGCTTGTACTCATCAAGCAATCATTCTAATTATGTTGTAAACATGTAAAGTGCGAATCAAAGTTTGAATATGTCCGTAACTGAACATTTTAATTTAGTCATGTGATATATATATATATATATATATATATATATATATACCATGTAGTTCTCAATTCTTGTGTAATACGGACAATTTAAAATTTTACACAAAAGCCTTAAATATATTTAGAATATAAGAATCTTACACAAAAGTTTAACACAATTTCCAAAACTTCATAATCATTAATTGGAGGAAAAAAGGAGTTAATCTCAGGACACTCGGACATATGTATTTTCAGCAAAACATCAACACCGAAAATGTTTAGAATTGCAGAGGTTCGCAACATTTCCAATGCAATAATACCAAAAATAAAGAGGCTACACAATCTTTAGCAACACTAAACTTGGATTATAAAATTGGACGATATTCCTACAAAAAAACAATGTATTTAAGAGAATCACAGTCAAGAGACATACATTTTGTCCTGTATCTAAGGAAGTAAGTTGGTCAATGTAAATATATAATAAATGTAATGGCATCACAGTTACAAGCCATCAACTAGATACCAAATGTAACAACTACAGATTATTTTAATTACATAAAAAAGTAAATCATAGTGTGCAATATTTCACATCATCTCAAAACATTACAAACCAAACCATCAACAATTTCAGAGAAACAAAAATGGATCATGTAACATAATATATATAAGCAATAAGTTGATCTATATTAACAAAATAAAGACAGACGGAGAGGGGAGAGAGGGAGAGAGAGAGGGAGAGAGAGAGAGAGAGAGAGAGACCTGGCTGGGCTAAGGAGATATGAAGAATGAGAAAGAAGCAAAAGGGCAGCAACAACATGATAAACCTCCACTCCATTACTAAAATTTACAGAATGAAGATTGAGAAGAAGAGAAATAAAGTGAAATGGGGGTGGGTATGTAGTGTAAAAGTGTTTTGAATGTATAGGGACCTAATAATGTAAAAAATGAGGGGAAGAGGTTGAAAATTTGGGAAATGACAGCGAAGGAGGAGGGGGGGGGGGTAATCAAGAAACACAGCTTGCTGCTCTCACTCTTGTGTGCCCAGTGCCTGCCCCTTTAATAATTTGAGAGAGAGAGAGAGTAAAAAAGTGATGTTTATGGAAAATTATAGAGAGAGATGAATAAAGTGAGGGGTTTATAGGACTAAAACAGAGAGAGAGAGAGGAGAGGCATTTGCTTTAGTGAATGGGTCCCATTTGGGGGGTGGTGATGATCTAATAAGAGAAGAGGTTTGTCAAGTGAAGGAGTTTGGAAGGGGTGTGTTTGTGTAACTTAACTCAACTGCATTCCCAAGAGTGAAGCGGGAGTGTGGGACCCATCATTTCCTTAAATTGGACTCCGTCGACCAACAACGATAGGAGGATACTACTACTACTACTTTTTATAATTTATGTGTAACAGGAGAAGACCGGAGTCGCCAAGATCATTTGCAGGTGAGTGAGCTCCCACTCTAACATCATTTGCATTTGCATACCCATCTTATTTTGGATTTTTGTCCCTATCATTTTCCAAATTATTATATGTTTTACAATACTTTCTTTAACCTATGAAAATGGTTACATCTCGGATATATCTCGGTTGAGATACTGATTTTTGATTTATTGGATAATTTTTTAAAAAATTAGATAATTTAACGGCGATTTATCAGCAATCGATTAAATTGGACAATTTTTTTGATAAATTTTTTAGCAATTTATCAGTAATTTTTTATAAATCAGACGACTTTTATAACAGGGTTGTTATCTACTATTTAGAGGGTATAATAATATCTCAAAGAAAAAATTATCAAAATACCGAAATTTTAATCTCATAAGAATTTAAATAAAATATAAGGGAGAGTTGCAAGCTTCAGTTGATAGGAATGATCGAGGGAAAACTGCTATCTATTTAAATACGAGTACTTAACTAATTTTTTTTAGGAAATTTAGGGGTTATAAACTCTGGCCTTATTGACCCGTGTTTGTGTATTGGATTTATAATTTATAAATTGGATTTATAACTTATAAGTTAACTAGCTTACGGTGTGCGATGCACGGGTTTTGATTAATATTTATATTTTTTTTTATATATAATTTATTGAAATTTTATATAAGTAATTATATACTAAATAATGATTATATAATTATAATTTTATTGTTTATAATTTCAAGTTAAGTTCAAATAGTATAAATAATATATGATTGATGGAATCTTATTCATAAATAATAATGTAAATATTTGTTGTTGGTAAGATTCAAACCTGAAAACTTATATGTATCTTTATATATAATAATATAAATGTTTGTTGTTAACGGTATTCGAACTTTAGAACTTATATGTATCTTATAAATAATAATATAAATGTTTGTTGTTGACGGGATTCGAACCTGAGACCTTGTGTAGTGTATTTTTTAGTATTTGGATCTAACGGCTCTGATTATTTGATTAAAAAAATCTGACGGTCGTGATAGAAAGGGATAACTAAAATGAGGGTAACCAAACTACAAATTATATTTCATTCCGGTTATTATAGTATAGTATAGATAAGTTGAATGTTAGGAGGGACATATTTTTTTTTAACTTATTCGAGTTTTCATTTTTTTATTAATTTTAGTTTTAATTTTATGTTTGTAAATATTATTTGAATTTAAAATTCACAAATTAAGATAGTTGTATTTAAAAATTATTTTTTTATAATTTATTTAAGTAAAAAAAATATTCTGACTTATAAATAAATTATCCAAACACTTGTATAACTCATAAGTTTTCATCAACTTATCACATATAAGTAATTTATGCATTTAAGTCAAAAGTTACCTATTTTAAAATTTCTCAAACGGACACTCAATACATTCTCCAAATAACTAAGGGATCGTTTGGTCCAGTAAATTTGGATATCGAGTATGGGTTTTGTCCATTTCAAACTCACACATAATGTTTGGTTCATAATTTTTATTTGCTGAAACTCAGACCCGAAATCCAAAAGGATATGAGATATAAGATTCATCTTATTATTCATCTTTATTTTTACAATTAAATACAATTTTAGTACACATATTTTAAATTTGATATATTATTTAATTATTTAATAAAATGATAATATTTTTTATTTAATGCCAATTAGTAAGATTTAATTTATTAAAAACTATTAAATTATTATCTAAATGATTAAATTATATTATACTAATCATATACATTTTATTATTTTTTTTAAAATAGTGTAGAAACTTAATTTCAATGTATACTGTATACATACATATAATTATAAACTCAAAATTGAGATATCGATTATATTTAAAATTAAACAGACTCATTCCAACACTGAACCAAATATATATATAAGAAATCATTCATCATCTTGGTACATGCTTAACCCGATTTCTGATTCCACAAACTAATACCGGCTTCTGAACTAAACTACCCTCGAGAACTTTGGAATATTACGTTACCTATGTTTTCATACTTGGGTTATCAATTAATTTATTAGTGAAGTAGTATACGATAATTAGCTAATTGCAATATGTGGGGTTGCTTTGCTATAAAAATCAGTTAATTTTTTAAAAATTGTCAATAAATTATTATTAAATCAATTAAAAATAATTGACCGATTAAATAATCATCGATAAATCAATCAATTTTTAAATAAATTATTGATATCTCAATCGATTAATTTAAATTTTCAGACAACAAAAAGAAAGGCTTATACAGAGTGTGATGAAAATATAAAGGGAAAAAAGAGGAGACTATTGTAATATCCTAGCTATAAAAGAACTACCGGAGAGCTACTAAATTTAACAGAAGGAGGTAAGAAGCTGAGCATAGAAAGAAAGCTCGGGTGCATCTTTCTTCATTACCGAGTGTGGCTATTTATAGCCAATGTGAATTTGCAAGAAGCCAAGAACATTAAATGCATACACAAATTCTACTCCTATAAATCATAGTCCTACTATTTGATTCATTGACCACATGCATGGCAATCACTATATTACAACACTCCCTTTTGATTGTCATGATAGTGTGGATCATCAATTGCCTCGTTAAAACCCTGTCAAAGAAAAACCCAGTGGGATAAAAACTTTAACGAAGGAAAAAGAGTACAATCTCCCCTTGGAAGAAAACATCAATCACTGGAATTTTGTTGCAGCATATTCTTGAGTCGACGCATTCCAATGTTATGTCGCAGCTTTGCAAAGGTTGAATTTGGTAATGATTTTATGAATAAATCTGCAAGGTTGTCACATGATTGAATTTGTTGTACATCAATTTCTCCATTCTTTTGAAGCTCATGAGTATAGAAGAATTTTGGTGAAATGTGCTTCGTCTTGTCTCCTTTGATGTATCCCTCTTTGAGTTGATCAATGCATGCAGTGTTATCCTCAAACATAACAGTAGGACTTCTCGTGATGTCCGGCAATCCACATGATTCTTGAATGTTCTTGATAATAGATCGCAACCAAACACATTCTCTACTGGCTTCGTGAATTGCAATTAGTTCTGAGTGATTTGTTGAGGTTGCCACTGTAGTTTGCTTCGTGGATTTCCATGAAATGGTTGTACCGCAATATGTGAATACATATCCAGTTTGTGATTTTCCAAAATGAGGATCTGATAGATATCCAGCGTCTGCATATCCAATCAACTGAGATGTCGAGTTTTCTGGAAAGAATAACCCAAAATCAACGGTTCCACGAAGATAACGAAATATATGCTTGATCCCATTCCAATGTCTGGCCATCGGAGCAGAGCTAAATCTAGCCAATAAATTGACAGCAAAGGCAATATCTGGCCTTGTATTATTCGCAAGATACATAAGTGCACCAATTGCTCCAAGATATGGGATTTCAGGACCAAGAACTTTTTCATCATCTTCTCGTGGTCGAAATAGATCTTTATCTGGTTCTAAAGATCTAACCACCATTGGAGTAGTCAACGGATAAGATTTATCCATGTAAAATCTGCTCAAAACCTTTTCTGTATATGTAGATTGGTGGAGGAAAATTCCTGATGACAAGTGCTCGACTTGTATACCAAGACAATATTTTGTCTTCCCAAGATCTTTCATTTCAAACTCTGTCTTTAGATATATGACAGCTTCATCAACCTCTGTAGTTGTTCCTACAAGGTTTAAATCATCCACATATACAGCAATAATCACAAAACCAAATTGTGATTTTTTGATAAAAACACATGGACAAATTTGATTACTAATATACCCATTCTTTTGTAAATAACGACTAAGTCTGTTATACCACATACGACCAGATTGTTTCAATCCATACAATGATCGTTGAAGTTTAATGGAGTATATATGACGAGGTTTCTTGAACTCATCCATTTTTAATCCTTCTGGGATTTTCATAAAAATATCACTATCGAGTGATCCATATAGGTATGCAGTAACAACGTCCATAAGACGTGTTTCTAATTTTTCTTTAGATGCCATACCTAATATAAAACGAAAAGTAATTCCATCCATTACTGGCGAGTATGTCTCATGATAATCAATGCCAGGCCTTTGAGAAAACCCTTGTGCTACAAGTCGGGCTTTATATCTCACAATTTCATTCTTTTCATTTCTTTTTCTTATGAATACCCATTTATTCCCAACAGGGTTCACACCGATTGGTGTTTGGATAACAGGTCCAAATACTTCTCTTTTGCGCAATGAATTTAATTCTGTTTGAATTGCGTCTTTCCATTTTAGCCAGTCTTTTCTTTGACGGCATTCATCCACACTTTGTGGTTCAGGATCAGAATTTATGTCGACATCCAATGCCGCTGAATACACAAATACATCATCGATTATGGCTTTACTTCGATCCCATAATTTCATATCATGCACATAATTTATTGAAATTTCATGATTGTTTAATCCCGAATCTTCAGGGACGGGAATCTCTTCAGGAGATAATACCACTTCGGGGGTATTTGCTTCTTCTGGAGCATGTGCCACTTCAGGGGCAATTTTCTTTGTCTTTCTTTTTCTTGGTGCAACATCTTTCGCACCGACCGGTCTACCACGCTTCAGGCGTGGCTTTGAATCTGTAACCAATTCATTTGTACTTGATTTTTGAATTGGTATATCTACTCTAGCTGGAGTATTTACTGCAGGTATATGAGATTTAATTACATTTCTAGAATCGTTAAATGCGTCAGGCATTTGGTTTGCGATATTTTGCATATGTATGATTCTTTTAACTTCAAGTTCGCATTTACCGGTACGTGGATCTAGAAAATGTAACCCCGATGCATTTCATGTTATGTCAGGATTAATCTTATTCACATGTTTATCTCCCCCTAAGGGAGGAAACAAAGATTCGTCAAAATGACAATCTGCGTATCGTGCAGTAAATAAGTCTCCAGTTAGTGGTTCAAGATATCTAATTATAGATGTTGAATCAAAACCAACATAGATACCTATTCTTCTTTGAGCTCCCATCTTCGATCTCTGTGGTGGAGCAATCGATACATATACAGCACTTCCGAAGATTTTGAAATGAGAAATATTAGGGATTTGACCAAGTACCATCTGTAGTGGAGAATGTTGATTATAGGCAGTTGGTCTAATCCTTATAAGATTAGCAGCATGAAGTATTGCATGACCCCAAATAGATGTAGGTAATTTGGCTTTCAATAACAACGGTCTTGCAATAAGTTGAAGTCTTTTGATAAAGGACTCGGCTAACCCATTTTGTGTATGTACATGAGGAACTGGGTGCTCAACTGAAATTCCTACAAACATGCAATAGTCAACAAAGGTTGCAGATGTGAACTCACCGGCATTATCTAAACGAATTGACTTAATACAATGGTCTGGGAATTGAGCTCGCAACTTGATTATCTGGGCAAGTAATTTTGCAAAAGCATCATTACGAGTTGAGAGAAGACAAACATGAGACCATCTAGTTGAGGCATCTATTAGTACCATGAAGTACCTAAATGGACCAGATGATGGGTGGATCGGTCCACATATGTCGCCCTGTATCCTTTCTAGAAAACTTGGACTTTCAAGCTTAACTTTAGTAGGAGATGGCCGAGTAATCAATTTTCCTAAAGAACATGCCGAACATGGAAGGTCATTTTTAGAAAGAACTTTAAGATCTCTAAGAGGATGTCCGGTAGAATTCTCTATAATACGACGCATCATAGAGACTCCGGGATGACCTAATCTTTCATGCCAAAGGGTAAATGATTTTGGATCTATGAGTTTGGAAGCAATGACATTGTGTGACTCAATGGTTCTGATTTTCATCATATATAATCCTGAGGAAAGTGACTGAAACTTTTCTAAGATTTTTTTGTTGCTAGAATTAGCAGAAGTAATAAGGAGATATTCTTTACCAGCCTCAGAAGTGGTTTCGATGTGAAAATTGTTAAATCTGATATCCTTAAAACTAAGAAGATTTCTAGTGGACTTACTAGAAAATAATGCATTTAGAATATGTATGTGTGTACCATTAGGTAAGACGAAACTAGCTTTTCCAAAACCTTCGATTATATTAGATACGCCAGAAATCGTTCCAACTTGAGCTTCAATTTTGGTTATATGGGTAAAGTATTTTTTATTTTGTAGAATCGTATGAGTTGTACCACAATCAGCAATGCATATATCTTCATAATCCATTCTGTATATAATTAAGAAACATGATTTATTTGATAAGAACATAACACATTACATAGATAAAATAAAGCACACAGTACGCACTAGTAACTATAGTAATTCGGACCATTAATGCTCATTCCTCCGGTTACTAATAATTTTATGAAAACTAATCCTCAACCTCCCACATGGGAGTTTCGTTAGTCTCATTAGGACCATTAACGCTTATTCCCCCGGTTGATATTATAAGAGAATCATCTAAGTTGTTGGCGAAATTGGTTTCCACCATTTTCCCTTTTGATCTTTTAGATGACTGATATAAATCAACAAGATGTTGTGGGATATAACAATTACGTGACCAATGCCCTTCCATTCCACACTTGTGACATAAATTGTTAGTTTTCCCTCCTTGTGGTGCCTTTCTTTTGCTCTGTGTTTCAGGTTGCCACTTCTGGTGACCAAAGCTATAATAAGGACGAAAATGCCCACGACCACGACCTCGTCCACGGTAGCGACCATGGCCTCGTCCACCTCTATGCCCTTTTCCACGTACATTCTGCTGGAATGTCGTGTTATTTACTTCTGGTAAAGGGGCAGATCCCGTTGGACGGGATTGATGATTCTTAATCACCAATTCATGATTCTGCTCGGCAACAAGGAGGGTTGAAAGGAGATCCCCAAACTTGGTAAACTTGCGCTCCCTGTACATCTCGGCTAAGTTGATATTATTGGGATGAAAAGTGGATAATGTTTTGTCGATCTTTCTTTTCTCAGTAACAATCTCACCACACATAATGAGCCTAGAACTTATTTTGAATAGTGCTGAGCTATATGCCTGAACACTCTTAAAATCTTGAACCCTTAGATTAGCCCAATCATTTTCAGCTGCAGGTAGATAAACTAGTTTCTGATGATCGAACCTATCCTTTAGATTTTCCCATAAAATAAAGGGATCCTCGACTTCTAGGTACTCAGATTTTAGATCTTCATGCATGTGGTGTCGAAGGAAAATAATAGAGGTAAAATTTTCTTCAATTGTGGATGTGTTTTCTGCCTTTATTGTGTTGCCTAATTTCTTTGAACCCAAATGCAACTTTACATCTTGTACCCACGATAGATAATTCTCCCCAGAAATGTCCAATGCAACGAACGACAAGTTTGTAAGATTTGTCATTTTAATCTGAATTTAACACCAAAATTATTAACTTAAATTTTCAATATAAATATTACATACAATCCTACTGAATCTGGTGCGTTAACAAGTAAGCAATAATAAATGTGTACATCATTATTATCATCGATATTATAAATAGATCTATATATAAAATGACAAATGGATTTTCACCCGCCATACGGACGTCTGCGTATACAGGTTATCTCCAACCAAGTGGAAAATCCTGCATAAGTTAGTTAGGCACAAAAGAATTATTATCCGATAGGCAGACAATTTATAAATCAATGTTCCCACTATATTTCGGTATTACCCAAAATTATATGGTACCGTAAATAGGCGGTGCTCCGGCCATATGTAGTTAAAATATTAGTAGAGGGTGTAACCACGTCTACTCATATATATGTACATTTAAATAAAATTATACCTTCTCACTTCCGGCAGGGCTTCGTGCTGATAACGTATTGTAATATCCTAGCTATATAAGAACAACCGGAGAGCTACTAAATTTAACAGAAGGAGGTAAGAAGCTGAGCATAGAAAGAAAGCTCGGGTGCATCTTTTTTCATTACCGAGTGTGGCTATTTATAGCCAATGTGAATTTGCAAGAAGCCAAGAACATTAAATGCATACACAAATTCTACTCCTATAAATCATAGCCCTACTATTTGATTCATTGACCACATGCATGACAATCACTATATTACAAAACAAAAGAGACCGGATTGATTGATTCATATTAAAAAAGTGGTGGAGACTAAACTTTTGTGATCTTAGAATTATGTATCGTACGTACCTGCTTTTTTTCCCTAATAGTAAGTGGAATACATATTCCATATCCACTCTCCACAAACACTGTGCCATGCCATCTGCACGCAATTCCACGTGAGCTTGCATCATTTCCATGATTTACACCAGTATATCCCTTTAAGATTGAGATCTCGCCTTTTCTTTTTTATTTCAATTTTTTTTTTTAATTTTCTAATTTAGACATATTTAAGTTTAAAGATTTACAGGAGACCAAATCTGTTGAACCAAAATCGAAAATACTAACATAATTGACGGACGTTATATATAGCAGAGTATAGTACAACATTTCATGTTATGAATATGATTTTTTTGTGTAAATATACGAGTTGCCCATATTTTTCATGGACGTATATCATATTATAAATTTATTACAATATCGCATACTGTAAAAATCGTTTATCCTGAACTATCCTCGGTTAACATGTATACAACACGAATGGTATATATATAATGCATGCAAGTATATAATGCTAAAGTGTACATACTAAAAATTTCTTAGTGAGCAAGTATATGGAATAAACTGTGGACCAATCCTGACAATCTGACATACATAAAACAAGTCAATGGAAGTCTCTTTTTTTTAATTTCCCATCTAATTGTACAACGGGGCTCTTATCTTTTTTCTAATCACTCTTTTTGGCCTCTTTCAAATTGCACAGTCTTCTTTAATATCCCATCTATCAGATAGCAGATAATCAATTCAACTACGTCTATCAGATAACAAATTTTATATGAAGCTGGTCAATATTCAAAGGCACTTCACTGCCATTCTAAATGTTTCATTATCTCCCCAACATTATTATATTAATTTCATTTCACTCATTCTTTTTTGCTTGCACCCATGCACAATTTAGGTTCTAAGTGAAGACATTCTCCAAAAAATTTTTTGAAGAAAATTATATTTATACGTTTATGGTATTGGAGGAAAGAGGCCTTGATCCCCATTTTCTGATAGTTCCTTAACAAACATCTGTTGCAGTGCAGCTGCTGTGGTAGAGTCCATCTCGTCAGCATCTGCAGCCGATGGACTTTATAGGGGAAACTGTCCCCCTGAAAGATCACTTGATTTTAGTATTTCGTCGATAGAAAAGATGTCCCACACGAAATCTGTATCAGGAGATAAAAGCTGTCCATCAGGAGTGACTGGATGATCATCTGGGACAACATCCGGTTTAAGTTTCCGTTTTTTGTTACCTGCACTATTGAGCATGCTGCTCTCAGTTTGTTCCTGTACAAACTGTGCTGACAAGTCAGAGATGTTCACATCCTTTGATAGGATTGACGCCATTTCCTGTTGCTTCTGCTCCATTACATCAAGGCGTTGCCCCATTGCTTCCAACTGTGTAGCAGTTGTCTGCTGCTGCTTCCCCGATTTGACAAGCTCCTGCATGATCACATTGTTGTCCCTCTTGAGCTTCTCAACCTCTTTCTCGAGGACCAATTTCCCAATTGCATCGTACTTTTCCACTCTTGAGCTCTGTCCATGTGTCTGCTGCAGCTGTTGTTTTTGCACATGAGCAGGGTCCCGACGGTCAATGCTACTAAGCAAATGCCTTTTGCCTCTTACAAAACCCTCATTCTCAAACTCCCACCAGTAAAGATCAACCCTCTTAAACCCCTGGTTGGTCACATCACCCCAAAACAAATTAGATACGAAAAAGGTGGAAATGGATCAACTTTTATTAGTAATATCAACAGAATTTACCTAAACTCTATATAAAACTCGCAATTTTATTGTGTCCTGTCATGTCTTCTTAAGTGAAAGCCATTATGTAGTACAGTGATGTAACCATGAAAGAAACTGTACAACTTTCCCCAGATTCTCAATATAAGGCTCACGTACGTTAGTCCAATCCGTTACACATTCAATTAGGCTAATATTTGGTTTGATAATCAAGTTCACATGCATTCCTGCCTTCAGTGTCTATGTCTCTCACTAAGATCTTACATAACACAAAGTCAAAAAAATTATAGTTTTTCCACACAAGTATCAGCCTCCAGTGACAATTGTAAGCAATAAAACAATCAAAATGGTAGCCTACATCGCTATGCAGTCAAAACAGAACCAAACAATTCTAAATATTAAAAGTTCCAATTTTTTCGATTAATTTGTTTATCGATGCTCACTTTAGAAATAAACAGCAAAGAAAATAACCCTCCCCCCAACACACACTTATATGCGGTATTAGTGAAAGAACATAGAGATGAATAGTAAAATGACATACATAATAATATAATTGGCGAAGGAAGCTTGAAAAATTATTGTGCCTGAAATACTTGGGCAAAAGAATTCTTGCAAACTCCTTTTCATCCTTCACAATGAAGCCACTATTCATCGGACGCCATGATATAAGGCTATGGTTGGCAGGATCATCCACCATGTTATACATTTTCAAAAGAAATGCCTGTGCTATCACGTATGGCAGCGGAGGTGGAACCACAACCGAATCGCTGCTGTCTGCGGAGGCCCTTTGGCTGTCAGTGGCTGCCATATAGAAAATGAAGAATGGATAGCGGGAAAATTAACAAATGGATAGCTGAAGGTCCAGAAAGACTAGGATTTGATTAAGGTTTCACGTTGAATAAATAGAAAATGAAGAATGGATATTAAAACTCTCGTCTTTGGAGTGATAATTTATATTGTATATACAGTTAAACCTCGATAAATGAATACCCTTGGGACCGAAATATTTTATTCATTAATCGAGATTATTCAATTATCGAGGTAAAAAATACATTATCTATATTATGTTGGGACCGGAAAAAGTATTGGCATAATAATTTGTTTATCGAGTATCTACTATACGAAGGGACTACGAAGAGGCCGGTTATCATGGGTACAGAGGCAAAAGCATGTAATTTATATATTTACAAATAAATAGCCGACCCCACTAAAATTATAAAGGATCTTAATAATAATTATATGATATATATTTAGATATTTAAACAAGATTTTTGGTTGTAAGTTCTATAAAAAAAATCGTAAAAAAAATCGGATCTACTCTTTATTTGATGAAAATCACTAGATTCACAACCAAAAAAAGATATTCCATAAATTCAAAAAGAGGTCGAGTGCAAAACCTTGATGTGAAACATTTATAAAAATATAGTCGCAACTATCTTGCTTGTATTTTCCAAAAATGACTCTCATTCTATGTCTTCTAACTTGGATATAAATATGGAAGAACATACAAGTAAAGTTATATGTAAATGATTTTTCATAAAAAATAAAATTTGTTATAAATATAAGATGTTCAAGTCAAAATAGAAATTTGTTAATAATCTAAGATGTTCAAGTCACTTATCCAATCGTAATTAAGTCACATAATAATTTAGGCATATTTGATCAAAATCCATATCTAAGAACCAAAATCTTATCTAGGACACGTGGTATTTTAGACATTAGTGTATTACCTAGGATTCAAATCTAAGTCCTATTAAAATCTTAGAATTCTGATAGTATTATGTTGTAAATACCGAAAATACTCACGGATTAATTCTCAACTTCAGGTAATGATTTACCTTTGAACCTCACTAAAAATTTGCCACAAAGAACTAAAATAGATATTAACATTCATTGTTATACTATTAATTTTATATACAAATCATGCAAACTATATTCATGTAAGCTAGACTAACAAAGTAATATAAATTACCAACCTCAAAATTTGATGATGAAGCTTGTACCGTCTTTCAGCTTAAAGGTTCAAGGTGATAAAAATGTGAAAGATTGTATTAAAATGTGAATGAGTGTGTTACAAAAGCGAATGTGTGGAATGGAAATACACATGTGAAGCTTTTGAAAAATATGTTTATAAAAGTGATACTTTATAAGGTTCGGATTTGAGACTTTAACCAATTGCGTAATGTGCTAGAATGTTTTGATGGTTGGGGGACTAATTAAGAACACAGTCTATCACTTTATAAAAAGGTGAATATTACAAAACTAATAGAGTTGCAACAACAACAACAAGAATAATAATACTAGCTAGTACTACTACTAGTACTAGGGATAGTAGCGGCGACAACGACGAAGAAAATTTCACGTCAAATTCTTTTTGTCTCAACATTCTTTCTAGGGAGGTAGACCTTTGCTTGCCACTTAAATAGACGATGACGAAGTTTGTCTCATCATTCTTTTTGACGAAGGTAGATCTTTGGCCTAGGGTTGTCAAGTCGGCGACTAGTCGACAAGTCGACACAGGCCCGACCCACGACTTGTTCATTTAGTCGTCCATGGGTTTTACCCGGATCCGACCCGGAACGGGGCCCAATACCCAATTAGTTACACTACCCGAACTTAAAAATTAGGGGTTTTTTAATATGACTTGCGTGACTTTTTGATGTCATCACCTAAAGTCTATCTCATATCATATATTATCACTGCCTCCATCTCCAATCTCATCCCACGACGGCGGCTAATTCGATCTGCTCTCCCGTGGCTAATCTTTGGTATGTTCTTCTTCTCCAATCTTCTTCGTCTATTCTTCTTCTCTCGGTCTTTCCTTTTCCAGACATTGAATATACACACAATCATTGTGTATATATACATACTTTTTTCTCTTTTATTTCAAAACTTTTTTATTTATTTTAAAAACAAATTCTATCTTTTCTTTACTCTTACTCTCGTTATACGAGAAAATATTTTTTTTTAACTTTTCTTGTTTTTGTTATTATTATTTATAATTTGATTATTCTTTTCCATAAAAAATGATTTTTTACAAATTTATATTTATTTTTTTATTTTAAAACTTTACTTTAAATTCATTGTTTTTTTACTTTTTGTTCTATAATAAAAAAACTCTCTTGTTATCCATTTTTCCAGTTCCAGCTTCAAAAAAAAATTAAAATTTTAAACATGAACAAAACTCATGAATCAAATTTTCAAAGCTGCTAAATCAAAAATTTACACCGTTATGTTATTAATTGTTTTTAAAATTTTACAGAGAGTTTAGTAGTTTACATTGTCTCCTCTCGATGATGATGAGGAAGTTGAAGATGATTATGGTTACCACCGGAGGAGAATACTCGAGAGGGAGATGATGATCATGATGATGAGATGGATGATTATTGATGCATAATTGTGTTTGTTTAGTCTATTTCACTGTTTGATGCATTATTGTGTTTTTAGTTGTTTTCACTATATGACTTTGGGTACTTGAACTTATTATCTATTAGTTTTATTTAAATTATGGAATTGATATGTGTTAATTTACATAATATATTATAATTGCTCTAAATATATGTATGTCGACCATTTATCGACTTTTTACGACTAGTCGGACGACTTATCGACTAGTGAATTTGAAGGTACACGAGCGCCTAGGCTCGAATTGTCGACTTAACAAGCATGCTTTGGCCGCCACTTTTTTTAATCTCTCTATAAATAACATATAGAAAAATTCCCCACCTATGTTCCTCATCACAAACACACTCACTTTGACGATATAACGTTTGCCTTTTATACGAGGGGTCGTCAAGGTTTTCCCTTTTAAACCAATATTACAACCAATGAGATTTGTAAGTTTCACATCTAAGTAAGACCGGATGTGACTGCCATTTAAAGAGTATGAGGTATGCTAACGTAGGCTCAAGCTAAGATTAATTTTTTATTGTTATTTTTATTTGTTATCACTATAACTATCACTAAGTATCACCTTCATATCCATCTCTTACCGAGACAAAATGTAACTTGCTACTGATGCGAAGCGAAAGATTAAAATACTGATTTGTATTTATTGCATATTATTAGTTTAAAAAAGATTTTCATTGTAATTTAATATAGTATGATATATATAAGTATTAGTAGGAATATTCTATATTATGGTAGAAAATAGGAAAAGGATCTGTTTCCTTCATTAGGAAGATTTTACTTGTTGGTCAAGTTTTAGAAGTTTATATAAACAATTATAATCTGATTTATTCAATAGTATTGATCCATTATTGAATTGAGAATTGTTTCTCTCTTGTTATGGGTTGTGATCTCAACAAACCTCTCTCCTGCGGACCTGCGGTTGAGAAATCCTATGGGTAGTGATTTTTCTTCGATTGGATCACCTTAGGCGTGGGTTTACTGCGGTTAATCCACATGTATCTATCCTTTAATTGTTTTTAATACCTTGTCCTGCATCAAGTGGTGTCAGAGCCACCGTTCCCCAAACACCCGCCTTTTCACTGCTTGTATACCCATTTCCATAACCCTTCGCCTAAACCTTTTATTGAACACCTTCCCTACAATTTAACCAAAAAAAAACTGTTCACAATGACTATTCATCAGTCAGGCACTATTCACTGGTATTGTTCATCTAACAAACTGTTCATCAGCAAAAAAAAATCCATGGCCAAAATTATAAAGCTTCTTCATGTTATGATAGCAGACTCCAAAAGCATCAACAACGAACTCAAGAGTATACTTGTTATGTTTGATGACTTGGTACTTAAATGGGTCGGAGAGAAAATGTGAAGATAACCAATTTGATGTCATGAAGAAAGTATTTCAATTGTTTGAAGAAAAGCTTGTCCTTGAACCTCCAAAAGTTCACTGTATAAATATTAAAAAAGAGGTAGATAAGGTTACAAAGATTGAAGAAATTGTGATGAGGGAGACCGACATCATTATGGTGGAGCACATTGATTTTCTTCGAGAAGACAAAATATTAGGAGCTCTTACTATATCAAAATATCATATCCTTTCTAGTTTGCTTCCAAAGGTTTTGCTTATCGAGTTGAAATTTGATGTCTTCAAGTCCCACGACACATCATCTCTTTGTTCGTTCATTATCAAGTTTTATAAAACACTTGGACAAGTTTTTTTCAAAGGCGAGGAGAATGACGCGGAGCGAAAGATTAGAATATTGATTTGTATTTATTTCATATTATTAGATAGAAATAGATTTTATTGCAATTTAATATATAGTATGATATATATATATATATAAGTATTAGTACGAATATTCTATATTATGGTAGAAAATAAGAAAAGGATTTATTTCCTTTATTAGGAAGATTTTACTTGTTGGTCAAGTTTTAGGAGTTTATATAAACAATTGTAATGTGTTTTATTCAATAGCATTGATTGATTATTGAATTGAGAATTGTTTCTCTCTTGTTATGGGTTGCAATCCTAACAAACCTCTCTTTTGCAGTTGAGAGATCCTAGGGGTGGTGATTCTTCTTCGGTTGCATCACCTTAGGCGGGATTTTCTGTGGTTAATTCACATCTATCTATCATTTAATTGTTTTTAATACCTTGTCCCGCAAGAGCTATCCTTTACTACGCTAACAGGCAAATATCTACCTCCGTAGAAAGAATTATGAGACAAATTTCATGCCGAATTCTTTTTTTCATAATAATTTTTTACCACAGTAGTCTCCATGCACAATGCTCCATTATGTACTATGAACTCAAACGGTGTTGTCTTTGGTATCACGTAAACTTCCTGGCCGGAATGCATCTTTTAAATTTAGTTCTAATTTCTGAATAAGTGAATGATGACATTCCTGGCTGATTTTGACAATAGTTAAATGGGGTGAATATCATTCAACCGGTGCGCAAATTATGAAATTCTATTAAAAACATATAGATATACAAAGAAAGTTGATAATATATCCTATTTTACGCTTTCATTCAGCTTTCATGGAGTCCTACTTGTTTTGGGATCCATGTCCAAACTTCAATAATAGACCTATAGTTTGAGATTTTTATAATCAATTCCCATGCTCGTTAGGCGAATATGCATTTTTTTATGGTTAGAATAATATAATATCCTGCTTCCAAGCACCTTTTTTTAGCACTAATTTTATATTTTTAAAATAATATAAGTTCATGCTACTCCGAAGATCCGGAACGTAATATCGAGTTCAATTCCTTCCCACCTACCTTGAACACGAATGTCACTATTATTTGCCAAAAAATGTGCGTCCTTGATCCCCTCTGCGATGGGGTATTCACATAGAAACGGGAGGCCTTGGCCACCCCAGCCTTCCCACACATGCATATCATGATTCATGCATAAACTACACTAAAGTCGTGTTGCTCTGAAGTCCAATATACTTTCATCTGGCTCGCACCAGAAGTTTTTAATTGGCCCATAATAAGATTGATTAAAATATGTAAAAACTAAGTAAACCTATACCACACGGAGAAAAAAGGAGACTATTAACAAGGATCCACAATTAACAAACCCGTGCAAATTAAAAAACAAAAAGAAATTTAATTGAATGGGAAAAAGTAATTTGTATATTGCAACAAAACGAATACGAAGCACAAGTTTGATCATATTTTTATTTATTTTCAAACCAAAATTCAGTAATCATGCATATACAACTACACGTTAATTTTGCACGTTAATTTTGCACGTCAATTTTGCACGTCAATTTTGCTCGTCCTGCTAGTGTTGATATAGTTACAAATAAATTTGGTGACTTGATAGAAAGGTAATCTTTATCTTTAAAAGACTATTAAAAAAATTATATGTTAATAATTTATTCTTGGCCCTCTTTTAACTTTTGATCCTACGTCCACCCCTATTTTTTTACCCTTAGGCCATGTTTGTTTCGTGGGATTATTATCCCGGGATAATAATCCGGGGATAATTAATCCCATCAAAATTAGTCACATGAATAAAATAATTGTATCATATGTTTGTTTGGAAATATTAAGTGTAGGATTGGATTATAATTCTTTAAAATTTATCCTATGTTTGTTTTAAGGGTAGTCTTTGATTTGGAATATAGTCCTTTAAATTTTCCATTCCTATGTTTGTTTCACATAGGATAACAATGAGGGGATTATAATCCTTTAAAAAATGACTTGTAGGAGTGGATAAAACAATGCCTCCACCCACCAAGTATTGGAGGGGATTATAGTACTATCCTTTGCTCCAACAAAACAAACATGAGATAGAATAATTTAAAGGATTATAATCCTTGGATAACAATTCACTAACCTTTTACAAAACCAACATGGGATTGGAAAATCAAAAGATTACAATCATATCCCCTACTTAATACCATAAAACAAACATGGCCCTAACTCTTTCACCTAAACACGGGGAAGTTTTCCCTTTCAAAAATATAAGATCTTGTTAAGTCCTCAAGGTTACCTAATATAAATTTTTGCAAAATTATAACCTACATGATTCCTGCACGATTACATGAACCAATAAAAAGGACGAAATCTAAGCAAGAAATCGGTGCTAAGCGCAACTCCAAGAGTGTCCAAGGTGTTTGGCGTAAATCTTGACCTAAATTTGGATTGAGACAATTTTCAATGCCAACAATTTGGTCTAAATTTTGGTACAAATTCATATATCACTATTATATTCTTTCAACTATTTATATACTATTATTTTAATATTTTGATACATGTTCACATACCTATTAATTCCATTGGACCCAAAATGAATAAGATATCATATTAATACAAAACTTAATAAAAAATAAAATTAGAAAAACATTACATTTAAATTACATTTAAACAAGAAAAATTTATATTACATTCAAATAACTAAAAGAAAAATAACAAATATTAAAACTACTTAGAATTATTATATTGTTCCCACAAATGCTCAAATAATGTATCTCCAACAGTAATACGAGCTTCTTTATTTCAATATATAAAACATAACATGTTAATATTTTATTCTTAAAAAGATTTAGGCCGGTGAATATAGACTGGCACTATTAACTGACCTAAATTAGGATTGGGCAATTGACCACTATTGGTCTTAGTTACCCAAACTCTTCATTTTGCTTCGAGTACCCGTGTTGAAAACTCGACGCTCGGATATGAGTATGGACACTTGGACACTTATTTTAGGCCAAAAACATGTAAATTTTTCAAAATAGTCCGACACCTGAAACCGTGTCGGACACCCATACCCGAATCCGGGTAACATAGCTATTGGTAGATTTAGACCGAAATCGGTCCAATCCAATATGTCACTCTTGAAGATGGCCTAAGGCCTAGCATAACAAGTCACGACTAATATACTGAATTCACCTCAACCAAAATTCGGATGCTTCAGGGTAACTACTTTACATGTATCTGAGCAGTAAAGCATCGATTTTGATACTATGAAACATAACAAATTCATCATAACATATAAATCAACAATAAAGTCAATCATAACAATATAATTTAAAGATAAACTGTCTAGCTTGACAAGTGATACTAAATTTTGGTACCTGAACCTCATCCAGCACTTACGCATATACATAGCCTGCAAATATAGATACAAAATTAATTCCAATACCACAACAACACATATAAGAATATCAACGATATTGAAACCCAAAACACATAGTTAAGTATTGTGTGTGTGTACATATATGCGCACCTATTGAGATAATTATTTAAGATTAACGCATACAAGCTCGCCATGGTTCAGTATGTATCCGCCGGGAAGAATGAATCTTGTGTTGTGTGTATATATGCTTCGCCTTTCTTTTTTCCGGGAGTTAGTGTTGTATCCAAAATTATAAATTGGATTCGGAAGGTTGCTTTTTTGGAATATTTTGATAAACTATTATATTTATATTTTTTATATTATTTTAGAATTTAGAATTTTATTTTCTAGTTAAGCTGCTCTGGTCGAGCACGTGTTCCTCCCACCACAAGAATTCATGAGTTCGACTTCTTTCATGTGCCGGTGATTAGCTGTCAAAAAAATTATAAATTAGCTTATATATTAATTTTACATATTTTGAGACGATGTTTTTGTAGAAAATATTTTCTTAATTTTTTGGTATTTGCTTAAATTTTAAAATTTACCTTTTCTTTGTTTCTTTGATTTTTTTTAAATGTGTTTTTTGTTTTCAATTTTCATAATGACCATATCATTATGACCACAATAATTTCATTAGACTTTTTTTGACAAGAACAATATCATTAGCCTAATTGTATTGTATATATAAAATATATTATTTTAATAAATATAAAATAATTGTTATAATACTGAAATTGCAAAGACAAAGACAAATATATTATTTCCTAATTGTATTGATGCTCCTGGAAAAATCACAATTATTCTACACACTTATATATTTTTCTTTCAGGGTTGCGTGAGGATATCACAAGTTTTGTTGATCAACTAACTAGCTATTTTGCAAAGACAAATATAATGAATTGATGTACATTATCATTAAACCATACAGTGTGGCTTAAATAGTTAAGAAGTTGTCAAAAATTATATACTCCATAAAACAAAAACAAAATGGGAACGAGTTTCTGTCTTTCGTAAAAAAACAGAGATTATGTACTCGTTTGGAAAATCTTAAAATAAGTTACTTATGACTTAAAATTATAAGTGGCTTAAAAGTTATAAGTATATAATATTTATAAGTTAGTTAAGTGTTTGGTTAATTTTACTTATAAGCCAGATTTTTTTTTTAACTTAAATGGACTAAAATAATTATTTTTTAAATATTATTATCTTAATTCATGACTTTTAAATTAATTTAACATTTAAAAACTAAAATTTAAAAACTAAAATTAATAAAAAAATCAAAATCAAAATAAGTCGAGAAGAAGTATGTCATGACTAACATTCAATTTATCATACGTTGTAAATTCAACTTATAAATTGGGTCGACAAAGCTGATATGTCACTTATTCATGGGTGGCCCAACAGGCCCTATGTCTCATCATAGGTTTAACACTAGAATGACTTGAGAAACTTCAAAAAGGATTAAAACATGCACATTTATAGAATCAATGAGACAAATTGCAGCATGATAGTTGATGATAACAATTTTATTTCATACTGCTAATTTATTTTTAATCCTATGCTGAATTGTTGTCTATGCCAAGAATCTCATGGCCACACAGTCCCCGGAATTGCATGCTGCAAAATCAAATTTAAAATGGCCCCAAGAGTAATTTGAATAAACAAAATTCCAATAGCAACTGCACATTATAGACATCATATTCCAGAAAACCTAGACCATAAATAGAGACATTGCTATACAAAAGCTTTCAGAAATAGATATGTTTAAAGATGTTGAACTGGTTGGAATTCCCTTTCATCCAGATGTTCACTCCAGTTATCTAGCCATTGACCTGTTGCTCTGTCCTTCAACTTATAGGCTTCCAGGTTTCGCATGAGAGAAATGGTGCACACACTTCCCATATCTCATTTATAATGCTAAAGAAGAAATATAGAATGTTACCTAGATGTGACCGGTAATTGGTAAAGTCACAATGTACACCCAAAACCCAAGTAATAGAATTCAAAAAGCATGGCATTTATTACTACAACGTACTGCAAGGACAGTTGAATATATTAGTACAAGATATTACAATTTAAGAGGCATACAAAACAGAAATATATATGGCATGCTTATCAATACGATGAGTCATTGTTCTGGTTCTTGACAAACATTGCCAGCAGCAACTCCTACAGTTTTGGCATTGACATTGTATGATGACAGGACTTCTCTCTGCATCCACCAATGAAATTATCTATAGGTCAGGGCTAGTCAATTATTATACATTATACATTCACGGATGTTTCATACTGTATTCATACAACCGAATCTAGATCCCTTAAGTTATGAAGTCTTCTTATTTAGTAACTACACTATAATTGTATATGTAGCTCAAAGGTTGGTAAACTTCCAACTAGTTAGAGCAAGCCCAATAAACTAGCTATTTTTGCAAATGACACTAAATTGAGTGTTACAACAATCTCCTAGTGACTCCTTAAAATTACTAGGATCATTGATTCATAACTTATTTTTAAGTAACATCCCCTCTTTTTAGGAATCTCTTAACTATTATTTTATAATAAAAATTATAGAGACCACTATCTCTTTCTCTCTCTTGTATATCGTACTTATATTGACCCACTCCACTTTTGACAAAAAAAAATATTAAACAAGAAATAAGTATAAGAACATTTCAAAAAAAAAGTTTAAGAAGTTCTGTTGGAGACAGAAATAGTTATTTATGGCCTAAGTTACTAAAGTCATAAGCGCCAGTTTGTACTTAAAAGACCGAGTTAACGGACTTGCTCTTAGTCTCTTCTAATGATAATCATAATGTTATCATGCCAAAGATTTGGACTCTAGATCTAGACTTAGAGAACTGTGGCATGGATATCGCTCGCCAGCTATGTCACTCTATTAAGTACAAGCGTCTGAAAATTTTGACCCATAATGAGCAACCAAATCAAGCAACGGAAAGTCAGAAACTGAACCTATTCAACCAATATATTGACAATAAATCTCATTACCAATGTCACAATGTGGTATAACCCAGAAGGATTTCTGACAATGTCAAGGAATTGATGTTAGCAGAGAGAACCTCATCGTTTATTTTGTTGAAACGATAACATATGCCTCATATCTTTATGATGACAGACACATCCTAAGGTAAAAGTTTTATACCATGAAGTCCTGGATTATGAATCACTACAGTTGAGTAAAACATGGTCAAGTTGTAAACAATAATTACTAAGATCTGGCTTCCAGTTAAATATCAGAACAAAGCTGAAAATGGTATAGGAAAATATGCAAATACTACTAGGGTAAAGAAACAATGTAGTTTAAACAGCTTTTTAGGTCAAGTAAGCCCAGGAAACATCACTCCCATTGCATAGATACATAAATAAATGTCGGCGTATGTGATGATTATTTACAAGATCGGATACCTTGCTTCAGAAAGAAGCAGCAGCAGTAAAAACTATGGAACTGCTAACTTAAATTCACTATTGACGAGACAGATGCAAAGCTTACCATCGGCTCGAAGTCAGGGCTAGACAAGTTAACCGTGAGATTTCTCATTAACAACAAAACCTGCATGTGCAGAATCATGATATTAATGCTACATACTTGTCAATTCAGTGAGAATTATATTATTAAAATGATAAAACAAATAGATACAGACTTTAAATATCTGCTGAGGAAGATGAAAACTAAATGGAAATATCTATTAAACAGTAATCAGAAGTTGCACTATACAAGAAGTCTTCTTAGTCGAATCTTCACTGACCTATTAAATTCCATATTTCACAAAATCTAATTACGAGTTCACAGTACTTTACTTTAGAGCACAGCTAAGTAAAAAGTTGCAGCAAACTCACCGTTTCAAAATTTATAGGATCCATTTCCTTGAGTTTATCCACATGACCGCTGGTATCTGGATCGAAGACACTCCCAATGAAGCCATAGACCTCTGCGAAATCTGGTATTCCTGGAAATTCATATCGAAATTGAACCATCAATTTATTTTTCATGATTACGTAAGCAAGTCCGTTAATAACGATGATTAATTACATTTACTCTGCTGTGTGCACAATGGCTGGATAACAGAAAGATGACAACAGACCAGTAATTCTTAAGTTCTGAAGCCACAAGTATTTTGGAATTTTGATTCAAAAACAGTTTTTGTTCTCCTGTGAATTCTGATTTCAAAATTTCAGCACTTCTGTGTTTAGGATATTTTATTATATTATTTATAATGAATAGCAAAATTTTTAGCACGCTGACAAAAACATTAAGCATGCTACTGTACTCAACAGATTCGACCCTGCAGCTAAAAATTACAGTAACAAATTGTTAGTGAAGCAAATTTTTGATCAAAATAATACCATGAGCAACAGAACTTTGTTTCCCTTCCTCTATCAACTCCGAATTAGGTAGAGTTTGACTTGAGCTTGCTCTGCCACTAAGACAGCTGACTCCCATTTTTGACGCATCGTCTGATCCAATATCAGCTGAACAGTAATTTTGAATTATATTAAGTTTCGTAATTCTAGTCTCCATATGTCACATACATAATTATAATATTATAGTATAAAATATGATATCAACACACATTTATGAGAAACATCATATTAAACTTATGCATGCCTTCAGCTCCATGAAGATGATATTCATCTTATGAAGTAATACCATTTGACTGTGTATTTATGAGCATGGAAGAGTCGTCCCATGGAGAATATCCAGGTCCAAAAGAATTCAATGAAGAAGGAAATCCCATGGATGCCTGCAGCGGCAGCAAGCCTGACAAATTTTAACACAGAAATAAAATGTCACGACACTTAAATTCAAGTATAAAAATTACTAAGAAATTATTTTAATATGTGACGAACCATTTTTAGGTGCCTTTTGTGGGTAAGGATGAGCAGCTTTGCGTTTGGGGCGAGGCGGTGGGACATGTGCAGTTGTTCCATTCTTTTGGACTTTCAAAAAGTATTTCTGGGCATGACTACGAATCTGTAATTTATTTTTAGGAATAAATTTGAAGCTTCAAGTTAAACAGGAGCTAATACATTGAACAAATAATATGCTATCATTTTGAGATAAGCAAAAATAGTATCAGTAAAGTATGGTATAAATAACTGTCCATATGGAAATAGTCAAGAGGTGAGAAATGTAATATGTTACTTAAAAAAATCGCTCAAACTCGTTGCAGCAAAAATTCAAGTAAGTAAATTACATAAAAACATAAAAAAAATTGACATCACCAGCTAGAAGATAGATCAGAAATACAAAACTTAACTCTGTAGCATAGAAATGTATTAAAGTCGATACAAGTGTACACGCCACAGATGCAATTCTATTACAACTAATCGAGTAATCGCTGCCTGGTGGTTGTTTTGATTATCTTTCATTTTAATTAATTGTGAATATAAAAGGTTAAGTTAAGAACAATGATCTAGGGCAGGCACCTGAATAACGGTCTTGGAACCAACAAAATCTTCGATTTTCTTCCAATCACGGTCAAACCTGATCGAATTGACACAAAAATTTTATCTGCTACATATTGCTTGGGGAAAAACAGCAAAAACTAATACATACATGCGTACACCGTACAAATACAGAAATAGCAAAGTATACGTTATACTGACGTCCAATTAAGCTGGAGAGAAATTTACACAGCAAAGTAAAAAAATAGTTTGATCATACAAACGCTTGTCGTGTTAATATAAAGAGTTAAATGATTACATGATCGAGATCGAGAGAGAGAGAGAGAGAGGACGTACAGTTGAAGAGCTTCGAGGAACTTGTCATGCTCTTCGTCGGTCCAGCTTTCTCTGGACTTGGTAATAGTATATGGTTTGCGGACCTTTTTATTGGAGGCGTCAGCTGGAGAAGATGATGATGAGTGAGACATAGTAGCATAACCAAATAAAATAATGGAGAATTCGAAATAAGCGGTTGCTTCTTCCCGCCCGCCGTAGGCTTTTCTACTGTATGTATGTATGTATGTATGTGTGGCGGCCTCCTCTAATTCGTAACCACACAATTTATCGTCCTACTTTGCACACTTCCAACTCCCTAACCCCGAATTATTCGCGTTTGCCCAACATTTGTGGACCCCGGTGCTTTCTCCGTTTTCTTAACTAAAAATAAGTAAAATTTATTTGAAATTAATTTAAAATTTACAAAATTTAATCTTGAATTAGTATAGTCAGAACATCTTCAACCATAATTAAAGATGTACAAAAGGCCCACCGAGTCGGGTTTTGACCGGACCTTAAAAAATTCGGGCTTTGACCGGATCGGACCGAACCGGGCCGGACCGGAATTTTAGGGCTTTGACTTTGACTGGGTCGGGCCGGACCGGACTTTCCAAAAATATCAGAACCCGTTTGGGCCCTCGATGCGGCCTAACCGGGTTTTTTTTCGGGACGGATCGGATTGGGCCGAGCTTTTTTCTAATTTAAATCGGATCGAGTATTATTAGAGATTCTCAGGAATACATATGTTAGCGACTAGATCATCGTAAAAGTATATTAGTTTACCTGGAATATTTTATGAAAACATTACTTCGTTGAAAACATATAATTTCGGCAAAAAATAAACATGTTTATAGAATAATATGTTTTATCATTGTTATAACAATGATATCCAAATATTATATATAGTGTACTTATTATATATTCATTCATTATTTATGCAACGAAGTATATATAAATAATATTATTAATCACAAACATGTAAATATATATGTGTTTAAAGTATTATTTATATTTATAGTAAATGTGAATTTATAAATATATAAGAAAATATATTAGAATAATCAGATTATAACCGGGTTTTTTCGGGTTTTTAATCGGGCCGGGCCGGGACGAAACCCGGGTTTTTAACCGGGCCGGGCCGGGATGGGCCGGGTTTTGCTTAAAAATATAGGGTCCGTCGTGGCCCGAAGCCCGAGCTGGGTTTTGACCGGATCGGGTCGGGCCAGATTTTTGGGTTCGGGCTTTTTGTGCATCTCTAACCATAATAGTTAAATTATCATCATCTTAAATTGGTATAATCTATAATCTTATTGTTCTAGTAATATACATATATTGATTATCTATATTCAAATATATTATGTTATATGTTTTTTAATTATTTTATATATTGGAAATTTCACATGTTAAAATAAATTTAAATATTTAATTAAATACAAGTAACAATAAAAAATTAATTTAATGAAAAAATATTGAACATATAATTATATACTTATAATAAGACACTTATATATGTTAAAACACATATATTGTATTATAAAAGTTTATATTTATAGTATATTACATTTTATTATATTAGATTAAACCAGATTTATTAGTATTTTTATAAATATGTAATGTTTATTAAAATAATTAATAAAACTGGTTAATAAGAAAATCATATTTTGATACTTAATATAACGTAATGTTAAAATAATAAATATAAAATAAAAATTTTAAACATATATATATTGAATATAAATATAATATAATATAAGTATATGTAATACGATGGGCAAAGTTAGATTAAAAAAGGCAGAAAGTTAGAAGAAATGTGATGTGGATGTTTTAGTTAATGGCTACAAGATCAACAAATATAGAAGATGCATAGTACTCTATTTTTTGGCTAATATGCTTATAAACGTGTCAGCTAACATGTGGCGATGGTTGGAGATATTATTACATATACAAAATAAGTTCGCTAGGTCTAGTTAATGAATACATGATCCACAAATATAGAAGATGCATAGTACTCTATTTTTTGGCTAATATGTTTATAACTGTGCCAATAACTGTGCCAGCTAACATGTGGCGATGGTTAAAGATATTCTTATACAGTATATACAAAATAAGTTCGTTAGTTTTAGAAGATAACTTCATATATGTTACATAATTCAGATATTCACGAGTAACCAGTCGGATTCGAATCGATATTATTAAATTTAAATTCAAGTATTTTCATGTTATTTTTTTATCAAAGGTAACCCGCAACCGCTATCTTTCGGGTGCGCACTGGCTAAACCCTACGGGCTCACGCAATAACCTTCAAATCACGTGAACCAAGGTAAACCGTATTTAAGCTTATTTAAATTCAAATTTATCGGGTTTTGGATCGAAACGAATATTTTTTGGGTATCCAAAATTACCAATAATGCATTAAAATTTAATATAATGGATACATGACAACGCCATTATTTACATTTACATAATTACTAAAATTAAAATAAATAAATTATTAAGTAGTTAAAAGAACTATACCGCACAGGTTGACACGTTGAGTAAAATCTAAGATATTTTAATAACATAATATCTAGTATTACTTTGTAAATGATAAAAAGTACATCTTAAAAAATAAAAAGTTAAGATTAAAAAAGGTTATAATTGAGTAAATAAGTCTTAACATTCTTGACATCAATCAATTACTACTAATATAATAAAATAAAAATATGTAAATTATATGTCTTACATCTAAAATATTATATATAATACATTATGGAAATATTGTATACCATTTTATGTATCGGGTTTTATCAAATTTCGGGTTTGAATTAAGTTTGGATTGGGTTTTGGATTTTGGAATGGGGTATCGGTTCGATAATATTAAAATCCAAATTCAAAATTCGGTATATTCAATATTTAGTTTTCGGATCAATTATCCATCTGAAGGTGAAAAACCAAAATACCCACCATTTTGGGAGATTTGCCCAAATTGCTTATTGGCGCGATGTTCCGCCTTTTTTAACCACTTAATACGCACGTGAGAGATGCATATTTAGATTTTAAAATTTTAATAAAGAATAGCATGTTCAACATGCGTATCCACTTTTTTTTTTGAATACGCATGTTCAACATCCGTATTCTTTATTAAATTTTACAAGGTTGACTACGCATCCCTTAAATGCGTATTTCGTGGGTATTTTAGGCGGTTTACGCGCATCTGAGTACTTTGGGCAGTTGAAGGTGAAAAATAGTGTATTCTAAGCATTCTTTCTCCCTCTAGTCGGATTAATTTGTCATCCCTGATGTTGTTGTCGTTGGTGTTATCTATATATTCTTAATGACTACTCCTTAATTTACCCATTTTTCAAATGGGTACCCATAACCCATATTAAGTATAAAATCACTAGATCCATGCATATATCCACAAAATTTACCTGATGGGTAAATAAATTTACCCATGACCCATATTAAATATAAAATCTATATATTCATAGATATATCCATTTACTAACCAAGTGTGCACACTACTCTACTTATTCCAGATCCACTATTTAGGCAACTAATCAAGCAATTTACTAATCCTTATTGGTTATATTTTGAATTTCAAATTTCTTATCAAAATAATCACTAATTAATATATTCCTTAATTTTTCCTTTCATTTGAATTAGATAGATATATAGATATAAACACGTACCCAGTTTCATCATGATGAATGAATCGATTTTCTTCTTTATACAAATTTCTAATCTTTGAATCTCATTTTTCTCTCTCTTTTTGCAGGTTATATGTGCTATACAAATATTTATCTTTATTATATTTAATCTATGAATGCAACACAATGAATCTGGGTTAGTATCTATGTCTCATCTCATCTTCTTTTCCTTCATCTTTTCAATCTCCGTGTTTCGTGATTTTAGTATTGTTAATTGTATTTATTTTATACGTTTATATGCTTATTGTTTACTTATATTTGTTTTGGTTTTGGAAGAAGATGATGATGTGTTGATAAAATTTAGAGTAGTGTTTACAAAATCGTGGTGAATTCATTGTATGTGTGTCTAACCTGTTTTTGATCAATGATGCATGATTTCGAATTTCATATCTCTGTATCGAAGTGGTTAGTTATACTATTTTCTCAGGATTTCGAATTTCGTTAACAATCGTATTGTGTTTGCAGACCATTAATTGATAAACATCTTTCAATTCTTGAAATTATTATTAATCTTGAATTATATCAATTCAATTATGTTTTCAATATTTGGGAATTTCATATACCAAAGATCTCTCCTCTCTGTATCGAATTGGTTAGTTATACTACTTTCTTAAATCTCCATATTCATATATGTATAAATTTTATCGACAATCGTATGGTGTTTGCAGGCTATTAATGGATAAACATCTTTAAATTGTTGAGGCAATTAATAGATAAACTCCATTTTGGTTTGGTTTGTATCTGTTAATGGCCATTTTAAATCCAAGATCTTTCATCGAATGTGTGTTTTGGCCGGTGTTAATCAAAAGGAGTTGCAGAAAAGCATATTTATATTACTCTTCGTCTTTTTAATCTCCCTTTTTTGTGATTATAGCATTGTTGTTTGTATTACTTTAATATGTTTGTATATTTATTATTTACATATATTTGTTTTGGTTTCAGCAGGAGATGATGATGTATTGATGAATCTTAGAGGTATTTCATGATAAGGATCAGATGGATCGATCAGGTAAATTTGTGTTTTTTTACCTGTCTATTCTGGAATTCGATTCGTATGTTGATTCTCAACAGATGAAACAGAATCGGATGTTACCGAGACTTTCTCACAAAGAGCTATTTCAATCAAGCGTTGGTTTATAATAAATGTTTTGCTATTTTAATATATTTTTTGTTGATCAATTTGATAAACTACAATGATAGGCCCAGTATGTTTTGTAATGTAGCAATCAGTTTTTTTCATTTAGTCTACTCTCAGGTATATTTTTGTATGGCATTGCAATATTCATGCAACCTCATTTGTTATTCAGACCTGTTTGATAGTCATGTTTAACTTTTTATTATCAGAGTAATTTATTTATGTGTCATATGGATTATTGTGTTGATTTTGTAATGATTCCTGATTATTTTTCCAAGTTCAGTATTTATATATCACAAAATTATTAATACAGAGGTTCTGATTAATGTTAAACGTTCTATGTTTCCCGTTAAAAATAAGTTGTGGTTCACCATTCTGATATACAGAATTAGATTTTTATTGTCTGCTCAGGATTATTATTGTTATATTGAATCAAAATTATATTAGGAAATGCCAGCTCTTAGTTTTTTTCAGTCCACTCTCAGGTATGTTTTTGTGCGGCATTGCAAAATTCCTGCAACCTCGTTTATTATTCATTTATTTCATATATATATATATATGTGATGCTTAATGGAATTCAGGTAGTTTCTAATTTTGTTGTCTTCTTTCTCTTAATATACCAATGTCTATATTCAATAGTGTGAATCATTATATTTTTGATGGATATCATCGTATATGGAGAAAATGTTGATACTTCAGCAGCATCTAAAAGTAAATCAGGTTAAGAATATTTCATATCATTTTTGTTCATGAAAAGTTATTTTTTCTCATTATATATGTATTGTTCAGTTTTTGTATTATAATTTTCAAACATGTTGTATGTGTCTAGCGGAGGCCTGCTTCCAACCAGTTATCACCCTTTTCACCTAAGTCATGTATGTATATTAGTAATGTTCTTTGTATGTGCAATGATATCATTCCGAAATAATGGTTGTGTAATTCTCATCTCTATATTTGTTTCTATTTAAAATATCAGATTGAAAAATTCCCTCTCTGTTTGTGGTAGCAATTTTAAAATTACATATGGTTATATGTTTATATGGGTCTAGTTGATATAAAACTTTTATAGATGTAAATATGCAGTTTCATTTTTTTTATTAAGAATCATTAGTATCTTTTTTTGCTAATAATATATCTTTTTAATGTGATTTAGAGCTTTGCGGGCTACGAGTTGTCAAATAGCAAACTGATTTTTGGGTTTCAGATATTGTGCTTGCAGATCAGGACTCAGTGTTATCATTAGTGTTGTCCAGACCACCCGTGCAATCTTTCAGCATGTGGCCTTGAATTTGCATTGCCAGAGTCTGAAATGCAATATTGTTGAAGGTAAAATACTGTTTTTAATTTCACCTATCGCTGTTAGGCATGTCATGGATGCTGTATTTGCTTTTCATGGTCATGGTAGCAAACTCCTATTTGTTCTGAAAATTAGAAAACTTGAAAATTTGTGTGTCATTCATAAATTTATTGGACAGCTGCTAGATGGAACATGCGTGGTTGGTCTTCATGTTCTTGGAAACATCATCGAGAACCTCGACTTGGAGAGGACATGATACTCGATAATAGTTCAGAAGGAAGACTTCACTGTTTGATCTACGCAAAAGGATTAGTGGTTATACTGTGGTGCGTAATAGGTAGATATGATTGTGGTCTTGCAATCTAAAAGGCGTTTACATCATCCAACAAACAGAGACCTTTTTCTTACTGCGGTAGCTGCAAAGCTGCAGAAAGGTGTTAAAAGGTCCATACCTTACTTATAGCTATCAGACTTGATGTATGAGAATAGCTTTTTAAGAGCAAGGCTTTACTGAAAGTTTAAATGTTAGGAAACCACACAGTGCTTTTACTTTTGTCCGGGAGCTTCTTGATCCATGGTAAGTTTTGATCATTTTATCTTAAGTGGAACAAGTCTAAAAGTACATTTATGCTCAACCTGCACAAAGAATTGTCCAGTTTGATGTCCATTTCCATAGCACAAGTTGCCTCTTAGAAATGATTCTTGATAATTATTTTGTTCTTTAATTGTAATAACTTTTCTATAATTAGAATATTCTTTGCTTAAGAATTGGCTAAGGAAACTAATATGTGTATGTATGCAACTCAATATTGTCAATTTTGCAGTGACAAAAATTTTGTGTTTATTACTTTCTTATTTAGGTACTTAGCATTATTTATTCTTTTATCTTTTAATTTTATATTTTTGATTTCCAAATTACATAGTAATATTGCATCAGGAGGATATATTAAAGTTTACATATGTTGGTGTCTATATCCCGATTTAACTCCAAAAGAAATATATGTTACTAAATAGTTATTAGTTAATTACTTATTTTAGTTTTAATATTAATCTGTAAAGAGACAATATGTAAAAAGTAAAACGTTAACTATTAATATTCGAGATTCAAAAAATCTCCGATTAATTCTTATAAAATATTTAATTCATTCGATTTTTGAACTCCAATCAATATATATGAATTATTTATTCAATATTGATGTTAATATATTAAATTTTATTAAAATATTAATATTTATTCTGATTAATATTTGATTTTTGATTTATCGATTAATATATAATTGACACATAGACCACTTAGTTCTGATCCCGTTGTTACGACCATGTTAGTACCCATTGCACCCATTTCAAAGTACTACGGAATTTTTTTGCCCGCGCTACGCGCGCTCTAAATTTCTTCAATTTTGATTTTTTTTTCATGAAGTTTGTAATTTTTATAATATAAACGGTTATCTTCTAAGTGCAATACCCTTAATTAACTCAGCTTGTATTTCTTCGAAGAGGCATCAAATATATAACTCTCTGTTTCCAGGAAGAAAGATTATCTACAATATTGACAAACAAGTTGTTTTATCCACTTATTAGCTTTAAATGGTGCTAAGGCTGCAAATTCCAGTATATAAGCTGCAAACTCAACATTGGGTGAATCATGTTGTTCTTATTATACAGTGAATCATGTTGATTAAAACTAATAAAAGAAGTCGAATAAATTCTTTATACCGGTAGAAATTCAAGTTATCTATATTTTTAATAGCGTATTTCCCCATAAATATGATATTATTGTTAGTTTAGTAGGTACAGATTTTAAATAGATAAACCGCCTTTGCATTTTTATTAGCCTTAAATTATGAAGTTGAATAGAATTTGTTTATACCTTTACAAGCACAACATATATCAATACACATCAAAATATTTTTAAATTTTAAAGAATGGTAAATTATTTAGTAAATCGTAAAAAATAGTTTTATTTTCCTAAAATACTATATTTAAGTAATTAAGGTGGAGTAATTTGCAAATGAAGAATAAATATTTTAATAGAAAGTAAATTGTATAATAAAATAATTATTATTCTTTTTTAATATAAATGTTTAGTCCATAAACTATTAAGTATTAAGAATAACTAAAATATGTACTGTTATTAAATCTTTTTCAATTCATACAATTTTATTTTATTTTAAGATAATTTTTTTTATAAATATATCTTCATTACATTTAAAGTTTATTAAATTATAGAGTTTTTACAATTGTCATTTTATCATAACTTAAAATCTCTAAATTCGGTAGAGGTATACTGTTGCAATAATAAATATAGTAGTATAAACAAAGCTCATTATAACTTTAGTATATTTTAACATAATATTTTTAAAATATTGTTTTTTAATGAGGTTGATAAGCTTCAAGTATTATTTGCAACAGTTATGTTTTAAAAATTAGTCTTATAAATTTTTAATCATCCATTTTTTAAAAATAAAGTCCTTACAATTTTATATTTTCGGTTAAGTTGGGATTAAACGTATTTAACCGATTAATTGTAAAAAAAATCAGGTCCTACAATGTATAGAACCTGAATCTTACTTATTATTAATCTAAGGTATAATTGTTATTCTGGTGTGTATATGGTGTTTGTTTAATTTTTAAAAAAATTATATTTTGAACTTAAGTAATCATTTGTTTTAATTTTTATTTTTGTAGAAAACATATTTATTAGCAGTTAACTATTTTTTAAATATAAATCAAGGGTTTTGCATTAGTTTTGGTTATTTAAAAGAAAAATTATATGATTAGTTCACGTAATTTTTTTATCTTAATTTTACTATTTTATATAGCCCGTGTTATATCTATTTGTATTAAGTGTGTTTTTTAATTATAAATTATATGATTAACAAGATCAATAATACATATGCCTAATTATTAATTTAAATGAGATCAATTATTATTTGTTGACATATTACTATGCATGATTACTAAGCATTCCCGCTAAATATCTTTTTAACCACTATGTAGTCCATATTCATCTAACAATACAGCTATACATCATTTATGAATAACAATTAATTTTTCATCCAATCAATACACAACAATACTTACAAAACCTCCACATGTCAGAGTATCTTTAGAGACGATTTTCAAAAATGATTTTGGCGCTAATAAATTTCTTACCACAAAAAATAAAATAATTTATAAGTTTGTAATATTATAGAATATCCGTAATTAAATCAATTTAAATATAGAATTTAAAGTAGTTAATTTATCACATTATCTCTATCAAGATCTTTCTCATAAACATCATGTCTATAGATGCAAACATTCACATTATTCACATTTTCTATATCATTATGCATCCTGTACATCACTATAGAATCATCAATTCCAAGTCCCGTGTCTGATACAAAATCAGACCAGCCTTTCCTAAATCTGCAATGGCCTCCAACCCTTTCCACCTCACATTTCCATTCCTTAGTGGTGAACCTCAGACTGACAGAGTTTCCATGTTTGAAGTTTTTGTAGAAATTCTCTGTTCCTGACTTCATTGTCTATCATATATGCAAAAAATTGTTCAGGTATCCAGCATATACACACTGGTATTAAAGTATGAATGCGACCTGATATGGAAAACAATTGCAAATAAATTCTTACCAGATCAATCCCATCACCTTGCAAGTCTGCATAATTTACGCTAATACGGTAAACTTCAGTTTTGTTCAGGAAACCATCATATAACAAAGCGACAGATTTCTGAAACTGAATGTTTCCATAGAAAACCATGAATTCTTCGTCTTTACATTCCGGTTTATTTAACATCCACTCATTTGGTTCTATCGTCGAGTAGTTTATCTCAATTGTCGCTTCCTTATATATCTTGACATTAAAGACCCCATTTCCATGATAATCAAATAAAATAAGATCATATATCGTAATTCCATAAAACTCCATAAAGCGAGCAAGACCACATATTTTTCCGATTTCTGAATCATATCGAGCACGCCATTTATGTGTTTTACAATATATCTTCAAGCCAGTTGGAATTCTTCCATCACAAAAACTTTTAAAATCCTCTGGCACTCTCTGATCAAGTACCATTAAATCAAATACATTTAAAAATAAACATAAATTTGACACTATATAAATTAACGCTGTAAAATATACACTATAGACAAAAAATCGATTCATACCTCCATTGTAGAGAAAGAGTTTGATTCTACCGAGAGTGTTGTCTCGTTGGTGAAAAGAAGTTACTTTTTGCTTGAAGAAGTTGAGAATCCAAAGTCAGAGTAGTAGTAGTTTTCTTATCTGGGCTTTTTATAAGACATGACTTTGATTTTATGTGGGCTTCTTTTAAGATAGGAGTTTAACATATCTCAAAGTCAACTTATTTG
Source organism: Apium graveolens (assembly GCF_009905375.1). Lineage (NCBI taxonomy): Eukaryota > Viridiplantae > Streptophyta > Magnoliopsida > Apiales > Apiaceae > Apium > Apium graveolens. Next base: position 207,440,653 of record NC_133656.1, read on the forward strand.
AGTTGTTTGGGTTTTTTAATTCTTTTGATATTTTCTCCTTTTTTATAATTTAAAAAAAACGATTTTTACAAAATAGTGTTATATATTATGTTTTAATATAAGTGGGTTTTTGTATTATTTTGATTTTAAAATAAAATATTGCAATAAATTGCATGTTATGTAATATTTACTGGATTTTTTTAAAAAGTATTTAATTAAAAAAAAATTACTCAGTTTTGTTGTACATATTATTAAAATATTGACTATTAAAAAGGTAAAAGATAATTATTAAAATATGAGTTAAGTGACTTTTAATTGATTAAAATGTGAGAGAAAGAAAACTAAAATAAAATAATGAGATTTAACGTTAAACTATAATATCAATTTTATATTTCAAAATAAACGGAACCTAAATAACTGTAATAAATAAATTAAATAAAACTAGAAGATAACCGTTTATGTTATAAAAAAGACAAACATCGAGAAAAAATTAAAAATTGAAGAAATTTGGAGCGTGCGTAGCGCAGGCAAAATGTCCCTAATTTTAAATAATAAGTACTTCCTCCTTCTTTTTTTAGTTATCACATTATTTTTTATCAGTTAAATTAATTAGTTTTTGATTAAATATTAATTATATATTTTTTTTTAAAAAAACTGAAAATTTTATATTAAAATAAATCAAATATTCTTTTCAAGCATATATTTTTTTTATCTTTTTACGTATAATATATTAATAAACGTCGATCAAATTTTGATCAATTTAATTTTATAAAAAATTAAATGTGGTAATTAAAAGGAGGCGGCGAGAGTAACATAATCATCCGGTGCTATACATTTCGTCGTGAATCACGCCTCCAACTTTTATTCCATCACATTAAACAATCGCATCTCCAAGTTTTATTCGATCACATTAAATAAATTAGCTATTAAAAATATAATATTTAAATAAAATTACTATAATTAATGTTTAAATTAACATATTAAATGAATGAGATGGAGTGAGTAGTTATAAGTATTACATTTGTACCTCGATAAAATAAAATTCGTAAAAATAATAAACTCGTTAAAAAATAATTTTTTTAGGTCCCAATGTAGAGGTCACGGTATATTTTTAATTCTAATGAAATAATAAATACATTAAAAATATTTTATTTTGATCCCAAATATATTAATTTAATACAGTTTAACTATATTTTTTTTGAAACAATAAAAAAATAGTACTCATAAGTACTTAAATTTATTCAAATTTTCTCCATAAAAAGGTGACTAATACCCTTTGATATAGAATAAGATTTTTGAAATTAAAAATTGGATATCTTTCTTATTAAAAATTGAATACTAAAAATTGTATTGGGCACCCATTTACGGGTAGTTTGATTCGCCAAATTTTAGAGTCAGATATGAGTTTTAACCATTCAAGTCTAATACGTAACCCCATACCTAGTGTTTGTTTCACTAAAAATGAATTTGATACTCATTCTTAAACCTATACCCAACCCAAGTAGGAAGGTAGATATGAGTGAGTGGTATAAATATCAATTTTAAATCAACTATTTTAATTTGTATTTTAGTAATTAAATATAAATGTTTTATACTAAAATCAATGTATGAACCAAAAATATATTAAAATTATAATTAAATTAATATTTATAATTAAATTAAAATTATTGACTTAAAATATTGATTCAATCACTCAATCAAACACATGATATGAGATATGATACATGATCCTCATCCCATAATAACCTGATTCCTAATTGCAACCCGATATCACATCTTAAACCAAACAACCCCTTAATATATATCAGCTTGTTAGAACCCGTAATTTTAGTAGTTCACCTTGTGGTATGGGAGCACGCTCTGGTTCTGTCTAATCGTAGGATTAAACCGGAACCGCAAAAATATATATATATATATATATATTTGATTTTTAAAATTAATAATTGCAATAACCCATTTGAACTAGGTTTTTGTTTAAAAAATTTCGGTTCAATTGTAATCATTCAGTTCCGATTATAAAACTGCTAAATACAATTTAAATAATATGAGATTGCAGTGTACCCCAAATTTATTTTTAAATACAATTTAAATAATACGAGATTGCAGTGTACCCCAAATTTATAACTAACGGACATATAATTAACTAAAAACTGATTCTACTTCAAACATAAATTATTTGCAGGACCTGGGGATAAGAAAGTCCTCTCCAAAATCATAACAAACATATAATTAACCAAAAACTGATTTAACTTTATGATAAATGTTCAACATAATGAAAAAGTACAAATAACTTAATACTTGTACTATTTAAGAAATTTTGAAAAGACTCAACTGCCTCTTACATTGCTATCTAATGAGAAAGACATTAAAAGTACCTGTAAGAAAAATATAGAATAATTTAGGAACAGGCATTAATAAAATTGAGGGACGGTGCATTAACAAATAACAACAATACTTGTTTTCCATCCAAGTTATACAACTATAAATTTTAAAAAATTCTGAAATAATATATTAATTATATATATAAAATATAATAATTATTTATTAATAATAATATTAGCAATGGGTTTAGTTTTTATCGGTTCGGTTTGAAGGCATAACCGAATCCGAGCCATTTAAATCGGTTCAGCTTTTTATTTTTCGATTTAGTTTTGGCTCGGTTTTTTTTCGAATTTTTTCGGCTTTAATTTGGTTTCGGTTTTAAATCGGCTAGGAGTCTAGATTTGATTTCAAATAGGTTAACCGTTTGTAGAATTAGTCGATATGCGCTTATTCTGCCATCTAGTTATAAAAAAACAAAACTAGTTTAAATTTAATTCAACAACTTATATTTATTATTTTTTACAATATTAAGTGAACAAATTTAAGTATTTAATTCAAATAATTTTTTACCAAAAAAAATAAAATATAAAATTTGTGCATCGTTCGAATTTTAAACTAATTTATATTTGAATAGACAAAACATTAATAGTTTCATTGGTCGATCGGTCAATTCTAATCCTATTTTATATTGAAATTTTTCTCTGACAATTTAAATTCTAATTTATATTAAACTTTATATTATTGTAATTGATGTTTAAATCAACTTATTCTACCAATTTAAATTCTAACTCATACACAGCTATATATTATTATAGTTATCGATGTTTAAATCAACTTATTCAAGTTTAATTTTTATTTAAGTAATTTCTAAAAAAACTTTATCATAACAACCGATTTAATTAATATTTCTATAAATAATTATTGTCTCAAAATAAAATAAAATAATTTATATTTTTCATACGGGTTAAAATAAAATTAAATTATTGATCAGAGATATAATAAAATTTAAAAGTAAACTAAATATAAATAGTTATATTTGGTTGAAACTAATATATATCGAGATAAGATAAAATAATAAAAACTACTGATGTGGCTAAAAGAAATATTGAACTATGTTTAAACAAAATACCATAACCAATTCATGCAGGCTAAAAAAATATTATACAATAGATCCAAACTAAAAAATTAAAATCAAAATATAATTCAACCAACTAAAACAACATCATATATACTATTTATTCATATGAAATCAAAGTTATCCTATTAATCGGGATTTAAAAAATTATAATTAAACAAAATGTAATTAGTTGAATTTGGTTAGTGTAACATGTCTTGGGTTAAAACATAATAATGTAAAGTATCGATTATGGTCTTCATTAAAACAAATTAATGTAAACTCCTGATCCGGGATAAATCACAATAATATAAACTATTGATCTAGAATAAAATAAAATTAATATAAGACTAATCATAATTTCTATTCTATTAATCTAAATTAAACTTAATTTTTACTTAAATCATAATATTTTTTTGTGAACACACATAAAAATATTAATAAAGTTATATCGTTCATTCAATTATATTATCTTTTTAAAATATCTCTAATAAAAAAATAATGTATATAATATATATGTATTAATATATATATATATATATCATGAAATCATAAAATTTAAAAAATTTAAGTATTCAATTTAAATTAACATTACAAAAAAATATATAATATAAAATCCGTGCATCGCACGAGTTTTAAGTTAGGTACATTTATTTATTAATATTAATAATCAGTTCAGTTCGATTTTATCGATTCGGTTGAAACGTATAATCGGAACCGAGTTATTTAGATCGGTTGGATTTTTTATTTTACAATCTCGGTTTCAAATCGATTTTTTCTCGACTCGATTTTCTCTGATCTCTCTGAATGCGGATCGATTTTAGTTTTAATTCAATATTTTGCTATACATAATATGAGTAGTCAAATAAGCTCCGCTGAATTTTAAAATTTGAAAGTGGTAAAAATTCGGCCTTAAAAAGAGAAATAGGATTAGGGAGGGTATAAATTCCGGGGAAGACTAAACGTCAACTTGGTTTTAAAAAAGCGTGCTGAATCACATGCCCTCAATTTGGTGATAATACGTGCCAGATTATTTAGTCCACCAGTTTTGGGGGCCGGCCGTAGTTGTTCCTTTCCTGTTTTACCAAATATTTAGTGGATCACATAAACCAGCCAGCGCTACAAGGAGTTTATCCAATTTTTAGCGGTGGATAACTGTTACGGGCCAGGCCCACTGACCTTTTGCCAACTCTTGGAGTAAGCATCGTTTGACACGTGGTGAGATACTAGCCGCATATTTAAGATGTCAATTTTTGTTGCACTATTTAGGTAGTCATTGGGCCTGAAACGAAAAGATGATAATAGTAACAACCGAATGCAAATTGCAACTCCTTGTTGCATCAACATTGCCTACCTGTTTTTTTTGTCTACTTTTTCCATAATTGTTGTCATTATCAGCAAGTTTTAGGTCTTAAATTTTATAATTAGTCGTAATTTATAAGTAAGTTGTAAATGGTAGGCATGAGCAAAACTAAATCGAAAATCGAAACTAAAATCAAAATCGCAAAAAATCAAATGAAATCGCATTATTAAAAATTCAACCAATTAATAATAAACTGAATAAAATCGAACCATTAATATGGTTGTGATTTAAATTTATTTTTTTTAACCGAATACAAACCGAATCGAACCGAATAAATTTAGTTATATATTTTTAAAATAATAATAATAATAATAATAATAATAATCATTTTCTAGGTTCAACCGGGAGCCCCCATGTTTGCGGTCTCCGGCTCTTGCTAAATATATTTTTTATTGATTTTACTCTGTTATGAATATTGTGATTTTAAATAAAAACAATTTTATTGTAAAAAAATAACTTAAGAACCAGCTATTTTGCAAGTCCAAAAACCATTTTAATGATGTCGTAAAGAGCTGGCCTGAAAGTAAAATTTGATAACCGGACTCGGTACAACAATCATACATGGTAACACTTAAGATACACAGGCCCGTGAAGGACACAATATTAGTCATCAACAACTGAAATGTTCATGTCTATTGTTATTATTTTTTTAATCTACTGCTGCTTTTTTTTATACTATGCTATTTTGCAAAATTTTATTTCTTTGCACATATTTTTTTTCTAAATTTTAACATGTATCTAAAATTAAATAGAGAATTATTTTTTTTAGTTTGGTTATAAAACCGAAACCAAATCATTTCAAACCAAAATCGTAATTATAAAATCGAAACCGCACCAACGATGTTCGATTTGGTTTGAATTTTGATTCAATAAACCACATAAATTTGGTTACATTTTGGTTGCCGGTCGAAACCGAACCACGCTCATCCTTAGTAAACGGTATGACCTTCCCCGCTCATCAGTAAAAGGAGCTCTATAATTTAAATTTTTTTATGGAAACATTATCAAGTGGCTACCGTGGTAGTTGAATTTTTCAATTTTAATTTTAAGTGACATTGAAGTTCATATATTTTCGAAAATTATTACACACTCTTAAAATTGTCTCAAAAATTTTCTCAACATGTGTCACATATATAATTGGTTATTTTCGAAATCAAAACTTTTCGTGTGTCATCTCATTTAGAAAAAAAAAACTTTTAAGAAAAGCTTAAATCGATTCTATAAGTAATACACATACAAAATATGTATTTGGTTTGAATTTAGGGAGCATCTATCATCAATTTCGTTTAATACAAGAGTATCTCCAATATTAAAATATAAAATGATTGACTAGGATTATTTTGTAAAATTTTAACCAAGGGTTTGATAATATAATATTATACATGAGGATTTTCTTGATTTGAGAAATATAGCCAACCAATTTTTTTATATATATAATTTGTGCTAGGGATATACAAGATTATAGTGCAATAATTTTTACATATTATCTGAAATTGTCAAGTACCTGACACCTAGATGTGATCTATATCTATCTATACTATAATATTATAAACGAAACATGGATTCGTTTGGCCGGTGGTTAGTTAATGCCTTCCTAAAATGGTTGTTAACACTTTCAAAAACAAAGTTAAAGTAAATATATTCTATTAAAAAAAATCATGTATTTGATATAATTACAAATTCTTTGAATGATAATCCTACTTGATTTCTATTCTATCGCACTCAACTTTTTTTTTCACCTTTTTCGTTGGAACTAAACAACTCCAAAATTAATTTTAATAATTTAAATTTAAAAATAACAATTTATTAACAAATCAAGAACAAATTAAAAAAAATCTTTATCACATCATCTACATACACCAAATCAACCGCATATACTTTTCCGATAAACGCCCACGGCCGGAGGACTTTTTATTACTTTAACTATTTAAAATTTGAATCCGTCAATAACACGATATATAAATTATTAACTTTGTCATGAATTTCATTAAAACATAATTATTATCTGCTATAATTTAATTTTATATAATAAAAAATAATAAAATAATAAATATTATAGCAATTTGCACGGTTATAAGCTAGTATAGATTGTTTAGATAAGAGTTTTATAACCGGAGATGCTTTACATTATTTTATAAACTTATCCAACTGCACACACGAATTAATTTTGATATTGGGCTGAATTCATTTTGATATAGTGCTAAGATTTGCATTAGAGCACTACACTCAAAATAGCATCAAAACAAGCACCTCTAGAAGAGATAAACAGGCCAGAAAGGAAATAGACAGAGTGAGTACTCAAATATTAGTACCTAGTAAGAATAAATCCTTAATAATGAGTGATGAAGCAACTGCAATTATGAATACAACAGCTGAGTCAGTTTAAAACCTTGTTTTATAGTATTTGCATTAAAGAAATGCATTCCGGGCACTTGACACTGTCAACTAGTTCAAATTTTTAAGCTGGGTCAATCCCTAGATCTCAAGAACCAAACAAATACCAGAAGTGGTTCTTAAATTAGTAGATCGATAACTTGATGCTGTTTTCAGAGTTCAAGAATTACATAATGAGAGTCTGCAAGGTTTTAGCATGCCTATACCCTCTCTCTTTTTATTTGCCAAATAGCCTATACCCTTTTGACAATGAGAAGTTGTAAGTTCAAGTTTCGGTAGAGACACGTGAGTGACTGACTGGTAATTGAACTTAATGTGAGGGAGGGAGGGAGGGAGGGTAGTTACCAGTAGGAACGCCAAAACGCATAAGAGGGGATGAGGGATCATCACACCACTAACAGCATAATAGAAAACATCAATTACTCTATCAACTCCAGCCTCATTTGCTCTATACTTATTTAAAATGAAAACCAGCCCTGCTCTATACAAAATTAAACATGAAAACCATATTCTGCGTATCAATATAAACTACATATCTCATACATGGGGAATAAATCAAATGTTTAATTCCTCAAATCAATTATGAATAACAGTTAGCGGTGCATCAATGTTTTAAGGATGAACAAGGTACAGTAAATTATAAACATGTCCTTGAAAAACAAAACTGCATCCCAAACACCTCTTGTATTATGTGAAAATCTTTAATCAAATGTGGCAAACAACTTGCTTGATATGCTACTACAGATGATGTCAAAGAAAATACCTCCTCAAAAGCCAATTCATCTGCTGGTAGCTTCAGCAGCAAAAAAACTAACTGAAACCCCAGATAGCTCACCGCCTGAATTTCAGCCTTTCGCTTTCTCTTGAACATAATAATTAACTCATTAACACATATTGATAAAATCCTCTTTCAACAAATCCTTACAAGTACCCTGCTCTGTAATAGGCAGCCTACATTGCTCACATACCTGATACTTATCTCCCTACCACATAAATATCAGTAGTCAAATTATGTGCACCATCATATGACTCGCATCGTTAAACCAACAAAATCGACGATCCACCAGAGACAGAACAGGCAACTTCAACTTCCATGTGAACAGCCTACAGGCAGTATCAGGTTTCCCCTTGGCCAGTTAGCCGCCACAATTAGAATCCGATCATAAACCTATTTTGCACCAATCACGATGCTATGTGGAATGGCCTTTTCGCCTATTCCCACATCATAGATTTAACCATATCAAAAGTATCACTAAAAAAGTAAAAGCCTTAGCACAGCACTCCATTTCAGCATAAAACACATTAAGGGCATGCGTTACTAGTGTTATAAAAAACCTAAAATCATTTGTTGCTGATTGATATTTAATACCCATTCATTATTATTTTTTATGCTTGAATATTCAGTCAATAAATGTATAACTTATACTTTATCAAAAACTAAAAGCAATAAACTCAAACTATCTTAATTATATGTTTCAGAGGATCATATAATTTTCATCAACTCAAACTAAAAACTTAAATAAAGTCGAGAATATAAATACTATATTTCTAATTTCCTGAAATTCTAACTTACAACTCCTTTTAAGGTCATAATAACTTTTTTCTTGACAAACATACCAATAACTTGATGCTAAGAAGTTGGTTTGGACTTATAAGCACCATTTTCCAAACAGACCTGAAATGAGACCTATTACCCCCAAAGGTCAATATACAATTCATATCCAAATTGGTGTTAAATGGATTCCAAACAAAAAAAGCTTCACACCAGTGTAAATTAGGCGAGTCAGATTTAGGGGTTTTTTGAATGGGAGTTGACACTGTTGATGAAAGTAACATTTGGGATTGGTGGGTTGCAGTTCCGAATGATGTCCCATGTAATGTACCGAGCCAACAACATTACAGACTAGCCTTATATTCTTATTTTTAGTACTAGTTTACTCTCATTTTTTTATAACTAGCTCTGAATAAAAGTTCGTGTATAATGTTAATGGCACCTACTCAAAGAAAAGATAAGTATATCAAACAGCTTGGCAGCAACTAGCAAAGACCTTTTGCGGAAAAATATTGTAGCCAATGCTTTGAGCGGATATGTTAAGTTTTATATGTTGATTAACAAAAATGTGGCTAGGAGTAAAAGATCTATTTTAGTATGTTACAATATTTATGCAAACATAAGTCATCTGTGGTTCACATTCTACATTTACAATAGTTTTAATATGGGGAGTCTATGACGATATTTAGTTCCAATATTGCATATGGATATAAAAATGTGCTGAAAATGATAAAGAGCAAAAGTCCTCGAGTCCTTTATAATTATGTTTCACTACTATACAAGTTGACTATATATCGTTTCTATGGTTGTGAAAAGAAGAAACCTTAGCAGGCAGAAGCAGGCCGTTGTGCTTGCTAATCTCGTGGTTCTGCATCTTCCTCTAATTGACAGTGTATCTTAAATTTTATGAACCGGAAATACAACAGCATGCAAAACAACTTTTTAATGCTCCCTTATGAACAACATGCTTTAAGAATATCTTTTATATCTGGATCATCCCCTGCTTCTTTGTCCTGTGTAGATCAAGGTAGCACGGCAAACATGATATGAATCAGACTGTCATTAGTGAACAATACAAAAAGGAACTATGTAGATGATGGGAATTGAAAATTAAATACGAAGAATAATTCAGAAGTCTAGGATGCTTCCAACACAAAAGAATTATTAGGCCTATAAGCTACATGCATGATGCATCTAGAATCATAACAGAGATATTTTGCCAAGTTAAATCTTTCAAGTGGTATATGTGCATTTCAGAGAAACCTTGTGAAGGTATGAGATGTTACTTATCCCTGGTCCAGCAACTAGGATTCCGCCTTGCTGCCTGAGATTGAGAATGCAAGTACAAATATAAATTCCGTTACAAGTACTAAAATAGCATGATAGTGATGGCCAATAAAAGTACTACAATTTTTTTTTTGACCTGATTATGCAGATGATGCATCAGTATACTCATTGTCTGCCATATGACGGTAATTGAGAGGAACCATAACATAAATTTTTAAAAGATTGCTAATCAAATAAATTATCACAAAAACCAAATAAGTTGACTGAAATAGAAATTATTAGAATTGTGATGGACTTAAAACAAGTTGCTTTAATTATCTATGCAACTACGTAAAGAAATCAATTTGATATGGAATTATGTAATTTGATTGAGCTGCGGCATTCTAATGCAAGTTTATCATGTCCTTGTGTATCTGAAAATTTGTAACTACACATTATCAAATATAGTCTACATACCAACCACCTCTTTCTCTGGTGTCTTTTTCGAAGGAAATCCCCCAGTCCTGACGATAACCTTCCATATATAATTGAATAATCTTCAAACCTGCCTAGAATGTTGGAAAGAGAATCTCTCATACTTCCAGGACACATGTTCAATAAAATAAGTGCCATAATACATACAATATTGACATACCCCAGGAGTAAATGTTGTTGTAACTCCAGAAACAAAACTCAAGGCCTTGTATGACGAGTATGCTGGATCTGCATACACTTCTGTAGATAAAGTAACATTTGTTGTGCCACATTAAGCTCAGGCTAATAATTCAATTTGGTGGACTTTGTAAATTATTTTAAGATACGGAATGACAAAGTAAATGGAAATAAAAGACCAAGTATCAGCTTTTAGCCGGGTCATTAAGCAAAAATAAGGTAGAATAGTTCCACGCATGAAGATGATTAAATATTAAGATGCATGAATATAACAGTTAAATTGTAAAAGTTTGTAATTGTGATTTTAATTAGCAAAAAAACAAATAAAATTTGACATTGTTTTGACTCGGCAATTCACCAGGATGAATAAAGATCCAAGGGCACAAGGAATGCACATGCACAATAATACGAGCACAGATAGACAAATCAATAGATTGTTATATCAGATTTAAAAATTGTTTATTTTAAATATATAATTGACTAACAAGGTACGTAATAATTAGTTATGATAATCTGCCTTGTAGCAATAAATGTCTTGAGTGCATTGGAACTAAGAGGAAAAGGTCCTAACAATTCGGATAGACTAGGTACAGGCATAGTGTCCCTTTAGTTGCTGAACCTCATAAAAATATGAAGATTTGTTCTTATAGCTTTAACTTAGTTTGTGATATGCTTGAGAATGAGATAGCCAAAAGAGTACTTAAAAGCTCGTACCTCCCTTAAAACCTGTTTGCTCAGCAAATGTTTTTGCCTGCATAGGATTGATGACATACTCAGAAAGGGATTTTCCACTATGACAAATGAAATTCTCTGATCATTTAGTGGCACATGTTACTCTGTGGTCGTAAAAAATTTCAAGCTAATAAACGTGCCTAATGATAATGCATCAACTTCAGATTAGGACATACCTGATCTACACTACCAGGTCCAATTATAACAAGTGTCACCCCAGATGCATCCATCACGTCCTGTTAAACAAATAGGGAATTTAAAAATATTCTTATTCAGTATCACATTGACCAGTTAATTAAGTGGAACCATCGGGACTATCTGTGTGGCAGACGCCATAGAAAATATGAAGGAAAATAAGAAAAGTAGGCAATGTGGATCAAGGTCTGCCTGCACAAGAAAACTGATTTCACCTGCAAACATCCGTCAAGTCCATGATATCGAGAACCAAAATACGAGTTTTCAAAGAATAGTGAACCAAAAACTAAAAGAAAGAGGGAAATCAAAATCGGCATCCTATCCACACACTATCACCCCACATTCAACGCTCATTTGAAACCATTAATAAGCATAACCCGATCAATGTAAGAAAAACATGAATGAGCAGGGAAATAATACCTTTTTATCAGCAAGATAAGCAGCTCTTTTTCGACAAAGAACACACCTGACATTCAAATACACCAAATTATAAAATTAAAACGAACCAAACTTGATAATGCAAATATAAAGAGTACGAAAAGTAAAAAAATAAAAAGAAAAAAGGGAGAAGAGAGGACCCAAAATGGCGAGCAAAAGCAACAACAGCCTTTCGATCCTTCCACAAATCAGAAATTAAAACAGAATTTCCATTCAAGTCAAACACTTCAACTCTTTGAAGCAAACTTGTTGTGTCTTCACTCACTACACTAGAACTTTCAACTCCTCGTCCTAAACACACATGGTTTCAATATAATTACATAAACATAGAAGAAAATGTAAGAATGAACATGAAATAATGAAAAGTACATGGAGTTTGATAAATAAAGGCTTACCAACAGAGGAAGATACGAGGGTGCGAGTTATACGAGGAGAGACGTTGAAAAGGTGGTTGTTGTTGGAGGAGAAGCAAGGGAGTGTGCGTTTGGGTAAAATGTAAGAATAATTCGCAGAGCTGCTTTTTTTGTTATGGTGGGTATGTTTATTTAGAGAGAAGGTGTTGGGTGGAACTAGAGTTAAGGACGCCATGAAAATACTGTAACAGGGGAGCTGTCTTAATTTAATCTGGTTCAAGAGAACAGGAGCTGCTATCGTCACTCGTGGCTGCTATTATCACACGTAAACATACTGTACTATGTTCGAGTATGGAAGGTACAATCCTATATTTAATCTTCCCGTTTTTCTAGGTCCTAATCCAATATTTAATTTTCCTATTTTTTAGCAGGATTCATGTTTTATGGATTATTAAAATTTTATTTGTGAAATTTTTTATACGCGTTTTATCACTATTAATCAACTTTTAATTAATAAAATTTTAATAATTTATCAAATAATGAATTTCTTATTCTCATTGAAATAATTATTTTACTTTTGTATGTGTTATTTATTGGAAAAATTATTTTTTTAGGAAATCTAATCTAGTTCTTACAATTACTTTACAGTTTACAGTTTAGTGTATTACTTAAACCATATCATATGTGTTAATAATACCCATACTATGAAGTACTATGAAGTATGTTTGTGGATCTTTAAAAGAATAAATATTTGGTATTGCATTTATTATAATTTACTAATAACTTATAATTATAGTTTTCTTTTACATTTGCTACTTGATCATATTATTATATAATTTGCTACTTGATCATATTGTTATATAATATTTTTTAAATTAACATGTATGTGATGGCTTAATTGGCTAAAAAGTGGTTAATTATCCTCTTGTTCACATGTTCGAATCATACCGTAGAAAAAATTATGATTATGTCTCCTGAGTTAGAGTCTGTCGTTTAAATGCGGTTTACCTTGGTTCACGTGGTTTACTTGCTATTGCGTGGGCCTGTAGGGATTACCCAGTGCGCACCCGAAAGGTAGCGGTTGCAGATTACCTACGATAAAAAAAATTATATCGTTAAATACACACGATATGAACTAGGGTTAATCAAATTGAAATCAATTATTATACATTTACAATTGAATATATTCAATAGTTTAATATATATATATTTTATCCAAATTTAAAACTGACAACATATATTTAATTTATATGTATAAATTATACAATTTGATTGGATCCCTTCTATAATATTTATAAGAATATAATCAGATTAATCACGAAAAATATCATAGAATTACTTTATAAAATTCTAAAATGATTTGTAAGTTTATAAATCACGACAAATATTTATGACAGTTGAGTCGAATTTATAAAAAATAGTTTGAAAAATAAATAAATAATATTATTGAATTAATATATGGAGGAAGGTTGAAATCATTCACGAATAAAAGTCGCCAATGATTAAAATAACGTTATAATAATCCCTATAATATAAAACAATCCATATATGACCTATATCAACACGATCATCAATATAACATGTTCTCAAATATATATCTCATGTAACATATATGTATTTTTAACTACACGTCGTCGCCATGAATATAACAATCTTGTACGGAGACTTTAATACAATATGAATGAAGTTGGAGGGAGGCATTGTCGATTCAAAATACAACAAGTTTCAATTATCGTACACCCATAAATATTTGACTTACACAAATTACAATTAGTATAAAAAAAAAACTCAAATATTGCATTTACCCAAAATATATCATAACCGTAATCATTAAAGACTCAAAAGAAAAAAAAGTGAAACGCTACAAAGTATTTCATCACTAAAAAGTTAAAACAATCATTGGATATAAGTTGGTTCGAATAATATTTTCACTACACTTCAACTAAATTATTAAGCACTATACATTTTATTTTTCAACAAAACTCGTGCTAAAGTTTTTTTAAAAATAAAAAGTTACTTATATTGTATTTTTTCATGATACAATCTAAGAACAAAATGTATATACGTTTAATGGCCATATATTTTCTTATTTTTTTAATTTTTAAATACTTACGCCTATTTTTAAAATTGAAAGATGAAAAAACTGATAAATAAACCACCTTAAGTAACTGCAAATAATAACTTGTTGGGATCAGTGAACAAAATGATATATGGGCTCCATTTCAGTGACCAGTTTAATATTTAACATATTGAAAATATCAAAAAATTACATGATATTATATTAAAAATATCATTCCGAAACTAAGTGCATTTCAAATTAAAATCATAAATATATTTCATTATCCAACACTTTGAGAAATACACTGCCACATGTGTCTCGTAGTGCTTACACCTTACAAAAGTTAACGACAATAGTGATTCCGGTACAAAGTTGAAAAAACAGAAGGATCCTGAATTGCCCACAAAAATGTTTTTCCTTTTAATATAAAAAGATATTATGTATTCTACATTCATACTTTAGAACTTTGCATTTTACAATCTATTTTCCTTTTCATAAAAGATATATAAATGTAATTGTATATTTTGGATAATTGTAATTTTAAGTTTCCGATTTTATTCTACTTTTTTCACATTCAGCTTGCATGATTAAAAACGTAAAAATTTCATTACAAAATGAATTTTTTTATTATTACTTAATATCTCACATCTAAAATAACAGTCGATGGGTATTTGATGACTACTAGAGAATGGCTCGTGACTCGCACGGGTTATTATACTAGTTAGTATTGGAGTGTAAAAGCTATTTTAATCCCAATTTTTTTTTTGCCAAATCATAAAAATGTCTATAATCATTTTTTTCATATTAAATTGGACTTGCTCTTGCACTAAAAAAGAGGTAATCTACACTAATTGAAAAGACATATTATAAAATTGGAACAAATATATTAAAAACATCTTTAACAATGTATCTTAGTAAATTACTTATAAACATTATAAGAATTAGAAATTAGGTTATTAGTGATTTAGGATATTATACGTTACGACAAATTTAACAATATTACTTAAGCAACTTCAATAGAATATTAACATAATTTTTGAAAATATAACTAAATAATGGATCCTAATTATTTAGTACATTTTACTTTATATCAATTTTAATAACATTCCCTATATTTGAATCATATTATTATTATATCATTATATTTAAACTCTAGTAATTTCTTTAAAATGTTCCAAAAATTGCTCTGCCGTCTAGGCACTGCTTAGTCATTAGACGATATTAAAACGCCTCTATTGGGACCTAGGCAGTGACTTACCATTTACGGTCTTTATTAAATTTTTTTAGTAAGGAATGGGGGTGAAGACCGTAGTCAGATTTTCGACTAATCTAAAACAGAATATCAAAGAATGACATGACTTAATTGTTTTTAGTTAGCGGACTTAATTACAAGTCTTTAATTAGTTGAGTCACCAAAATGTAATTTAACTTATTGTTTAAAAGGAAAAAAGGGGGAACAGAGTGCAGCTTGGAAAAGAAAAAGGGGGGAGAAGAGAATACCATTGGACACAAATATAACCGCCCCAATCGTAGGCTATCCTCCTCCTGGGCTACCCAAAATGGTGACAACTAGCATAGGCTCACAGCAGAAGGGGGAAAAAAGCCAGGCTGTTAAAACCCTAGCTAATCAAATTCAAACTGCTGCTCTACATTCCAACACTGACTCAGCTACTACTACTACTACTAGCATTGCTGAGAAAAAGATTCAAAGAGCTGATCGCTTTGGTATCCCCGTTCAGCTCTCTGAACAAGAGAAGCGTCATTCTCGCTCTCACAGGTAAACCTCTCTCTCTCTCTCTCTCTCTCTCTCTCTCTCTCTCTCTCCCTCCCTCCCTCCCTCCCTCCCTCCCTCCCTCGCTCTCGCTCTCTCTCTCTCGCTCTCTCCCTCTCTCCCTCTCTCCCTCTCTCTCTCTCTCTCTCCCCCTCTCTCCCCTTCCCAACGTAATCAAGTGGACGATTAACATAGGATGACTAAACGGTTGAATTATGTTTGAAAAATACTAGTAAATTTGCGTGCTATGATAATAATAACATTATTAATTAAATTATTCAAACACAGCCTTGGATAATTTGTTGCTATTTACCATATTTTAGAAATAACAACAGATAGTTGTTTCAGCTTCGGAATAATTTTGTTTTGCCTGCTGTTTCGATATATTTATGCTAGCGTCTCTTGTGGAATTTACTTCAAGGTTTCTAAAATTGTTGCTTAAACTTAATATCTGACAATTAGTTATAGCTTCTTTTCTTTAACTAGAGGAGCACGTAGCATGTTGCTTTTGTAGGTATACATGATTTTCTTCTCTTAAGCTTGACAGAATGCCATTATTTCATGTCCGATGCATCACTAACTCAAACATTTGGATTGTAATTTGATCCGTCGTGTTTAGGTTTGGAACTGGTTCTGGAGATGAAATGAACAAATCTGAGAAGGATAAGAGGAAGGCTAGAGCAGATAGGTTTGATTTGAATTTCTGTTAATCTACTATGGAATTAATTACATATTATTGTGCTTATTTAGATGTCCAGTCAGTGAATTATGTTGCGTTTTAATATTTTCCATGACAATTTATTTAACCCTGATCCTAGATTTGGGCTGGAGCAATCTACACCTGCTGAGGAAGAGAAGAAGAAGGCAAGGCTTGCCAGGTTTGCTCCAGTTGTAAAAATGGATTCAGTGGAAGAAGAGAAAAAGAAAGCCAGGGCACTCAGGTTTGTATCATAAAAATATCATAGAGTGTTAAACGAGTAGGAGATTTTATATATATGTAATTATAAGTGACGTGATTTACTGTTTACAATCAATTTCTGATGCTCTTAAACATTATCATTGCAGGTTCTCAGAGCTGTCAAGCTCGTTGTCTGGTGCTAATAGTAAAGGAATTGGAGTGGTAGGTCATTTTTTGCCTGGTTATTGATATGGTGCGTGATATATGTTCTTTTTTTGTTGCCAATTTGATTTGATAGAGGTTTTTATGCTTGCATTTTATTTTTAAAACTGAAGGCAGTTGTTTTTAACAAAGAAGGTGGGAGTATGTGAAGACAATTTCTTTGATTATATGGTAACATTTAATTTGAGTAGTTGTTAACTAATTTTTAAACTTATTTTGCATATCACATAGATATGCCTGTATCTGTCAACAGCTATGCACTAACTTTTATTTTGTCAATTCTCAGCTTAGAGACTCAATTTCGGTCAAGAAACCTATCTAAATTTCGGTTGCTTAGAAGCTGCTGCAGCATACAAAGGAGGGAACTATATACTTTCTAAACATTTAGTGGTAAACTTTGGCCAAGCAAGAGCCTGTAATACAAAAGTCTTTCTCATTTTGTAAAGACCAAGCTGACTGATGGAATGAGGGATAATTGTTCTGGTAAATCTTTTGTCATCCTATTTTTAGATCTAGTTTTTGAATATTTGTATATGGTATCATTAATATTTTGGTAATGTTAAAAGAGCTGGAAGTAGTTGTAATAAAGATAATACTCACAGCTGACGGACTTAACTATCACATTAGTGATGAATTTTTAGATGATGAAAGTGAGTGTGATTAAAAAATAAGGAGATGAAACTGAGTCACTACAGCAATGTATAGATGAAGTCTGAGTCACTACAGCAATGTATTGATGAAATCGGCATTTAGAGCAGGTCCAATGCGGAGGACCAAGTCACCTGACACATTCTTGCCACATAATTAATAATTGGACTTCACATGTAGATGGGTGATCTCGTCCAACCCACAGCCCAACTCCTAACTTTTTTATGGACCCCACGTGATTAATCTTATGTAACTTTCTTATGGCACATGCACAGCAAAGTTCACAGATATGCAATAGGATATAATAAAATAAGAGAAAGATAGGCAGTTGGTCAGACCCGGAAAAGTGGACCTGTCCAGTTTTTATTATTCTCGTCCAGTGCATGTGGCCTGACTAGTTCCTTTTCTCTTTCTGCCACATAAGGAGTTGGGTCTCCCATTGGACCTGCTCTTAGTGACTCCGTAAGAAGCATTTTTTAAAGGAAAACAAAGACTTTATGCAGGTAAAGGAAAATGATTTGCCAAATCTTAGAACCACGGACATGGAAAGATGCAATTTCATATTGAGAGACGGTTTAGGGACTTGTATATACAGTGCAGGTAGTTATAGCAGGAACTTGATCATACTGGGATGTTATACTGCTTTCAATTGTCAAACAATACTTGATTTCGATTTCCGGCTAACAAACTTTTATTTGCAAGCTTTTGTTTATTTGTTCGTCTGGCTAACAAACTTTTAAATTATTTATGATCTTTTAAAAATTTTAAACCAAAAAAAAAGAGTAAAAAAGAATATACACTCCACTTTGAGTCCAACTTTCCAATAATTCTTCTAGTTATATACTTTACAACGGCCCCCGAAAGTAAGTTGTAATAATTTCTGTACCACACAAGAGGTTAAGATAATAAAATCTAAATCAGAACCTCTTTAATCTTTCCGGACACAGAATGCAACTAATTCAAATGTTAGCTGCAGAATGTTTTATCACAATCCCATAACACCACTAGATTATGGTTGCATGTTGAAAGCTTTCGGAGAAGGTATGAATTAGAGAACATAATTTAAGGGCTATATAAAAATCACCAACCTACATTGGCATTACATTAACAGTACCTAAGCTTTTCTGATATTTTCCCATTTCCTTAGTGGTATTCATACTAGAAATGAGGATACGAAACCAATGAATAATGTTAACTACGACTTGGTAAGACCAGTAACTCCTCCACCTGCTTTTATGTTACACGTGGTACCACGGGAAGGTACCCTATTCATCAGATGGGAATCCAGAAATACGACAATGACTGTGATGTCATCATGAAAATGTCTCCTCACTCCTCTATCAATCTTCTTCAGGTCCGAGTATCTCATTTCTCTTTTCTTTGCAGCTATTCGAAGTGCAGCTTTAACAAGTCTCCTTGCAATTCCCTGCAGATGAAAGGGAACAATCTTTATCAAAAAAGAGATAAAGCTGTGTCTAGTACAAGTTAAAGGCTAGAGTACTAAACACCAACAACACATGAAAATTTGGTTGATTAATTACATGACTAGAAGTACAAACTATATTCAAGTGACTCTAATTTACAATTTGACCAAGCAAATCGCCTCGACAATAAAATGGTAGTAAACACTGAAAACTTACATATCGGGGGTAATTGTGGACAATATCAACAGCCTCTTGGTTACTAAGATGCTCCCACAAACCATCTGATGCAAAGATGAGAAACTGATCCTTGGCATTCAGTTTGTGTATAAATATTGTTGGCTCTGCATTTAGAATTGGTTTTTCAAAAGGCTCAGGCAGTCTAAACTTAGCCAATAGAGGCTCCCTATTAAATTCTGACTTCTTCAGATAGGCATCACCAATGGATCTTGATATCTGAAAACAAAATATAAAGAAACACATAATTACAATTGTTCTATAATCAGTACAGGTGAGCCTTTTTAACAGGAATACTATTTGACATTGCTTATGGTGCCAAAAGCTGGACCACTTCTACTGTAAGTGATGGAAGCTGTCTGGCAACAGGGCACCAATGACATTGATAGTTGGCTGTTTAATTAGTCTATGGAAGCCGCTTTAAAAGGAGATTGCAATGTTGTTTGAAAAGTCTTCAGTAACAAATTCATAGGGTTTTAGTGGTAGTCTAAATGTCGGGGTAGTGCAGTAAGAAACCATTTCTTTTGATATAATAGAACCTTAGTTCTATAGGTAAACCATAATTAAAAAAGAGGACAATATAAAACTACCTGTATGATACCCTTCACTCGCCAAACTCTATGTTTTAGAACCACAATTTGTGAATCATTTGGATGCAATGACCGCAGCTCATCTCTAACAGATTCCTCGCTCGCATTGTGCTCTGTTGATAGCTGTATAGCCATCATGCCTCTGACAAGCTTATCAGCCCTCCCCAATACCATTCTAGAGTCACCGGCATTGGCTACATACAAGAGTCCATCACAAATGACCCCAACCAAACAGCATGTCCCAACTGAAGCAATCTGTGGCTTAGTATGCCATTGCTGCCTTACAAGAGATAAAAATTCTTCTTCCGTTGCTAAGTAGGCCTTTTTGATAACAGATGCAGATACCTCTTGATGTTCAGAAGCAAATTCTGAAATACAGACCAGATCATTTTCAGAAGGAATTCAGAGAACAGAAAAAAGTAAATTTAGTTATCATGGTTAAAATAAGTTTTAATGCTTATATTCCACAGATAGTTTAGCATCAAAACCGTTTTACTCAGTTTACTTATATGACGGAAAAGTTAGTCTAAGCAAGTTGCTACTAAGTTACAGCCTACAGGTACATCATGACCGATTTGTTTGCTTTGAGAGATGCAAAGTGCGACTCAAGTATCTTTTGTTTAATTCAATGCCAGGCATCTTATCAAAAACGGAAAAACAATGTTGTACTAATTACTATATCAATTAAAATATTATTCTTTACTAAAGTTCTATACCAGGCATTCCACAAGGGAATAAGGGGGGTTTAAGTATATAACAGAAGCATAGCCTGCATGTTGCATGCAATGTGATTTTGCAGGAGAGCTTCGGTGTGTACCATGTAATCTATGTGCTCACATAGATTCACAATAAAATTTTCATATAAAAAATACAAATTCTGTTGTTATTATCATTTTTCTTATCACATATTTGAACCTTCTGAAATGAAGATTTGAATTTCACATTTCTAGTGACTATATTAATACGTCACCTTTCAAATTATCTAGCTCATCATGAGAAATTCAAGGTTATTTAATCCATATGATACTAACAAATTACAATCCAAAAGTACTATTTTTAAACTTGCAACAGAGAGTAATTCAATTTGTTATAGGTTGAATACCAATTCTATAGCACAAACAAACACAATTTGAGACTGCAAAACACTTTAAGATATATTATAATCAAAGCGAACGGGGAAATTCAACGTAAACGAGAACGTACTCTTAAAATTCGGGAAGAGGTTGTCATTTACAAACCGTGCAGTCTCTGGTCCTCCATGCCCGTCATATACCCCAACAAATGTTCCCAAAGGGCCAGACTGTTGTGAACTCAGAGGACCAGATACAAGTTGACTATGATCCTCCACTAAATTATTAGCCTGAATTACTGCCATCGAAAATTCTCCGTTTACATGGGATCCTAAATCTTTATACCACATCAATCCATTAGTCCGGCCATTGGCATCCCCGCCACCTCTACGACTTCCATCACCCTCCACAGACGGTTTCCAACAAGGCTTAATCATGATTCCCTCTTTTTTCAATACCCAACCAGTTCAATATATACCAAAAAAAGTACCCAAACTACAAACTATATACCCATCAAACTATGTACTATATATCACACAAAAACAAACCCCACACCAAAGATATAATAAATATTATCCAAATGATCCAGCAAACAATAAATTCATAAAATCAAGCCTGAGCTCTAACTTTTGTTTATGCTCCAAACCCACAACTTGAATTCTTGATACAAAATACCCACCAGCACTACAAAACTCTGACACCATTAATAAGCAACAAAACTACAACATTCAAGAAAGAAAACCAAATGGGTATGGGCTAATTCTACCAAAACAATTGTCCCTCAAGAAATTATAATAAAGCTTTGATTTTTAATCTGAAAAAAACAAGAAATTACCTTGAACCTTGGTTTATTATTTGTGGGCCTTCTCTTAGCTGTACAAACAACCCATTTAGATTTGATTGTGACAGAGTTTGTTCATGGATCAAAGAAATAGAAGGGATAATAAAAAGAAAGGGTTTTTGAGAAATGTTTAGTTAAACATTTGTGTCAGATGAGATCTTAGATGAAAAATGATGGGGTGGTGACCAAATTCAAGATAGATACACATGTATTGTGTGTAATTGGAAAAAGTTTGGATTTTTAATCAATTCATTACCAAACTGGTGCTGCTGATGCACACCTTGTTGTCTTGGTATTTATATATTGGTCTGAACCAGACCTTGTTTTCTATCTTGTTCTTTTTAATTATGTCAATGTCAATTTCTCTTTTGCTTTCTTGTTGGTTAGTTTGTTTTTGCATGTGGTTTATATTAGGGGTTTACACATTTCTGAATTTAGAGTTTTGTTAAGGGTAGTCCATTTATTTAGGCAAAATTTGTTAGTTAAAAAATGTTAGGTATTAGTGGTAATTCCTCTGTTTTATTCCCTAATATTATGCTTGATGAAATCCAAATTATTCTGTGTTTAAAAAGCAAACTGTTGAGGTTGACAAAGATGAGGTAGGTAAATACAAAGTTGCATGACCATTTCAATTCAATTCAATTCAATCCTTGTGACCAAAGTACTTCAATCCTGCTTAGTATAGGTAGATATTGTTGAGATTTGATAAGCAGAACATATCACATTCAAGGAACATATCCAGAAAATACACCATGCATATAAAAATCTAATTGAAAAATATAGCATGTGCGAAAGAATAGAATTGAAACACATATGATCAAAGTTTAAACAAAATAAGTATAAAACATTAAACATTTAAAGATTGAACCAAAATATATAGCACATACGAGAAACACAAAAAATATAGCACACACGAGGATCAAACCGGGAAAAAACCAAAAACACATCGAGCATGAGGATGAAAATGAATATCTACTTTGCATCTGGATTCTGCAGTAATAATAGTTAAGCAAGTTGCATTGTTTTTTAATGTCTAAGTTGCACATTGAAGAATAATTTCATTTCCAGACTACTACTTGGCTTTGATGGTAGAACAGTATTAAATAACTTTCAAGATGGCTATTGAGCAGGTTCAGAATTAGAGAAACATCTGTTATGATCAAATATAATGAACACTGATAACAGTTAATTTTTGCTGCTAATGTAATGCAAGAATCACATCAGTTAGGTACAATTAGAGATGCACAAAAGGCCCACCGGGCCGGGCCTTGATCGGGTGTTAAAAAACCCGGGCTTTGACCGGGCCGGGCTTTTCGGGCTTTGACTTTGACCGGGCCGGGCCGGGCTTTCCGGAAATTTCAAAGCCCGTTTGGGCCCTCGAGGCGGGCCTAACTGGGTTTTTTTTCGGGCCGGATCGGATCGGGCCGGGCTTTTTTCTAATAAAACATTACTTCGTTGAAAACATTTAAGTTCGGCAAAAAATAAACATCTTTATATGACATCTCTAGGTACAATAGTCCTACAGATAAATGGCAACCCATGAGAAAAGGGTACAATATAATTTATCTGTACTTGCTCCATTTGATGGTCTAAATTCACTGGATACTCTCACTAGTTGCTTCCTAGTGGGATTTAATTATTGTTGCTAATTATTCTCAACCTATTCTTTGGTCCAAATATGATAACAATAATAGCTTCAAATTGACTGATCACAATCCAATCTTCACTTGGAAATTGACCTCTCACTCCCCCATTATAGTTATGCCAAATTACTTGTTATCAACAGTATACACTTGACTGAAAGCTACTAGAAAGAATCGTGTTTAGTGAAAAGCAGAAACTTAAAGGAGCTAAGAAAAAGTTGAAAGCTTGACCAACTATTAGTAACAGAAGTGCCTTCAATATACCACAGGGTCTGATTTTCATATCATATTGTTGTCCATAATCTTGTTTGGTGTCTGCAGACCAGATTACTAATTATATTTAGCTCGAACGCGAGTTTATCATCTGACAGACTGATAAGGTGTCTGCATATCAGCTAAGCCTGCCACTGATATGTAAAAATCATCAAGATTTACCTAAACTAATGCAAGATTATAAATTGATAGTATCAATTTACACTTCTCTTGCTACATTAAACACGTAATCGCGGAAGAAGAGGCTATTGTTCCCCCACATCATAGGAACAACAGGGACATGCAATTATTTCTTGCATTGATTTTAAACCCTTGGCAGGAACAATTTGTTGTGATGTTTTCGATACATATAAATAGACATGCATAACACATTATGGGCTGAATGCTTGAATTTAGTACTTTAAGGACAGACCAATAAGCATATAGTTATGTAGTCTCAGTTAGTTTGTCTGCAGGATAGATTCATTCTTGTTTCTGCCACAAAATTTCATCATCTTCTGGAATAATCTATCAGAGAGATCACCACAAAGAGAACTAGATACAATTCAGAGTCTCCATGCTTTCTTAAATATTCGTAGGGCCCTGCTATTTGGAAGCTACATAGTGATAATTGTAATGCCATATTGCTGAAGTGACCAAACAATTCAGTAGTGTATTCTACAAAGCAACAAAGCAACAATGTGATATCACTTCAATTTATTTAAGGGGGGGGGGCTGTTTTATTGAGTGGACCTATCTCAACCAAAATGATATAAGCCAACAGCTGCCCCGTACCATGTGAGCACCCTACCATGCCTTCGCAATTGGAACTCCTTTAGTATACAAGTAGGAGGCAGTGGATGATGATACTGAACTGGACTCACTACTCTTGTCCAAAACACTCGAACAATAATTTGAAAGCAGTGATCCATCTGAAGCAGAAGATGATATATTAATGGACTCTAGTTTCTTTATTAGCGATTTCAGCTTCTCTTCAGCTCTGTTCCTTGATTTAATTTCTCTTCTTAACTGGTTCTCTAGTTCAATTAGCTGAAGAGTCAAAATATGAGTACAGATTGGTAAGTAACAGGAACTTGAAATAGGAAACATCACATAAATATATATATCAACCTAGGTCACCCTGACTCGGGTACAGAGGGTCGTGTACCATACATATGCGACTGTCAAACTCGGAAGTTCTGTAAATTTGTGTCCTAATTTCGAACAGGAGTGCAGACCCGGGACAATTTTTCAATAAATAGTTCATATCAGATAAAATTTCATAACAAGAATTTGACAATAGAACTCATATAAAATATATCTCTATGAGAAACTTTGCAAATTTTTATTACGCGCATTGTTCTGATCTTATTCTAATTTACATTTCCCGTTCTTTTCTCATCTTTTTCTCTTCGTATCACTTCTATTTTTAGTGAGCTAGAGGTTGCATTTTAGTCAAATAAGTCGTACTAATATCCTGTTGGGCTTACTATAAGTAGGTCTAACTCATAGTAGCTCTAACTCTACATTAGTATGATATTATCTGCTTCTATATTAGCAAACTGTCTCTCTCACAAACGATGTAGACAACTTCTAACATATCCCACAAGTACGACAGCCAGAACCAAAGAGTCCAAGTAACATAAAGTTGACAACTAGTTAACACACACAGGCACATAAACAAGCTTAAAAACAACACATAATTAGAAACAAAATGCAGACATGAATGGTAGAAAGCAGACCTTTTGGGCCAATTGGTGAGCCTCCTGGTGGGCAACTCTTGAAGCCCCTCTTTCTGCAAGCAATCTACCCCTTAAACACTCCACTGTTTTCAATCCATAGTTCACTTCCATTTTCTCACAGAATATCAAAATGTATACAAAGTTAGAAACTGAAAGAAAAGAAAAAGACAGCTTCCTGCTTTATCCAGCTAACATTAATGCAGTATCTTTTTAGTAAATAAAATTTCTAAACTTAATAATGTAGAAATAGATCTGAAATGTGATACAAGAATGAGTAAACAAAACAGAGGGTGAGATAAAATAAAAGAGAACAGACCCGTGTCCACCGTCTGTCTTTTTGTGTTGTAGCTACATTGAAGTACACACTAACTTTACTTGCATAATACAGTATTTTTATTTCTGTCAAGCTCTCACATGACACTCCAGGCTTAGATTTTATTGCGGCTAACTAGAAACCACTCAATGCCTCTTGAACTTGAGTAGTAATATCTCATTTTTCTATTTACAAGCAATGGTGAAAACATTAGTCATGGTAGTTGGACACCTGAGTGTACCTAAAAGAAGCTTTTTTTTAAACTCTTTTCTCTTCTTCTGTGTCTGATTTAGACCGTAATTGTTATTTCAATTTTTATGAAAATGGGGATGACATTTTCTCGAAAAACAAACTGGTGATGGAAATTTTCAGAAGGCGAAGACTAATTCAGTACCTTATCTATGTTTATATTTACTGCTGCCAACTGTAAAAAACTTATCAAAACAGTATTCACATCTAAATTATCCAAGTGCTGAAAGTGAAATCTCCTGGCAAAATATATTGCAGACATGAGGATACTTGAATCAAGATGGAGACTAGCAAGCCTATTGATGCAGCAGTACAAGAAGGTGGAACCTTGCTGTTCAAGATCAGCAGAATCTCTGGCATAGGTGTCTTGGTCATGTACATATGGAATTGCTTCTAAAGATATCATCTCATGGTCTTGTTCGAGTACTACCAAAGCTCAAGTACAAGAAGGTGGAACCGTGCTCGGCATGTCAGCTTGGAAAACAGGTTAAAACTTCTTTTATTGCTAAGAATCAAGTATCCACTACTGATCCTTTGCAATTACTCCATCTGGATCTCTTTGGTCCTGAACGTTATGTAAGTCTTGGTGGTAAGAATTATGCGTTTGTTATAGTTGATGATTACTCACGATTTACATGGGTATTATTCTTACGTACAAAAGATGAAGTTTTTGTTGAGTTTAAAAATCTTATTACTAACCTTGAAACTAAGTATTCATATAAGCTCAAGACTATCCGTAGTGACCATGGAGGTGAATTCGAGAAGGATTTCATAACCTTCTGCAAATCGAGAGGGATCACTCATGAATTCTCAGCTCTTCCTACTCCTCAACAGAATGGAGTAGTGGAACGCAAAAACATGACACTACAGGAGACAGCAAGAACTCTTCTGCATGACAGTAAGCTTCCTCGTAATTTTTGGGCTGAAGTTGTTCATACATCATGTTATGTTCTTAATAGAGTTCTTATCCGTCCTATATTGCTTAAAAGTCCTTATGAATTGCTTAAAAAAAGAATCCTAACATTAGTTATTTTCGAGTATTTGGTTCCAAGTGTTTTATTTTAGATACTCAAAGTAATCGAGGCAAGTTCGATGCAAAATCTACACAAGGACTCTTCTTGGGTTATTCTACAACAAGCAAGGCTTATCGAGTTTTTAATTCTGTCAAGAACAAAGTAGAAGAATCCATAAATATTGCTTTCAATGAATCTTCAAGCAATATATCTCAAATTGACGATGACACCGCGGATCAATCGTCTCATTCCCAAATGAGACAGTTTCATCCTGAAAAGAGTCAGTCTCATTCTGACAAATCGAGCTGTAAAGACTCTTCAGGTCCATCACAATCTTCTGATAATTCTTCAGGTCCTTCTCAAGATTCGGATAAATCTTCTGGCTCTCCAAAGACTCCTGATAGTGTCTCAAATGTGTTCTCTACTACTCCTCCGAATAAATCTTCACAAGCGGAAATGAGACCGTCTCATTCAAATGAGACAACTCCTATTCAGTTCCAGGCAGACAATTCTAATGAAGAAGAAATGAGCAATATTTGTCTTCCAAAGTCTTCAAGAACAGTAAAGAATCATCCACCAGATAATCTTCTCACTGATTTAGATCAAGGAATCTCTACTTGAAGCAGACTTCATAACCTATGTGCATTCTGTGCTTTTGTTGCTGAGTTCGAACCCGAGAATGCTCAAGAAGCTGTTGCAGATGAACACTGGTTTATGGCAATGCAGGAAGAATTGAACCAGTTCGAGCGTTGTGATGTTTGGGAACTTGTCCCACCTCCTCAGGATGCCAAAATCATTGGTACTCGTTGGGTTTTCAAGAACAGGAAAGATGAAGATGGTAATATTATTCGAAACAAAGCTCGTTTGGTTGCTCAGGGATACAACCAACATGAAGGAATCGATTACGACGAGACTTATGCTCTAGTAGCTCGATTAGAAGCTATTCGAATCTTAATGGATTTTGCAGCTCACAAAAAGTTCAAGCTTTATCAAATGGACGTCAAGAGCGCTTTTCTAAATGGCTATCTCAAGGAAGAAATATACGTCAAGCAGCCTCTGGGTTTTATTCATGAAAAATATCCTAACTATGTTTACAGGCTCAAGAAATCTGTCTATGGATTGAGATAGTCCCCTCGCTGTTGGTATGAACTTCTCGGTCAATTTCTTGTAAACAACGGTTTCACTCCTGGTACACTCGATCCTACTCTCTTTATTTTTCATAAACGTGATCATTTTCTTTTAGTTCAAGTTTATGTAGATGATATTGTGTTTGGATCAACTAACGAATCTTTGTGTAAGTGGTTTTCTGACTGCATGCATAAGGAATTTGATATGAGTTTAATGGGTGAATTGCAGTACTTTCTAGGTTTGCAAATTAATCAGTCTAATGCAGGAATATTTATTCACCAAGGCAAGTACATTAAGGATCTACTCAAAAGGTTTGCACTTGAACATGTCACACCTAAATCGACTCCAATGATTACTTCAGTTAAGCTCACAAAGGATGAACAAGCTACACCTGTAGATGTCACTAAATTTCGAGGTATGATCAGGTCTCTTTTATATTTAACTGCCTCTCGTCCAGACATTATGTACAGTGTATGCTTGTGTGCTCGTTTTCAGTCTCAACCTAAGAAATCACATTTGAATGCCGTTAAACGTATTTTTAAATATTTGAAATGTACAAGTGACTTAGGATTATTTTATCCTAGTTCCTCTTCTTTTGACTTAATCGGTTTTTCAGATACTGACTATGCAGGGTCACAGGTTCATAGAAAAAGCACAAGTGGTGCTTGTGAATTTTTAGGAGATTGTTTGGTTGCATGACATAGAAAAAAGCAATCCTCTGTAGCTCTTTCTATAGCTGAAGGAGAGTACATTGCAGCTGGAAGTTGTTGTGCTCAAATTTTATGGATACAACAAACATTGCAGGATTTTGGTATTTTTTTTATTCAAATATTCCTATTTATTGTGATAATACCTCTGCAATTAATATCTCTAAAAATCCTGTCATGCATTCTCTTACTAAGTATATTGATGTTCGTCACCATTTTCTTCGAGATAATATTTCAAAAGGTAATATTGATCTTATTTATATATCTACTGAGAAACAGCGTGCAAATATCTTCACTAAGCCTTTAGCTGAAGATCGTTTTTGTGTAATGCGTCGTGAATTAGGTATGTGTTCCGTGTAATTTTTACGTGATTATATGTGCATTATTTCATAATTTTTATGTGTTTTATGGTATCTTTTATTCTTGTGGTTATTATATAATATAGTTCCGTGTTAATGCATAATTATTACATGTATTTATGTATGTGATTTTCTGATTATTAGTTTTATAATTATTTTATTATTTTAGTCTGTGTGTTTCTCCGTGTGGAATGCAAATAGATTTAGGCTATCTATTTGATTTGACTTATCACCTCCTCGTACTTCGTGCATGTACTTCTCTCTCAGTACATCTCCTCTTTCTTTCTCTTCGTTTCCTTTTCCACTTCTAACTCTTTGTCTTCTCATCTTTATATATCATTGTTTTTCTTTCTTCTTCCTTTTCATATTCCCTCAATCTCTCTCTCTCTCTCACCAAACGCATCTCTCCTTTTCTCTCTTAACCCTTTACTTTCTTTCACCATGGCCCGTCAATCAACCCCCTTTACTCGATCAAGATCCACCGCTCACCAAACCCCAACCGTTGGTGCCTCAGGCTCCAAGTGCTGCTGTGTTAATACCGTTGATTCAGAAGCTTCCAGCGAAGCATCTCCCAACTCGTTTGAACGACATGCAAAAGAAAGCGGCTCCAAAATCTTATCCAAGCCTATTATGAAAGAGCGTATATGTGATGTTGATCTTTTGACCCGTGTTGGAGTGTTTGATTTGTTTAAGTTTCAAGGATGTGATTCGCTGTTATCATCGGAAGAAGTTATCTACCCAGAACTCGTTCGAGAGTTTTATGCTAATTTTCAGTTACTGCAAGAAGGATTAGTGTTTTTGAATGTTCGAGGGATTCCCGTGGTTTTCAAGCCGACATGCTTGCCAAAATTGGAGGTGTATCTGATCAAGGGGTGTGTCCGTTCACTACACACCAAACATTTATGGAAGTTCCGAGACTTCAGTATGAGGAACAATTTAAGGTTATTGTTGGAGATAATTTTGTTGATGTCTCCATAAAACCCTCGGTATCAGATCTAACTCCACTATCTTTGTTGTTGTTTAAGTTGTTTCATACCAATTTGTTGCCTCGTAATAGTGATCGAGATCGAATTACTTTTCAAGATTCAATTTTATTGTCAAAGTTTATTATAAAGGTCACCTATAATATGTCTTCCTTGATAATCGAAAATATGCATCACTGCTCGACTCACGAGTCGATGCATTTTCCTTATATAGCTTTGTTGTCTAAAGTTTTTCGGTATTTCTGTGTGTCGGTTGATTCTGTTAAATTTGAGAAGGTTAGCACTGTGTTTGATTTGTCAGTGTTAACAACAAATAATTTGTTTGTGTCAGAGTCGAATGAGTTATTTTTTGATGAAACTCATAAGAATGTCGGTGGTATTCCTAAATCCCCGAACTATGCATCTGACCCCTTCGATCAACCCACAAACACTTTGTTTAATTCATTGTTGATTAAATTAAATGAGAACTCTGCTGCTTTGGCTAATATTAATCAACACTTTGCTTCTGTTGAGACTCTTGGTTCACTAACCTCACAGGTTAGTATGATGCATGCTTCTTTTGAATTATTTCAGAAATTAATTTGTTATTCTCTGGATTCGATTAATGCCAAACTGTCCGTTTTGCATACTCATGATGTTAAGCTTTCTAAGACTTTGGTTTTTGAGTTCGGAACCCTCCAAGAGGGTATGGTGTCCTCGGCAAAGGCCTGGGAAAAAGAATTTGTGAAGATGTTCTTCAAGCTGGGCTCTGAAACCAAGTTTGTGTCATAGCAGCTGTCTGCTATGCAGGACAAAGGAAAAATGTACTGGCACAAGAAGCGTGACTGGATCGGTGATTGCACGTTGGAGGAGATTACTGCCCCTTTGCCTCTTCCTACCATCCCTCCACCCTCTGTTTTTGGGATGACAAGGGATGAATACAAGGATAAGATTTTTGAATGGCTTCGGGAACGAGACGGCAAAGCACCAACAGAGGATGCATTCGACAAGCTCTTCTCTAAATATGGATATGCTCTTGTTTTTCCAACTGCAAAGGATAAAGCTTCAGGCTCTGGAAAGAACAAAGGGAAGACTCAGGTTGATTTGTCTTCTTCAGACGACTCAGATTGATCCCTTTTACGATGATGAAGGGGGAGGAAATGTGTGAAATATTTGAATGTTTTAAATGTTTCTTTTGAATGCTTTAAATGTTTCTTTGTTTTTTAGGACTAAGTGCTTTAAGACTTTGTTTGCCTCAGACTATGGTTTTATGTTTGACTATGGTTTTATGCTGATTTGAATGATTATTGAAAGACAACTGGACACCCTGGTTGAATGGGTGGGTTGTTCTTTGGTTTGTTAAGTTTTATATAATTGGGATTGTCTCTTCTAGTTGTCTCATTATATCTTACTTACTGTCTCATTCATAACATATCTTAGTCTCATTTAGATGTCTCAATTTGATTGTCTCATTCGCACTAGTGCATTCATATTTTATCTGTTAGATATTCTGTTGCTACTAATTTTCTTCTACAGGGATTAAAGTGTTTTTGATAGGGGGGAAATTTGTCAACATCATAAAAGGGGGAGATTATTAGTTTGCAAAGTTTCTGATGATGAACAAAATTCAACAGAATGAGAACAATTGAAAGGCCCCTACAATTGAAAGGGGGAGATATAGTTTGAGTTGTAATCAATTTGTTTATTCTTGTACTTGTGTATTCATATCAACTTTTTGTCTGGTTTTGGCAAGGCTTGATTTCAAAGCATAGCAATGTAGCTAGAAGGCTCATGAATAGCAGTTGGCTAGGTAGCAATGTTACGTTGGGAAAGGCTTTCTTTCAAGTTCTATATTTATAATCAAGGAAAAGACTGTAAGTTCTTTTATTAGTTGGCATTGGGACTTGGATGTAGGCCATAGACTAGGTGAAGGGGCTGAACCAAGTGAAAACTCTTGGTGTTCTGAATTATTTAATTTCTTTATTACTGCATTTTTATTTCAGTAATTTATTTTCTGCAGAGTAATTGAGACTGTCTCATTGTCTGTCTCATTCGTAAAGGGTCTGTCCCATTTACATAAGAGACTGTCCCATTTTCCATATTAGTTAGATAATTGTTTATATCGTTTGGGCCTTTGAATTTCAATTGGTATCAGAGCAGGTGCATTTAATTCTGATACCAATTGAAATAAGTAGGGGCCTTTCAATTGTTCTCATTCTGTTGAATTTTGTTCATCATCAGAAACTTTACAAACTAACAATCTCCCCCTTTTATGATGATGACAAAATTCTCCCCCTATCAAAAACAATTTAATCCCTGTAGAAGAAAATTAGTAGCAACATAATATCTAATAGATAAAATATGAATGCAACAGTGCGAATGAGATAATCAAATTGAGACATCTAAATGAGACTAAGATATGTTATGAATGAGACAGTAAGTAAGATATAATGAGACAACTAGAAGAGACAATCCCAATTATATAAAACTTAACAAACCAAAGAACAACTCACCCATTCAACCAGGGTGTCCAGTTGTCTTTCAATAATCATTCAAATCAGCATAAAACCATAGTCAAATATAAAACCATAGTCTGAGGCAAACAAAGTATTAAAGCACTTAGTCCTAAAAACAAAGAAATACTTAAAACATTCAAAAGAAACATTTAAAACATTCAAATATTTCAAACATTTCCTCCCCCTTCATCATCGTAAAAGGGATCAATCTGAGTCGTCTGAAGAAGAAAAATCAACCTGAGTCTTCCCTTTGTTCTTGTCAGAACCTGTAGCTTTATCTTTTGCAGTTGGAAAAACAGGAGCATATCCATATTCAGAGAAGAGCTTGTTGAATGCATCCTGTGCTGGTGCTTTGTCGTCTCGTTCCCGAAGCCATTCAAAAATCTTGTACTTGTATTCATCCCTTGTCATCCCAAAAATAGAGGGTGGAGGGATGGCAGGAAGAGTCAATGGGGAAGTAATCTCCGCCAACGTGCAATCACCTATCCAGTCACGCTTCTTGTTCCAATATATTTTTCTTTTGTCCTACATAGCAGACAGTTGCTGCGACACAAACTTGGTTTCAGAGCCCAGCTTGAAGAACAACTTCACAAATTATTTTTCCCGGGCCTTTGCCGAGGACACCATACCCTCTTGAAGGGTTCCGAACTCAAAATCCAAAGTCTTAGAAAGCTTAACATCATGAGTATGCAAAACGGACAGTTTGGCATTAATCGAATCCAGAGAATAATAAACAAATTTCTGAAACAATTCGAAACAAGCATGCATCATACTGACCTGTGAGGTTAGTGAACCAAGAGTCTCAATAGAAGCAAAGTGTTGATTAAGATTAGCAATTGAAATATTGTTTATATCGTTTGGGCCTTTGAATTTCAATTGGTATCAGAGCAGGTGCATTTAATTCTGATATCAATTGAAATAAGTAGGGGCCTTTCAATTGTTCTCATTCTGTTGAATTTTGTTCATCATCAGAAACTTTGCAAACTAACAATCTCCCCCTTTTATGATGATGACAAATTCCCCCCTATCAAAAACAATTTAATCCCTGTAGAAGAAAATTAGTAGCAACATAATATCTAATAGATAAAATATGAATGCAACAGTGCGAATGAGATAATCAAATTGAGACATCTAAATGAGACTAAGATATGTTATGAATGAGACAGTAAGTAAGATATAATGAGACAACTAGAAGAGACAATCCCAATTATATAAAACTTAACAAACCAAAGAACAACTCACCCATTCAACCAGGGTGTCCAGTTGTCTTTCAATAATCATTCAAATCAGCATAAAACCATAGTCAAATATAAAACCATAGTCTGAGGCAAACAAAGTATTAAAGCACTTAGTCCTAAAAACAAAGAAATACTTAAAACATTCAAAAGAAACATTTAAAACATTCAAATATTTCAAACATTTCCTCCCCCTTCATCATCGTAAAAGGGATCAATCTGAGTCGTCTGAAGAAGAAAAATCAACCTGAGTCTTCCCTTTGTTCTTGTCAGAACCTGTAGCTTTATCCTTTGCAGTTGGAAAAATAGGAGCATATCCATATTCAGAGAAGAGCTTGTTGAATGCATCCTGTGCTGGTGCTTTGCCGTCTCGTTCCCGAAGCCATTCAAAAATCTTGTACTTGTATTCGTCCCTTGTCATCCCAAAAATAGAGGGTGGAGGGATGGCAGGAAGAGTCAATGGGGAAGTAATCTCCTCCAACGTGCAATCACCTATCCAGTCACGCTTCTTGTTCCAGTATATTTTTCTTTTGTCCTACATAGCAGACAGTTGCTGCGACACAAACTTGGTTTCAGAGCCCAGCTTGAAGAACAACTTCACAAATTATTTTTCCCGGGCCTTTGCCGAGGACACCATACCCTCTTGAAGGGTTCCGAACTCAAAATCCAAAGTCTTAGAAAGCTTAACATCATGAGTATGCAAAACGGACAGTTTGGCATTAATCGAATCCAGAGAATAATAAACAAATTTCTGAAACAATTCGAAACAAGCATGCATCATACTGACCTGTGAGGTTAGTGAACCAAGAGTCTCAATAGAAGCAAAGTGTTGATTAAGATTAGCAATTGAAATATTGTTTATATCGTTTGGGCCTTTGAATTTCAATTGGTATCAGAGCAGGTGCATTTAATTCTGATATCAATTGAAATAAGTAGGGGCCTTTCAATTGTTCTCATTCTGTTGAATTTTGTTCATCATCAGAAACTTTGCAAACTAACAATCTCCCCCTTTTATGATGATGACAAATTCCCCCCCTATCAAAAATAATTTAATCCCTGTAGAAGAAAATTAGTAGCAACATAATATCTAATAGATAAAATATGAATGCAACAGTGCGAATGAGATAATCAAATTGAGACATCTAAATGAGACTAAGATATGTTATGAATGAGACAGTAAGTAAGATATAATGAGACAACTAGAAGAGACAATCCCAATTATATAAAACTTAACAAACCAAAGAACAACCCACCCATTCAACCAGGGTGTCCAGTTGTCTTTCAATAATCATTCAAATCAGCATAAAACCATAGTCAAACATAAAACCATAGTCTGAGGCAAACAAAGTCTTAAAGCACTTAGTCCTAAAAAACAAAGAAACATTTAAAACATTCAAAAGAAACATTTAAAACATTCAAATATTTCAAACATTTCCTCCCCCTTCATCATCGTAAAAGGGATTAATCTGAGTCGTCTGAAGAAGAAAAATCAACCCGAGTCTTCCCTTTATTCTTGTCAGAACCTGTAGCTTTATCCTTTGCAGTTGGAAAAATAGGAGCATATCCATATTCAGAGAAGAGCTTGTCGAATGCATCCTGTGCTGGTGCTTTGCCGTCTCGTTCCCGAAGCCATTCAAAAATCTTGTACTTGTATTCGTCCCTTGTCATCCCAAAAATAGAGGGTGGAGGGATGGCAGGAAGAGTCAATGGGGAAGTAATCTCCTCCAACGTGCAATCACCTATCCAGTCACGCTTCTTGTGCCAGTATATTTTTCTTTTGTCCTGCATAGCAGACAGTTGCTGCGACACAAACTTGGTTTCAGAGCCAAGCTTGAAGAACAACTTCACAAATTCTTTTTCCCAGGCCTTTACCGAGGACACCATACCCTCTTGAAGGGTTCCGATCTCAAAATCCAAAGTCTTAGAAAGCTTAACATCATGAGTATGCAAAACGGACAGTTTGGCATTAATCGAATCCAGAGAATAATAAACATATTTCTGAAACAATTCGAAACAAGCATGCATCATACTGACATGTGAGGTTAGTGAACCAAGAGTCTCAACAGAAGCAAAGTGTTGATTAAGATTAGCCAAAGCGGCAGAGTTCTCATTTAATTTAATCAACACTGAATTAAGCAAAGTGTTTATGGGTTGATCGAAGGGGTCAGACGCATAGTTCGGGGATTTAGGAATACCACTGACATTCATATGAGTTTTATCAAAAAACAACTCATTCGACTCTGACACAAACAAATTATTTGTTGTTAACACTGAGAAATCAAACACAGTGCTAACCTTCTCAGATTTAACAGAATCAACCGACACACAGAAATACCGAAAAACTTTAGATAACAAAGCTGGATAAGGCAAATGCATCAACTCGTGAGTCGAGCATTGATGCATATTTTTGATTATCAAGGAAGACACATTACAGGGGACCTTTTTAACAAATATTGACAATAAAATTGAATCTTGAAAAGTAATTCGATCTCGACCACTTTTACGAGGCAACAAATTGGTATGTGTTAGGAATATGTTGTAAACTTGATGATAAGTTGAACAAAATACCCTAGTAGATTTAACTTAGTGTTTTTGTAGCTCTCGACGAATGTTTTACAATAGTCCCGATGGATGAACTTTATAGTCCCGACGGATGACCACTGTACATCCATCGAGAGTGTAGCTTATGTAATAATAAGTCTTGTAGCACATGTCTGCAAACAACAATGCATTAGTTGAGTAGATGTTGTAGGATTTTTTAAGTCATGTTGACTGCTAGATTGATATGCAAAATAGGTTGGCTAATTATAAATGTGAGATGTCTTGTAATTCTGTATAAGTGAAATAGAGTCAAGTGGCAGAAAGACTCCCGACGGATGATCTACAAATGCTCCCGACATATAATCAACAAGGAATCCAATGGATGACCAACATAGTCCCGACGGATGATCATATTCAAAAAGAGCAGTTGACAGTGACAACACAGTCACATGCGTCAGGTATTTGCAAATGGAATGTGGCAGCCTAATTGAAGGATTTAGAGAACAAAGAAGCATTACCATTTACATGCAATTATGAAGAGATTCAAAGATGCTGGTAGTGTAATGAAGTAGCATGAAATTAGACTAGAAACAATTTGTGTTTTACTTGTTTGTCATTTTATCATGTAACTTGGTAGTATATAAACCAAGTGTAGCAAGTAGAACAAACAACTAAGAGAATAAGCATTATTTTCAGAGAGACGGAAAAGGTTGTATATGTTAAGCATCTCTTTGTAATTCTGTAAGTTCACTTGTAAGCAGTTGTGTGCTATTCAAGCATCACAGAGTTCTTATCTTAATATATATCTCTGGTGGATAAGTTCATATCCACCAGAAAGTTTTAAAGCCCTGTGTTTTATTTCTTTGTGTTTGATTTTCATATCTTTATCATTCCGCAACATAGAAAAATCTACACAGTTATATTATTAAGTAAGAACAGTCTTAAAAGCAGAAAAAGAAACCAGAATTACATTCAACCCCCCTTCTATAATTCTTGTTGCATTATTTGGGAATAATAATTGGTATCAAAGCAAACTCTTGAAGAACAAAGAGTTTAAAGATCACAACAACTAACAAGATGAGCATAAAAGATGTTGGAGTAAAGATTTCATTTCTGGACAAAGACAACTATCGCCATTGGAAGGTGAAGATGCATCTGCATCTCCTATCTCAAGATGAAGCATATGTAGACTGCATTGAGAAAGGTCCACATGTCCCTATGAGAGCTGCTACAGGTAATGAACCATCTGTCCCAAAACCTAGAGCATAATGGTCTGATCCTGATATTGAACAAGTTCATAAAGATAAAAAGGCCATGAACATTTTATTTAATGGTTTTGATGGTGACATGTTTGAAAATATCATAAACTGCAAAACTGCTAAGGATGTCTGGGATACTATTTAAGTTATATGTGATGAAACTGAGCAGGTAAGGGAAAATAAAATGCAACTCTTGATTCAGCAATATGAACATTTCTATAGTGAAGAAGGTGAGTCACTCACTGACATTTTCAATAGATTTCAAAAACTACTGAATGCTCTAAAGCTGCATGGAAGAGTCTATCAAACAAAAGACTCAAACCTCAAATTCCTTAGATCTCTGCCAAAGGAATGGAAGCCTATGACAGTCTCATTAAGAAATTCTCAAGATTACAAGGAGTTCACCTTGGATATACTGTATGGGAATCTAAAAACTTATGAGCTTGAAATAGAGCAAGATGAGAAGATGGAGAAAGGAAGAACGAAGGGAGGATCCATTGCATTAGTTGCTGAGCAAGAAAAGGAGAAGGAGATAAAGGTTGAAGCTGTTGAATTTGCACCAAACCCTAGAGTTTGTGAAGGCAAGGGAAATGGGCTAGTAGCTGAACATGAAGACCATCTTAGTCAAGATGACATGGATGACATAGATGAGCATCTTGCTTTTCTATCCAGGAGATTTGCCAAGCTCAAATTCAAGAAGAATTTTGGAGCAGCTAAGCCAAACAGAAACATGGTGGGTAAGAATTAATTCAAGTGTTTCAAATGTGGCTTGGCAGGTCATTTTGCTAGTGAGTGTAGAAAGCCTGATTCTGGTAAAAAGAAATTTAAGTCTGTTAATTATAAGCAGAAATATTTTGAGTTGCTCAAACAAAAGGAAAGGGCTTTCATTACACAAGAGAATGACTGAGCTGTAGATGGATTAGAAGATGATGAAGATACAAGCTATGTCAATCTAGCACTTATGGCCAAGTCAGATGAAATAGAGACCAATTCATCAAGCAATCAGGTAATCACAACAAACCTAGCACATTTATCTAAAGCTGAGTGTAATGATGCCATAAATGACATGTCTCCTGAACTATATCACCTGTGTGTTACACTTAAGTCTCTCACCAAAGAAAACAGTAAAATTAAAGAGAATAATGTGTTTTAAGTGAGATAAATAATGTGCTAGAGACTCAATTTATTGAGTTTGAAAAATTGAAATTAGAATGCAAGATTGCTAAGGATGAACTAACGGAATCCTTAAAGAAAGAGGAGATTTTAAGAAAGCAACTTGAACGAGAACGGGAAGTGATTAAGGCATGGAAATCATCTAGAGATGTCCATACTCAAATTACTAAAGTTCAAGGTATAGAATCCTTCTGTGATGTTGCCTGGAAAAGGAACAAGGAGAAGCTTGATTCCAATCCGGTTGAAGGACATTCAACTGATGTGGATTCGACGGATGATGCAAATTATCCATCGAATAATTAAAAGGATTATCTGTCAAAAGACAATGAGTCACATCCGTCGACTGAGAGAAAACCAGTTAGCAAAGTCAAGCTAGCTAAGTTAAATGAGAAGTATGGATCAGTTTCTAAAAACTTTGTTCTAGGAAAAACAAGTCAAGTGAGAAAATAAAAGAGAGTCAATGTAGGTCATCTGTCTTTCAAGCAATTGAATGACAGATTGGAGAAAATTGAAGTGAAAGCAGAGTCAAAAAGGAAAAACAATAAAAATGGGAAGGTAGGAATTAACAAACATAACAACTACACACCTGATAAATATGCACCAAGAAAAATATGTGTTAAGTGTGGTAGTATTAATCATTTGTCTGTTAATTTCAAACTTGCTATGTCTGCTCCTAAATCTGTACCACCTTCATTTCCTAACATGCCTACAATGCCTGTTACTGTTTTTACTGCACAAAACTGAATGCACAATTTGCTAATATGTCATTTGCACCTAATCCTTATTATGCTACATTTAATATGCCTCAAATGCCATTTAGCATGCTTTACTGGAATAACATATTTGCACATAGCATGCCTCTTCATGTTAATCAAAATATGTATGACAATTATGCTTTAATGAATGATTTCAAAGGTCCAACTCAAATGACAAAGGATGAATCTGAAATACCCAAGTCAAATGAGGTCAAACCTAAGAAACCAAAGAAAAAAGCTAACAAGGCAGGACCCAAGGAAACTTGGGTACCAAAATCAACTTGATTTGATTTTGATGTGTGTAGGGAAACATAAAGAATCTTTGGTATCTGGATAATGGTTGCTCAAGGCACATGACTGGAGATTCTACCCTGCTCATTGGTTTTAGAGAAATAGTTGGCCCAAGTATTACTTTTGGAGATGACAGCAAGGGTTATAATGTGAGATATGGCTTGATTTCAAAGGATAATGTCATCATTGAGGAAGTTGACCAAGTGGATGGTCTCAAGCATAATCTGTTGAGTATCAGCCAGCTTTGTGATAGGGGCAACTCGGTTACTTTTAATATAGAAGCCTATGTTGTGACTGACAAGAAGAACCACAAAGTGGTTCTCACTGGAGTAAGAAAAGGCAATGTGTATCTAGCTGACTTCAACTCAACAAATGCAGAATCTGTAACTTGTCTTCTCAGTAAAGCAAGTCAAGATGAAAGTTGGCTATGGCACAAGAAGTTATCCAATCTAAACTTCAAAACCATGAATGAGCTAGTCAAGAAAGAATTGGTTAGAGGTATTCCTCAAGTGGAGTTCTCAAAGGATGGATTGTGTGATGCCTGCCAAAAAGGAAAGCAGAATAAAGCATCATTCAAAAAGAAGCTTGATTCAACAAATGAAGAACCTTTGCAACTATTGCACATGGATTTATTTGGACCAGTCAATGTGTTGT
Organism: Apium graveolens; assembly: GCF_009905375.1. Taxonomy (NCBI): domain Eukaryota; kingdom Viridiplantae; phylum Streptophyta; class Magnoliopsida; order Apiales; family Apiaceae; genus Apium; species Apium graveolens. The sequence continues at coordinate 207,481,582 of NC_133656.1, forward strand.
CCATCTCAAGGAAAATATATTTCCTAGTCATTGTAGATGATTTCTCAAAGTTCTCTTGGACATATTTTCTAAAATCCAAAGATGAAGCTAGTGAAATCATCATCAATCACATAAGTCAAGTCAACAATCATCCTGATTTCAAAGTAAGAAGAATCGGGAGTGATATGGAACTGAGTTCAAGAATTCTGTGATGAGATTATTTTATGAAGAGAATGAGATTATGCATGAGTTTTCTACAGCTAGAACTCCATAATAAAATGGAGTGGTGGAAAGGAAAAACAGATCTTTTATTGAAACTGCAAGGACAATGCTAGAAGAATCAAAGTTACCAGCATATTTTTGGGCTGAAGCTGTGAATACTGCATGCTACACTCGGAATATTTCTTTGGTCAATCAAGCAAAATGCATAACTCCCTACCAATTGTTCAAGAATAGGAAGCCAACTCTAAATTTTCTTCATGTCTTTGGATGCAAATGCTACATTCTAAGGAATCAAACTGAACAGCATGGAAAGTTTGATGCTAAAGCAGATAAAGGAATTTTTGTTGGATATACTGTTGGAAAAGCAAATAAAGTCTACAATCTTAGAACAAACATTGTTATGGAATCTGTACATGTTGTTTTTGATGATAAGAAGATTGAAGGACTAAAAGATGAAGGTTTCCATGATAGCCTCAAATTTGACAATGTTGAGATAATCTGACAGTGATGATGATAGTGATCAAGAAATAGTGGCTAAGGATATTGCAGAAAAGTCTATCTCCAATGATGCACAAAAATCAGCATCAGTCGAGATACAAAATGCATCATCCATCGGAAGACAATCAGCTTCATCCGTCGGGATACAAAGTGCATCATCCGTCGGAACAATCAGAGAAGTTGAGAGTCAAAATAGATCACTTATAGAAAGAAATCCTTCTTCAAATCAAAGATCCACAAACTCAGGGGAGTTTCTTCTAATCAAAACTCAGTCACACATCAAGACAACAATGAGGCCTCTTCATCTAGAGCTAATCTACCTCAACAGAGAAAATGGACTACAGATCACCCATTTGAACTGATCATTGGTGATGTGTCTTCAAGAGTGCAAACAAGGAAAGCAACTCAAGATGAATGTCTATATAGAATCTTTCTTTCTCAGGAAGAGCCTAAAAAAGTAGAAGAAGCTCTGTTGAATCCTGATTGGGTTCTAGCTATGCAGGAGGAGCTAAACCAATTTGAAAGGAACAAGGCATAGAAGCTGGTACCAAGCCTAAAGGAAAGAATCCAATTGACACCAAGTGGGTATTCAGAAACAAGATGGATGAAAATGCATAGTTGTCAGGAACAAAGCTAGATTGGTTGCTAAGAGCTACTGTCAACAAGAATGAATAGATTTTGATGAAGCTTTTGCTCCTGTTGCAAGACTTGAAGCCATCGGAATTTTCTTAGCCTATGCAGCCCATGCCAATTTCAAAGTCTATCAAATGGATGTCAAAAGTGCCTTTCTGAATGGAGATTTGGAGGAGGAAGTCTATATCAGTCAGCCTCCTGGTTTTGAAGATCCAAATTTTCCAGAATATGTTTACTATCTTTTGAAAGCAATTTATGGGTTGAAGCAAGCACCTAGAGCCTGGTATGATACTTTGTCAAAGTTTCTCTAAGAAAATCACTTCACAAGAGGTACTGTTGATAAAACTTTATTCTTTAGAAATATCAATGGCTCTATTATACTTGTTCAAATTTATGTAGATGATATTATATTTGGCTCTACAGATGAAAAACTTTATAAAAAGTTTGTCAAATTGATGCAAAGTAAGTATGAAATGAGCATGATAGGAGAACTAACTTATTTTATTGGTTTACAAGTAAAACAAGTTAGTGATGGAATAATCATTAATCAAACCAAATATATTTATGATCTTCTAAAGAAGTTTGATCTAATGGATTGTACATCTGTAAAAACTCTCATGACCACTATAACTAAACTTGAATTAAACACTATTGAAAAGTCTATGGATATTTCAAGCTATAGAGGCATGGTTGGCTCACTCTTGTACTTAACATCTAGTAGACCAGATATAATGTTTGCTACTTATCTCTGTGCTAGATTTCAGGCTGATCCTAGAGAATCTCATATAATAGCTATTAAGAGAATTTTCAGATATCTCAAGGGAATACCAAAACTTGGCATTTGGTACCCTAGAGATTCTGGTTTTGATCTAACTGGTTATTTAGATGTAGATTATGCAGGTTGCAAAATTGATAGAAAAATCACAACATGAACCTGTCAATTTCTAGGAAACAAGCTAGTATCCTGGTTTAGTAAAAAGCAAAATTCAGTCTCTACTTATAGAGCTGAAGTTGAATATATTGTTGCTGGCAGTTGCTGTGCACATATTCTATGGATGAAAACCAATTGTTGGACTATGGTCTGCAAGTGGACAAAATTCCTATTTTCTGTGATAACACAAGTGCAATTGCCATTACTGAAAATTCAGTACAGCTTTCAAGAACAAAGCACATAGAAATCAAGTACCACTTCATTAGAGAACATATAATAAATGGTACTGTGGAACTTCATTTTGTTCCAAGTGAGAAGAAACTTGCATATATCTTTACCAAGCCACTTGATGAATCCACCTTCACTAGGTTGGTAAGTGAGTTAGATATGCTTAATTATTCTTAAATCATTTTTGATAATTTTTGCAAGTTGAAATGCAACCGGAAACTTAATTGATTCTTCTGTTTTGGATTAAAATTTGGCTAAGTCAAAATCTACATCTCGACGGATGTTCATTATCCATGAAGTTTGATCATCCATCGAAATAGAATAGCTTGGTAAAAATCAATTACTTTTTTGGATTAATTTAAATCCGACGTATAACTGCTTTATTCTCATCCGTCGATTTGCCTACATCTTAGCCGTTAAAGTTCTGAACATTATCCATCGGATTTACTTACAGTCTGTAAGTATATCACGACGGATAATTGATGGAATCTTGACAGTTTATTTTATTTTTAAACAGTTATTTTGGGCAATTTTTATCGTGTCTTTAATTTTTACCTTCAATTTTTATCCAATTTTATCTGAGAATATATAAAAGCCTAATTTCAAGTTAATTTTAGCTTTTATCGTTCTCTATTGCAATTAACTGCTCTCTTCTTCCTCAAAGCAAAACCCTTTTTCTTTCTACAACTTTCCTTGCTTAACAATGGCACCAGTAGTCAAGATCATGTCTCAGTCAGGATTCATTTATGAGAAGAACAACTTTGTGGGTCTTGTGAACAAAGAGATTCCAGTCTCTGAAGATTATCACAAAATGATGGATTTTGTGAAGGGATGCAAGCTTAACTATGCCACGTTGGAATCACCCACAATCTACTGTGAAGTTGTGGAGGAGATGTGGACACTGCTGTGTATCAGATAACTGACAAAACTATAACTCTCTCCATTAAAGGTAAGGAATTTTGTATTAACAGTGATACTATCCAAGCATGCTTTAAAATTCCTGAAAACACTACTAATAAACCACACACAAATGCTTATTTAGTTAACTTGCTTAATTCTATTGACTATGCACTTCCTACCACTAAATTAAGTGAAATTAGGAGGCTAGGCCTTAGGAAAGAGCGGAGTTTTCTGTGTGATGTAGTTATCAAGGTGTTTTCTGGTAAAATAAGCAACTTTAACTCTATCAATACTGCTATGCTTAACATGCTCTACATGCTGCTTACTGATAATTACTATAATTTTAGTGATGTTATCATGTTTGAGTTAGGCTACAAGTTAGGGGAGATTAAAAAGAGATCTAGGAATGTTTATTATGCTAGATTCTTTATGATTATTGCTAACCATATTTGTGAGGATCTTGTGATTGAGAACCCAACCAAAAAATTGGATTGTTGGGTTTAAGAAAGAAGAGTAATTGCAGATTTAAACAGAGCCAATCACCACAAGGAGGTGCCCCTTGTTTATTTGCCTATCATGGAGGGCCCTCAGGTAAGTGAGGTATATACTTCTGTCCCTATTTCTTCTACCTCTCAAGTTTCTTTGCCATTGACTGTGGCTATGACATCTGTGTCAATGACCCAATAGATGCCTCCCAAAGCCACAAAATCCAAAACTTCAAAATCCAAATCAAAGAAACCACACTCTGGTGTCTCTCAAAAGATGCCAGTTTCAAAATCTACCAAAAACAAAGAAGGGAGTGTGAAGGGTGGTGAGAATGGTGAGGGATAGGGTGAATATAAAAGAAGCCCTAAGAATAAGGATGGTGAGGTGAGTGTACCCAAACCTAGCCACACCACAGTTTCCCAATAAACTGTGGTGCTTAATAAGAAAATTAGCACATCTCTAGTTTCATCCTCTCAAAAAGATGCTGCTATTGAAACAAGCTCCCAACAAGGAGCACAGGCCAAAAGAGTTAGAGACACAGACTCACCCAGACTTATACAAGAAAGAAGAAGTCTAGAAAACTTGGGGATGCACAGGGATCACACACAGTGCAAACTGCAGCTAAAGACTAAGTTACTGCACCTTCTCAAACTCAGTTTGATGTGGCTCCAATTAATGTGGAGTCACAACCAAAATCTCTAACAATAAACATCTCACACACACTAGATACACAAAACTCTCCCACCAATTCTCTGGATGTGGATATGATTCACACATCAATTCATGATTCTCCTTCTTTAACTCTGTTGGAGAAGCCAAAATTCAGTGCAAGTGAGCATCATCTTTTAGATGATTTGTTGGCTCACTTTCCAATTCTATCAAGAACTAATGAGACTTCTGTGCCTAAATTATCATCAATATGCACAGAGTCCATAATAGTTTTAACTCCAAACTCTATCATTTCCTCTATTCCGGTGGATATTGTTCATCCATCGACTAGTGATTGTATCCCGACGGATGTGCCTAACAGCAGTCATCCATCGGCTATCCTGATGGATGTTCCTCATCCGTCGGTACTCACTACACAAGCTGAATTTTCAATAATTGTTACAAGTGTAGATGATCTAGTAGTTGTACAATCACTCCTAGGATTGAGGGAAGGGAGTGAACAGAGTGAGAGGTTGAGTTTCTCTCAGGAAAAAGGAGAGGAAAAGAGAGAAAATATAGGCTATTTCTTCCAGCCTGGAAAAAAGTGAGTGAGGGGAGTTCCACCTTAGTAGGTGAAGGTGAGGGTGTGAGGGTGGTGAGCCAAGGGGAGCCCTTGATGCAAGAATATAGAGAACATGAGATAAATGCAGGTACTGAAGTTTGGGAAGAGCCTATTGTTAGTGAGTTAATGGATGTCAATGAAGCTGACAAGAAACAGCTCAGCAAGATTATCAAGCTGTCTTAGATTCTATTTCTTTTGATGCTGAGGCATTTACTCATCCTATTCCAGCTTATCAAATTCTAGCTGAACAAAGCAATGAGGCAGCTGATAGAACTTTTAATCTGGTGCACACAACTGCTTCTATGCAAAGGGTCAAGGATGCAGTAAATGCCTTGCCTACTACAACTGATGTAGATTCTGATTCTCTCAGTAGTGAATTTGGAGACAGTGATGGAGATGATGAAGAAGAGGAGCCCATGGATTTAGGGGGAGAAGCTGGTTCAAGCAGGAATGCAAACACTCTATCATGGATGTTTAGCAAAGAATGCAGTGAGCATCATTTCAAGTCAACCCTGATCTCTCTCATCAAACAGACCAATACAGCTCTTCAAGCTTCCACAAATGCCAACACCAAAAGTCTGCTACAAGCTCATCTCAACTCTCTTCAATTACATCAAATATCAAATCTCAAACAGACTCATGAGGTAGATGCACTCAAAGCCTCCATAGCTGATATCAAGAAGGATGTATCTGACAGACTGGAGTCTAAGCTTCCTGAATCTACAATGAGAGATCTACATCAAAGACTAGGGAAGGAGTCTGAAACAAACTCCAAAATTGATGTTGTTAGCAGAAGGGTGATTAAACTAGAGAGTGAGCTCACTAAAATCAGACTCAATCAAGCTCATCAAACTATGCTTCTTCAACAACTGGTGGCTGCACATACCTAACCTAAAAATTCTCAACTTGATGCTAACAAAAAGGGGGAGAAATGCTCAATTACCTCAATTAGTCAAGGTGCTGCAAGTGAGGGGGATGCAGCGCTAAAGATAAATGTCAGCAACGTAATTGTTCCAGAAATCACCTTCATTAAGCCACTAGTGATGGACAATATAGATTTGATCAATCTCAAGGCAGCTGAACTGAATGAAAAGTGCGAGGAATTTGACAAAAAGATTGAGCAGAAATTCAGTCAAATAAAGAAACCAGACAAGATCTTTCATCACTTCTCTCAAGTCAAGCAAATCTCAGTCAATGAAATGAGTCTGGGTAATATGGAAAAGGGCCAACGTTCATGTATAAACTCTCCAAAAGCCAATTTGGTTTTGAAGCCCAAAAGAAATTATCCAAAGTCATCTAACAAGAACCCCTTGGATCTTATGTTTGAGACTCCAAGGCCAGATGAAAAGAAGCTGTTGTCAAGGTCCATTGCATTCTTCAAGGATCCAACTGACTTTGTACTAAAGAGAAGAATTGCTAAAATCTACAGGAATGGGAAAGAAATCTGTGTGGTGGCTGGACATCCTCAGTTTGTAGAAGCTATAAAGGAAGAAAATGAGAGAATTAAACAAGAAAAGAAGCAAGTTGCTTTAGATGCTAAGAAGCTCAAACAGAAGAAAAAACAAGCTGCTATAGTAGCCAAGCTCCAAGCTGTGAAAACTACATCTGAGATTTCTGAGAAGCAACCTATGATAGCTGAAGCTCAGGATCAAAAAATGCACAAGGAATCTCAACAGACAAAGAAGCCTAGATACAAAGTCAAGGCCAAAAGAAGATTGGACTTCAATGATGATGAGATGGAAGATTACATTCCCAACCAGTCTACATCTACAACTCAAACATCCAAGCCCTCAGTGGTGCAGGAGGGATCTAAGGTGGATCCTACAAGGAATTATTATGGTGAGCCAATAGTTCCCAAAGATGAGCCAGTAGACTGGGATAGCTTGCTTCTTCCTGAGCTAAATTTACCAATCTTCAACAAGTTAAAGAAGACAAAGTCAAGAGCAATCAAGAAAGAGGAGATGTACTGAGAGAGATGTACATGCACGAAGTACGAGGAGGTGATAAGTCAAATCAAATAGATAGCCTAAATATATTTGCATTCCACACGGAGAAACACACGGACTAAAATAATAAAACAAATATAAAACTAATAATCACAAAATCACATACATAAATACATGTAATAATTATGCATTAACACGAAACTATATTCTCTAATAACCACAAGAATAAAAGATACCATAAAACACATAAAAATTATGAAATAATAATCACGTAAAAATTATACGGAACACATACCTAATTCACGACGCATTACACAAAAACGATCTTCAGCTAAAGGCTTAGTGAAGATATCTGCACGCTGTTTCTCAGTAGATATATAAATAATCTCAATATTATTTTTTAAAACATTATCTCGAAGAAAATGGTGACGAACATCAATATGCTTAGTACGAGAATGCATGACATGATTTTTAGAGATATTAATTGCAGAGGTATTATCACAATAAATAGGAATATTTGAATAAAAAAATACCAAAGTCCTGCAATGTTTATTGCATTCATAAAATTTGAGCACAGCAACTTCCAACTGCAATGTACTCTCCTTCAGTTGTAGAAAGAGCTACAGATGATTGTTTTTTCTATGCCATGCAACCAAACAATCTCCTAAAAATTCACAAGAACCACTTGTGCTTTTTCTATCAACCTGTGACCCTACATAGTCAGCATCCGAAAAACCGATTAAGTCAAAGGAAGAGGAACTAGGATAAAATAATCCCAAGTCACTCGTACCTTTCAAATATTAAAAAATACGTTTAACCGCATTCAAATGTGATTCCTTAGGTTGAGACTGAAAACGAGCACACAAGCATACACTGTACATAATGTTTGGATGAGAGGCAGTTAAATATAAAAGAGACCCAATCATACCTCAAAAATTAGTGACATCTACAGGTGTACCTTGTTCATCCTTTGTGAGCTTAACTGAAGTAATCATTGGAGTCGATTTAGGTGTGACATGTTCAAGTGCAAACCTTTTGAGTAGATCCTTAATGTACTTGCCTTGGTGAATAAATATTCCTGCATTAGACTGATTAATTTGCAAACCTAGAAAGTATTGCAATTCACCCATCAAAAAACTCATATCAAATTCCTTATGCATGCAGTCAGAAAACCACTTACGCAAAGATTCGTTAGTAGATCCAAACACAATATCATCTACATAAACTTGAACTAAAAGAAAATGATCACGTTTATGAAAAATAAAGAGAGTGGGATCGAGTGTACCACGAGTGAAACCGTTGTTTACAAGAAATTGACTGAGAGGTTCATATCAACATCGAGGGGACTGTCTCAATCCATAGACAGATTTCTTGAACCTGTAAACATAGTTAGGATATTTTTTATGAATAAAACCCGGAGGCTGCTTGACATACTACTTCCTTGAGATAGCCATTTAGAAAAGCGCTATTGACGTCCATTTGATAAAACTTGAACTTTTTGTGAACTACAAAAGCCATTAAGATTCGAATAGCTTCCAATCGAGCTACTGGAGCATAAGTCTCATTGTAATCAATTCCTTCCTGTTAATTATATCCCTGAGCAACCAAACGAGCTTTGTTTCGAATAATATTACCATCTTCATCTTTCTTGTTCTTGAAAACCCAACGAGTACCAATGATTTTGGCATCCTGAGGAGGTGGGACAAGTTCCCAAACATCATAACGCTCGAACTGGTTTAATTCTTCCTGCAGTGCCATAGACCAGTGTTCATCTGCAACAGCTTCTTGAGCATTCTTGGATTCGAACTCAGCAATAAAAGCACAGAATGCACATAGGTTATGAAGTCTGCTTTGAGTAGAGATTCCTTGATCTAAATCAGTGAGAAGATTATCTTGCAGATGATTCTTTACTGTTTTGGAAGACTTTGGAAGACGAATATTGCTCATTTCTTCTTCATTAGAATTGTTTGTCTATAACTGAATAAGAGTTATCTCATTTGAATGAGACGGTCTCATTTCCGCTTGTGAAGATTTATCTGGAGGAGTAGTAGAGAATACATTTGAGACACTATCAGGAGTCTTTGGAGAGCCAGAAGATTTATCTGAATCTTGAGAATGACCTGAAGAATTATCAGAAGATTGCGATGGACCTGGAAAGTCTTGACTGGTCGATTTTAGAATGAGACTGACTCTTTTCAGAATGACACTGTCTTATTTGGGAATGAAACGATTGATCTGCAGTATCTTCGTCAATTTGAGATATATTGCTTGAAGATTCATTGAAAGAAATATTTATGGATTCCTCTACTTTGTTCTTGACATAATTAAAAACTCGATAAGCCTTGCTTGTTGTTGAAATAACCCAAGAAGATTCCTTGTGTAGATTTTGATCGAACTTGCCTCGATTATTTTGAGTATCTAAAAGAAAATACTTGGAACCAAATACTCGAAAATAACTAATGTTAGGAGTCTTTTTCTTAAGAAATTCATAAGGAGTTTTAAGCAATATAGGACTGATAAGAACTCTATTAAGAACATAACATGATGTATTAACAACTTCAGCCCAAAAAATTACGAGGAAGCTTACTCTCATGCAAAAGAGTTTCCTGTTCTTGCGTTCCACTACTCCATTCTATTGAGGAGTACGAGGAGCTGAGAATTCATGAGTGATCCCTCTCGATTTGCAGAAGGTTATGAAACTCTTCTCGAATTCACCTCCATGGTCACTACAGATAGTCTTGAGCTTATATGAATACTTAGTTTCAAGGTTAGTAATAAGATCTTTAAACTCAACAAAAGCTTCATCTTTAGTACGTAAGAATAATACCCATGTAAACCGTGAGTAATCATCAACTATAACAAACACATAATTCTTACCACTAAGACTTACATAACGTTCAGGACCAAAGAGATCCAGATGGAGTAACTGTAAAGGGTCAATAGTGGAGACTCGATTCTTAGCAATAAAAGAAGTTTTAACCTATTTTCCAAGAATTTACAATGGCAAGGAAGAGTTCCAGCTTCTGACATGCCGAGCACGGTTCCACCTTCATGTACTTAAGCTTTGGTAGTCCTCGAACAAGACCATGAGATGATATCTTTCGAAGCAAATCCATATGTACATGACCAAGACGCCTATGCCAGAAATTCTGCTGATTTTGAACAGTAGCAAGACATATTTCTTCGTGTTGTTCATCAAAATCTAACACGAAAATATTCCCTTTTCTTTTGGCAACTAAAACAAACTCATTAGATTGAGTACCAATATAGCATACATCTTTATCAAAGTTAAACTTATTACCAGCATCGGTAAGTTGACTCACACTAATAAGATTGTATTTTATACCATGTACTAAACGAACGTTAGAGATAGCAAACTTGTCATTACCAATGGTGTATTTTCCAATAATTCGCACGGTGTTAGAATCTCCAAGAGTAACTAAACCACCTTCCTTGGCAACTAGAGATAGAAACTTGGATTTATCACCGGTCATATGACGTGAACAACCACTGTCGATGATCCATTTATTTCGCGGAACATGAACCTTCAAGCAAATCTGCAAAAGTTGTTTTATCTTTTAGGTACCCACTTAACCTTGGGTCCTTATTGGTTAGCATCACATATCTTATATAAATGTCTATCTGGTTTCTTAATCCATATTTGAACAATATTAACTGAGGCATGAGCAGATTTAAATCTAGTAGACGATCTATAAGATGAGTTAGAAGAGTGGCCTTTGATACCACATAATCTAGATTCGGAAGTAGTGTGACCAGATTTGCCACAATCTCGACATTTCACATAAGGAATATTGTATTTCATTGGAGCTCGCTTGTAACCACCTTGAAATGCACGTTTCTTGATTGATTCACATCCTAATCCTCCTTTATCAAGAGAAGATTTTTGTTCAGCAAGTAAATCATTCAGAGTTCCTTCACCATGAAAACACTTTGCTAAATCTTTTTCAAGTTGTGTCACTTTCTGCTTTAGTTCAGGAACCAAAGGGTCAGGAGCACTGTCTCTTTTGACATTTTCTGAAACAACTGAGGTTGTCTCTTTCTTCAATGCTTCCAGACATACATCCTTCATTTCAATCTCATTCTTGAGATATTGATTTTCCTGAGTAAGCTTTGAAACCTTTTCAAGCAAAGATTTGTTTTCTGCAGCCAAGGCTTCATCCTTTATAGGATCGTCCATTTTACTAAGAACTTCATTTAATGCTTGTTTTAAATAAGCATTCTTTTCTTTTAGCTTCTTAATCTGTACCTGCAAATTCACCATAGATGAAGATATATTTGAATTATATTTTATATTATGTACCTTATCGTTATCACTGGAGCTATCCTCGAGTCCAACAAAGCAGAGTTGAGCAACTTCATCATCTAAATCGATCTCAACATCAGACTCATCATCACTCCAAGTGATCAATGCTTTCTTTTTGTTCTTCAGCTTGTAGCAATCCTTTTTGAATGCCTTTTATTTCCACATTCAAAGCATGTATCCTTGCTTTGTTTTGATTTATTCTCCTTGCTAGTATTAGATTTGAAGTCCTTCTTTGGAAACTGTGACTTCATAGGTCATTTAGAGGCATTCCGTTTGGCAAGAAATTTATGGAACTTCTTGGTCAGAAGAGCAATTTCCTCGTCAGAATCATCAGGAGACTCATCAGCTTCGGCATTGAGTGCAAGAGTCTTTTTACGAGGAGCTTCATCTTCTTCATCATATCTGCGTAGCTGATTTTTGAACTCTTCCAATTCACCGAAGAGTGTTAAAGTGTCCATAGTCGAAAGAAGTGTTGAATCCTGCAGAATGGTAACCTTTGGAGCAAACTTCTTTGGCATTGCCCTGAGGATTTTTCTATTGATCTCAGATTGAGGAATGATCCTTTTCCAATAGTGAGATATAATTTATCAAAGTTAGGAATCTTCCTTAAGCATCCTGCACATTTTCATCTCTTTCCAACCTGAAACCTTCATAATCACTCATTAGCATACTTAATTTGACTTCACGTACCTTAGAAATGCCTTCGTGGATGATTTTGATCATATCCCAGATCTGTTTTGCAGTAGTACATGCTGATACTTTTCGTAACTCGGTAGCTATCATGTCATTAAAAAGTGAGTTCATAACTTTAGAATTGGAGTTCATTGCATTCACTTTTTCAGGAGAGAGAACCTTGAAGGATTTGGGCTTCCCATCTTTCATTGGAATTGTAAAGCCATTTTCTACAACATCCCACTCGAATGCATCACGCTGGAGAAAGATTTTCTTCCGAAATTTCCAATCATTGTAGTTTTCAGCACCTTGGAGCAGTGGTGGATAATTATTTGAATACCTATCGGGTTGAGCCATGGATCGCTAGCAAAATGAACACTAAAAAGAGAATTAAATGCACCTGCTCTGATAACAGTTGAAATTCAAAGGCCCAAACGATATAAACAATTATCTAATTGATATGGCGAATGGGACAATCTCTTATGTAAATGGGACATACCCTTTACGAATGAGACAGACAATGAGACAGTTTCAATTACTCTGCAGAAAATAAATTACTGAAATAAAAATGTAGTAATAAAGAAATTTAATAATGCAGAACACCAAGAGTTTTCACTTGGTTCGACCCCTACACCTAATCTATGGCCTGCATCCAAGTCCCCATGCCAACTAGGATAGAGAATGTATTATATCAAGTTTAATAAAAGAACTTACAATCTTTTCCTTAATTACAAATATAGCACTTGAAAGAAACCCTTTCCCAAGCTAACCTTACTACTTAACCAACTGCTATTTCTGAGCCTTCTAGCTACCTTACTATACTTTGAAATCAAGTTTTGCCACAACCTGACACAAAGTTGATATGAATATATGAGTACAAGAATAAATAAATTAATTACAACTCAAACTATATCTTGTTCAACTGGATTTGTATTTCGAGTATAATGAACAAAAAAGTGTTTCAGATGAAGAGATATAGACGTTAAATTTATAGACAAAGTCTAACAGATTTTGTTTCAAACAAAAGACAAGATAACTGATAAATATGGAACGGTTTTGTTTGAAGTAATTTGAATAAGTTCTGAAAATAATCTGTTAGAGTATTTGAAAATGGATAAACTTAGTTAAAGATAATTATTTAAAAGATTCAAACTAAATTTAAGATAAGTGTTACGAGAGAAGTGGTTTAAATCCGTTCAAATTAAGATGTACATTAAACCTTAAATATTTAACATAAGATTTGTCGGAGAAGAGGTTTAAATCCAGTTAAACTAAAATGTATATTAAACCTTAAATCTTATCCGCTAGAATGTCTCTGGAAACCGCAATCTTGTTTCTTGAATCATTCTGTTGAATTATTCTCATTCTGCTATCATCAGAAAATTTGCAAACTAACAAATAGAGGTGCTAGTACAAACTAACAACTTAGAATATAGTTTAACCTTCCAACTATTATTCACAAATCTAAATAAAAATGCCGAAAAATAACAGTTTACCAATCGAATTCAAATCGATACTCAATAAGTATACATGACGTGAAGTGTCAGTAAAATTTTCCTATTTTACCTTTTATTAAGTTTGTAGATAGAAAAAAAATGATGAGTGTCGACTGTGTCTTAATATTTAATCCATGCTATTCTGGACTCTTTTTTTTTTTTGCTAAATTATTCTGGACTCTTTAAAGAACACTACTTGTGTAGTGTAGCTATTGTATAGTTCTATAGATGTATTCTTCCTGTAAAGTAATGTATGTAATGTTTCTTACATCTACCTACAGTCCTCTAACGTTCCGCCACAAACGTTAATTTGTAGCAGTAAGAGGATATGTGGAGTCTAAGGATTTGATTGCAGCAGTAGCAGCAGCCTCCGGGTTCCGATTTGGTTGTTTAATTGAATAATCAGCTCCTCTGAAAATATTTAGAAGCTCTTCAAATGCAGGAGTCCTGAGCTCTTGTATGGATGCCATGCTAGGAAGATTATATGTTTTAACTGTTGTCGGACAAGAATGATTTTCCGCCTGGTGATTAGAAATTGAGAGTATACACATAAATAAATCATCAGTAACGACAGATATAAGAAATTATAAAAATTTAGAAGTTATCGATCTGAATCAAAGAAAACGAGAGTTATGATAAAGCATTTTCTGATGCACTTACCACCATGTATTCATTTACTAGGCACTTCTCTGAAATTTCTCTAATCTCAACAATTTTTTGAGAATGTGCACTTTTCATGTCTGTCAAATCCTCTTGACAGGGATCTGTAAGGGAATTAATATTCTGACATGCTTTATGATCAAGGCCCAGTAAATCTGAAGAAAAGTCGGTTCTCAGTACATAACTTAAATATTAGTTACTAATTAGTTTGGCATTAACACCATGTGTGAAGGATCATCCTTAATCTGTAACTTACACTCAATGTAAGAAAGGGAATTGTTGTTGGCAGTATCAGCTTCCTCAAGTGTGGAAAGTGCAACCGTGGAGAGATGAGCATACAATTTTTGATTGGATTCCTTGCCAACTCTAAGAAATCACATTGCGGATTAATAACTTAAAAATTACAATAGCTACGTTTACTAGAAGCAAACAATTGAAAAATATCTGCTTACTTGATGATGGAATCAATGGAGTCGACATTGCTTCTTTGCTGGCGGAGGAGGGATTCATATGCCTGGTTCCATCGTTCTGAAACTGTTTTTGCCTTCTTCATGCTGCAGATAAATCCGCAATAAGTCAGATAACAGATAATAACGAGAATACTTGCTAAATATAGAAATGCGGATAGTAAAGAATTAGATATAATAATGGTAATTGTATGGTTAATTTTCCTTGTACCATAACATAAAGCCATTATCCATCTTATCCTTCGCAATATTCATTGTGGCAGTATCTTCGAGATATTGTCTCTCAGTTTTACTTGTATAACTTGTACATTCTTCTTGTGCAGAACATGTGCAACTTTGGATGTTTGACATTTCCTCTTGAAGCTTGCTTGTTCTACTAGTGGAACTGTCCCGAAGGTCATCTGCTGCTGTTTGTACCTGAATTAAAAGATAATTACTTGCTTCATGGAAATAAAGATAAAATTTAACTCATACAGATCGCAGTGCAGAGGTGAGCAACAAAGCCACTGACAAAAAGGGGTGCAAAGTACCAATTTCTTTTTCCTAGCATTTGAACTTGCTAAAAGCTCTGCAACCATGTTTAATAGTTGCCTTTCTTCACAATCAGCATACTCCTAAATGAAAGGAAAATGTAGAATATTAAAAGAGTCTATGAAGGCTCTAAAGCATAAGGAAAAAAGTTTCCTACTGAACACATACCTCGTAGTTCTTCTTAAGAGCAAATAACTTCTGATCATCAATTTTTTGTTCTTCTTCGACAATTAGAGTTAATTTAGAGATGTATGTGCTAAGCATTTTGCAGAAATTCAATATAGTTCTCGAAACTGTTTGAGTTGTCTGGTACGTTTTGGCATGATGCTGAGAAGAGAGGAGCAATATGCGAAAGAAGTTATAGGTATCAAGTATTACTCCAGACTGGAAAAATAGCTAAACGTCTCAAAGTTAATGTATGAGAACTGAACTCTAGTCGCAAACCTCATGTTGTTGCTCTAAATATGATGCAATAGTTTGCTCTTGACTAGTGAGGCTACTCTGGAAATCATTGAGCACTGCATTGGCCTCTGATGAGACCTCTTTAATTAGCTGTAAAACAAAAAGATGCGCAGTGGAGAGTCAGCCATGATGAGGAACAAGTAGAAGAAGGTTCATTTAGACGAAAAGTGTTGCTCACATCTTCAAAAGTTGAAGACTGTTTTGAAGATTCTGAGCTTATATTGTTGAAGGTTAATTGGGAAGATCCATCAAGTTCACCAGCTAAATTCGATAATGACTTAATACCAGATCCATATATGTCTTTTAGCTTTCTAAGTTGTACGCGCAGCTCTTCAGTTGCCTATCCATATGTCAGGACGATTACTAATTATTTTCCAGTGAAAGCTATGAGAGTCACAATTTTGATTCCAAATTTTTTACCTTATCCTTATCTGAGACAAAATAATCTGCATTTATTTCAATATCTTTCAATTGCTTTTGTTGCTTTTTAACGGATACTTCAACAACACTGTGTAAAATCTCAAGCTGCTGAGCTAACTGAGTATGGAAGCTTTGGATTAGAGCTTTATTTCCATTTTCCATATTGTCCTTCCTTTCTGTTGAAAAGACATGAAAAGATAAATCAGGCTCAGGGCCTCAATTAATGCCTTTATATATATAGCTTGATAAAATCATTATTTAGTAGAAAGCTAAAAATCAACCAATTTGCGCAAACAATCTGGATAGCTCGGATGATGCAGTCTCCAGATCAGCTCGAAGCTCAAATGCTCGTTCAGTAAGAGCTTTTTCTGAGAAAGAATAACAATCATCGCCGAGTCACTTAACCACTTGTCTTAAATAGATAGAAAAACAAGAAGATGAACTCAGAAGAAGAGAAAATTCAAGCAGAAGAAAAAGAATCTGAAGTTGAGCTGAGATTCTTAACTTAAAAGTTTCGACCAGCTCAATAAAGTTCTAATGGAATATAAGGCAATTTACGCACCAGAACTAAGGACATTATATATCAAGTAATCCTTCTCTTTAACTGTATCATTGGCTTGTCTGCAACTTTTTTCGAGATCAAAGAAAGCATGTTTACTTTCCTCAAGTTGTCTCTGTAGTAAAAAACATGAACATGAGCAGCTTTAGATAGCTTTGTCTGTGGTAATGATAGAATCTCATCCAACAAAAAATCTGAGATTTTAATTGTGATTTTGATGATTGGATACCTGAACCCTCTCAAGATTATCTTTCAAGTTGTCTGTTAACTGTTGTTGATAAATGTAGAGTTCTTGAAGCTCTATTAGTTGCTGCTCAGAAAGTTATTTGGTTCTCAGCACTCTTGAACAGACTAGAAGATTTTAAAGCTGCGATGACTACAAGAAGATGGCACATACCTTGTCTTTAAACTCTAAATTAAGCTCCATGCGCTCTAATTTCTCAGCCATTTCCTGCGTAGAATTACTTTTAGAATGCAAAGTCCAATTTTTCAAAATGTTGTAATATTGTTTGCTAATGAAACAAGAGCAGTATAATCTACTTATGAGGCTTCTTATGAACCTTCTTGGCAGCTTCTTCACTCTGATAACAATCATGCGGGATATAGATTCCATTTTTCTCCCTTGTAACATGTAATTCTGACAAGAAGCAAAAGCAAAAAAAAGTGAAAAAAAAACAACCAAAAAGACGGTTTTATGACAAGATGTGAGATGAGTTGTAAGCATACCTGATGAGAAACTAAAACAAAATAAAAAAATTAAAAAAGGCCATCAGTTATATGATTCTTTAAGAACATAATCTTTAAAGTTGTCAAGGTACCTTGTTTAAGACGGTCTATCTTTGTGTACAGATCTTTGATCATTGCTGATTTAATCACCTTTTGATTAACCTACAAATAGCATTTGCAACTTTAATATTAGCAATTCAGAAGAATAAAACCATTAAATATTAGATAATAACACTTAAAATACTGTATAACAAAGAAGGACGACACTAACCTCTGGCCGATTTTTGATGTTTTTAGCACGGTGTGCGTAATCAAGACTACAGAGTGTCTCGTCCAGACAGTTTATAGATGGTGAAACTGTGGCAATTATGCATGTCTTAGTTTTTCCTCCTAAGGAATCTCTCAGCAACCTAGTTAATTTGCTGTCCCTGAAATTTCATATAGTATAGGTTTTGTCAAATCGCTTTAAGCATTATTTATATGCTGCATACTTGGTCATATGCAAAATAGGGTTTGAACCTGTATGGAACATGTCCCGAGTTCTCAACTAGTGCATTGATAACCCGACCAAGTGTAAGGAGACTCTTGTTGATTTCGCCAGCTTCCCTTGCTCGTCCCTGTATTTATAATGAAAAGAAAGCATACATTAGTCAACTTATATCAATATCCCAACAGGTTAAAAAATTAGATAGCAGATGAACTGTCATCATATGAGGAGTCTGCCATTAAATACAATGGTCATTGGTCAAGTATTTACTGGCAGAAACCACATATCAGGGAGAGGATAGTTCTATATCTTGGTATTTAAAAGTTTTATACCTCTTTTGCTCCAGAGCGGAGTATATTCTCAGAACCAGCAAGATCAACGAGATTTAGTTTTCCACATTTGATAAGCTCAACTCCTTCTGAACTACATTCCTTGATATGAATTGTGACAGTAAATAAAGAGTGAGAGCGGTTACTTTGTTTGTTAACATCTGTCTCTGCAATACACTTTTTTGCGGTCCCTTTCTCCAATATATTAAATATTTCATCTGCAGTGTATACTACCTCCTCTTCAAGGCCTTTAACAAACACAGCCCCTTTGCCATGTTCCATAAGAGCTACTGGCTTCTTTATTCTGCCATCAGAGCACTTCAGTCCCTCATCTGGTGCAAGAAGATCTGTTACCTCCTCATTGTAGAGCTCTATAAACGACACTTTTATGTTGTAGTCAGCCTTCTGAGCTTCAAGGATGTCAAAAACTTGCTGTACAGCTCTCGGAATGACCCCTGCATCCATATGTATTCCTCCCTTCTACACATAAAGGAGCAAATTAAGACCTAATGACTGACACAGACATAAAACTGACTTTTTAAACCAGAGCTCACGTACTACATTGAGTTACCAGCGGTCTTACAGTACTACATTGAGTTACCAACCGTCTTAAAGGTTCTAGTAGAGTGGCTTAACTAGATCATCTATCTTTAACAAACACATATTATTATTTCATTCCAGAAACAAGCATACCCCATCTTTTCTTCCTTCACCTTGCATCGTGTAAGTCTTTCCGGTTCCAGTCTGACCATATGCAAAGATAGTGCAATTATAGCCCTCTAGAGCTTCATTAACTATAGGAGCAACAACTTGATCATACAAGTCTTTTTGTTTGCAATTTGAATCAAATACCTAGACAAACAATATATAAACAAAATACTTTATCAATCATATGTACCCGATTGAAGATAACTAATCATGCCTAGTTAAGAAAGGACACTTATAAAATGTTAGACCTTGTCAAACACAAATGTCTTATTAATCTGTTTGGTTCCAGTGTTTTGGAATACCGTGACATCTCTTTTAAGTTCATTACAGGAAACAGCCACCGGCGTCTTTGCCTTCATCTCCTCATTGCTCAAGGGCCTAGACATGAATGCATGCATTCACCCATTGTCAGCAGACACACAAAGAAACGTGATTAAAACTGAAGCATCTATGGTCTAACAACTCACCTGCAACGCAACACAACCTGCACATTAACTCCGTCTTTTTCATGCTTAAAACTCAAGTTTCCCTTGCTTGATCGTAAATCTCTGGTTGGCTTATCACTTGACCGTGAAGTCTGAGACGAAGAGGAACTTGCATTCACCCTCTTCCGTGAAGTCGACATTGTAGAATCCTGATTCTCAATCTGCTACCTGACCCTATTTAGATATCACTGGAATGACATAGTCCAAATGTAGATTACAGAAATGTATAAAACATAAATAAGAAAACACTGTCATAAAAAATCAGGAATCTTCCAATTCCATGACAATGGAACCATTGTAGTTACAGCCGAGTAAAGAAGATTGGATAGCTAGTAAAACAGGGGAGGATCAACATGAAGAGAAAGAAGACAGTGAAAAGAAGCTAAAAAAACTCATCTGGGTTAAAAGAGCCGGCCTGTTGTTGCATTGTAGTTTATGAAGATTAAAAAAACAGTGCATATGCAACAGCAATATGAGAGAGAAGGATTCAAGAACGAGAGAGAGAGAGTAAATAATTATGGCGTTACTTACTAGTCGAAAAATTAAAAGCCATCTTTTACGTTATTTCAGAGATTATAAATACTATAACATACATCCGAAAATTCAAGAAATTAAATACTAACCGGTGACAAACATTGATATCCCTCATTTCCGAGATAAGTTTTTCTTTTAAGTACAGACCTTCTGATTAATTTTCGTAATTCGATTTTAATACGAGCCATTGATCACGTACAAATTTATTTCTGAGGATAAAGTGCAAAAATAATAGCAATCTGAATAAAAATGGCCCAATTAAACGGGGAAAGCAGATACGAAGAAAACACGGGAGTGAAGTTGTAAGAAGAAACAAACGGGCAGTGTTGTATTGTGTCCTTGCTCCTCTGCCTATCTTATTTGTGCCGTCTTTGTTTTCATAACTCTTCATCTCTTGTGAGCTTGACTATAAGTATAACACGAGTTAATTGTATAGTGCACCTATTTATTTTGAAATATTATCAGTTTAATCCTACTTATTTCAATAATTATACTTTATATCATTTAGGTGCTATTTTTATTTTTGACGTTACCATTAAATCACTTAGGGATAAAGAAGTAATTTAACGATATTTTATTGTATTTTTTACTGTTAAAGTTCTACCCAATTTATATCTGAACCGTTGATTTTTTTTTTTCATTTCTGACCTTCAACTAATTTTTTTTACATTTTTTCAAAAATTTAAGAATTTAAGAATATTTGAAATAATTTGAACAAAAACAAAAAATACAAAAAAATAATATTTTACGGAAACAACAATGAAACGGGTGCAAAATGTGCCGCCTAAAAAATATGGGATGCAAAATACAAATAATCAAATGATTAATACCGAACTGATATTGAAAAAACCCAAAAGGATACATATTGTAATTTACCTTTATAAAATATTATTTTAAAAAAGTGCAAAGAGAATTATAATCTATCTATTCTCTTCTATATATATAATTGAACATGTTGATAAAATTCATGAGATTTTTTATTCTCATTGCAATAACTATTTTATCCCTTTATATGTGTTATTTAGTGGGAAAAAATATTTTTTCTAGGGAATCGAACATAGGTCTTACAATTGTTTTACAAGATCTCTAACCATTGTACTACTTAAATCATATATGATCTTTAAACGAATAAATATTCGGTATTTCTATTACTGAGACTTACTAATAACTTATAATCATATTTTTTTTACATTTCCTATTTTGTATCATATTTTTATATAATATTATTTAATTAACATATATGTAATATTTTGTTAAATACACACGATATGAAACATGGTTAATCAAATTAAAATTAAATAGTATACATTTACGATGGAATATATACAATAGTTCAATAGATATATTTTATCTCAATTTATTATCAAAAACATATATTAAATTTAAATTAATTAATATATATAAATACACTAAATTATATTATTTGATTGGATCCATTATATAATATTTATAGAAATATAATCATATTAATCACGAAAAATGGCATAGAATTATTTCATAAAATTCTACAAGGATTTAAAAATTTGAACAAATATTTATGACAATTGAGTCAAATTTATAAAAATAATTTTAGAAATAAATTAATAATATTAGTAAGTTAGTATATGGAGAAAGGTTGAAAATCATCTCCTTCTATATATTAAAGGGCAACCAAGGGCAAATTGCTGTGAAATTATAACTTTAACCTTTTATTTTAAAAAATTACACAAATAACACCCATATATAGTTTAAGTAAAAATTAAGAAGAATTTTTATATACACCAAGATTCGAACTCTTACCTTTCCATTGTTAAGTACATTTCAATACCATTATACTACATATCTCATTACATCCTTTTTAAAAATCTTATTAGATAAATCACATCAACTTTTTCTATTGTAATATTTTTCTATTATTTTAACTTTTGAATAAATAAAATGTTGCATTATATTATTTATGTTGCATTATATTATTTATGTAACTCCCGTTTTTTAGTTTTCATAGTTTAATTTATAACTATATCTCCTTCTATATATTAAAATTGAACCATTTTAATGGTGGTAAAATTACAATTTTGGTCTTTTATGTTGGAAAATTATAAAAATACGATTTCTCGCACAATTTTAGCTAAAATTAGGTATATTGTTGTGTGCACTAAGAATCAAACCCCAAATCTTCTAATCAAAGATTTCATAGCACTACGATTATGCTACATAACATCCCTTCTTATTTTAAAATTCTTATTAGATAAACTAAATCCTCTCTTTTTATCAAATTCTTCTTTTACTACTTTATTTTTTGAGTAAATAAAATATTGGTTTATATTATTTATATGTCTCCTTTTTGTTTAGTTTTTGTAGTTTCATTATAAAATTTTAAAAATGTCACCACCTCATATTTGTTTCACTCAGCTCATATTCATTTCCAATTTGTTTCACTCACTTCATACTTATAAATTCTCTTAGTATATATATATATATATATTATCTATATATATTTTAATATATTTTATTAAATAATTTTTTATAAAACAGTATTTAAAAAATTATAACAATTTTAAAATAATCTATAATTTTATTGATCAATTTTTTACATTATAATATAATACACATTTTTAATTTTTCATTCATTTACATTATAAATCAATTTTAATATGATTTGATATTAAAAATATGAGATATTATCAATATTTTTATATTTACGAATTATTAGACAATTTTTTATTTAAAAAATATACTAAAAATATAAAATTATTATTTTAAATTATTTCTCCACATCACCGTGGGAATCCCCGTTCCGGCGGGAATCGATAATAAAAAGAATTCTCATTTAAGATTCAAGGTGCGTTAGGAAACAGGGGCAGGAATTGTACTCCCTGACCCCGAAGTGACACAATGCATATCCTTACAAACAAACTTTAAATATTTTTGTTATAATGATATAGTTTTTAATTATTTTATTAACATATAGCTTACAATAAATATCTAATCTCAAAATTATCGGGCTAAGTTAAAATCGAACTTTACTATAAAAAAATAAGCTTTCACCACTTACGTTATCCAATACCGCTTCAATAGTATGTATTAAAAGAAAAAAAAATGAGACAATACAGTAAAAAGTTAAAATAAATCATTTATCGTATTAAAAAATTATATGTGTATAAATACAAATTTGTTCGAAATAATATTTTAATATATATGAAGGCTCTTGCCTCACACGGGCTTTTATACTAGTTTAGTAATAAAAGTCGTCAACGATTAAAATACGCTATATTAATCCCTATATTATAAAACAATCCATGTATGACCTATATCAATACGGTCATCACTATAATATATTCTCAAATACATATCTTGTAACATCCGGGATATATCGTGTAATTATTTTTATCAATAAATAACATTTATGTGATTATTATGTGAATTTTTGGTGAATTATCTTTGAACTGGTATCTGTGTTTGGATATTTAAATATGATAAAATTTGAGTGTTTTAATTTTTATATGTCCAAAATAAAGTGTAGATAATTGTGATATTTTTCTATTTATTTTTATGATGTTATATGGTTTTATAAATGATTTATGGATTTAATACATTATTTTCCCGAGTATTTATAAACTATTTTGTATAATAACCAACCGACTTCAACCGTTTTTACGTTTTTACAACCCGAAAGTTTCGAGAAAACTCTTTACTAACCTAATTGCGATATTACGAGAATTTTCCATGTATTGACTTTTTTGATCCGGAGTACGGTTTTCCATGTGCGGGTCCCGACACAAAATTTTCGATACAATATTCGTTTCGGTAAATCGATAAAACCCATAATTTCGAGAAACGGGATATTTTGATTAAACTATTATATTATCTTCTCGTAATTCGTGTAATCAAAGCGCTGAGACAAAGTATGTATTTACAAAATGTATAATTTTGGTTATCCTAAAAGCGGTACCAATTTGGATCTGTTTTATCAAATATACATTATATTTTATATCTGATATGATCCAACGGGGTACCAATATTCTGTAATATGAATAGCCTTTACCGTATTTTGTTTTGTACAGAAAATCATTTGCAGTCAGTTAAATATATATATTTTTCCAGAGAAAATCAATATATTCATAATATTCTTGAGAATTAAACTATAATTTGAAGGCGTTATCGATATCGGATTTTGGAATTCTAGTAGTAAAAAAAAAGCTCTTGAAACCTACTATCAGATTCTACTAACCATACTGCTGAAGAATCAAAAGGTAATTTTTTATATAGTATTTAAATTCTAATTATTTTGGGTTGAATTATGAATTTTTGATTTTGGTGTTGTTTGTCTGATTTGATGCTTGCATGTTGTAGATAATTTGATTCTGATCATTTTTGCATGTCATAATAGTCATTTGGAAACATGCTCAAATATGTATTTTAATTTCAAATTATGAAATTAGGGTTTTTAGGCAGTTTGAATGTTCTTAATTAAAATTTGGGGGTTTCTTCCCCAGGGGTTATTGATGAATTTGGTTGATACCATCGTGTTTAGAATGATTCCAGGAGTCGATTTATGTATTTGAAATAATGTGAGGATTCTTGGATCGACCAAATCGAAGAAAACAAAACTCGCCGTCGACGGCGAGTTTCTTGTTCATTTTATGGCCAAATCTGTGATTGGTTTTGTGTTTTGATTGCATGTACAAATTTCTGGTAGCCAGTAGATCAATTCTAAAGAGTTTGGTGACCTGAGGTGGCCAGAATCGTGTTCTTCGACGACATCCGGCGAAAATGACGACGACCACTGCAAAATTGCAGTTTGGTCCCCGAAGTTTTAAAGAAGATACAGTTAGGTCCATGTAGTTTGTAAAATTTAAAAAATAGGATTTCTTTTTTGAAAATTTATAAAAATTATATTTTTTATTTATTTTAATTTCAGAAATTCGTTTTTAATTATTAAAAATTCCAAAAATCATTATTTTAATTTCAAAAATTATTTTTAATTCAAAAAGAAATCTGAATTATTTAATTAATTAATATTAGTTCATAATTAATTAGTTAATTGGTCAATAAATTTGAATATTAATTGATTTAATTAATTATTAATTAATTAATAATTGATTATTTAATTAGATTTAATAATTTTTTTGATTTAAAAATTCTGAAAAATAATTTCGAGTTTTAAAATATTATTTTAAATTGTTTTCAAGGCTCGATAATTATTATAAAATGATTTTAAAGCCAGATTCGGGTAATTGAACCTTGTTAATTATTTATAAATGATTCAACTACCCGTTTTAATTCCGAAAAATGTTTAAAAATTCGTATTAAATATCTGGAAAAATATTTTAACCCCGAATCTTCTTTGAAAATGTATTTTTATCAAATATCTTACGTGTTATATGTTATATGTGATCTGATTGGTGTACGATATGCTTATATGTGTATTGTTTAACTGTTTTAATCGTAACTTTCAATCCGTAAGTCGGATTTGGGTAAAACGAAGGGTAGGTAGAAGCTTGTAACGAATAGAATAAGATGGGAATAAGTATTGATAGATACTTGTGATGTATGAGCAGAAGAAGCGAGGCGTAGGAAAGGAAAGCAGATAGTCAGTGAGTTAGAGTCAGTGAACAAAAGCAAGAGAAGCTTTATCGAATCGAGATAAGGCAAATACTTCTGAACCTTTTTCGAGATATATAGCAAGAGATTTCTAAACTATCTTGATACGTGTTTGGAATAGTTATGTTTTATATTGCAAGTGCTTTGAATCGAGATAAGGAAAGTACTTCTGAACCTTTCTCGAGATATATAGCAAGTGATTTCTAAACTATCTTGATACTTGTTTGGAATAGTTTTGTTTTATATTGCAAGTGCTTTGAAGCATTTAACCCTAAACCCTGATTACAGTTATTGATCTTTGAGCCGTAAGCCTTATTCTTTGTAAACCATTGATTGTTGAATACCAGATACAAACCACAGACATACGATGCTACTCCACAAATACATACAAAATAAATAAACCAAAATTATTTAACATTCAAACCTTCATACCTTATACATCAAAATACTAATCCTTATAATCACGAGACCTTGATTCTTCTATCATGTGATTCTTTTACTGACTGATAGCCAATCTTTGTACTTACCTTGTTATATCCTATTGATGATTGTGAATCACCTTATGCTTGAAAATCAATGTTGTTTATGATTCTATTTACTGTTTTACATTGTTTATTATGTTATTGTTATAGAATTGGATTGTTTTATAAATGTGGACCAGATTTGTGGTCGGACCAGATTGGTGGTCATGTTTGGACAATGTGTGCATTGGATCCAATAATTAGAGCATAGATGTGTGCCTTACTCGGGGTTGGTGCGTGACTGATTAGTGGTTTTTAAAATAAAAATTGAATATCCAATTCTAATCATTGCTTATAAAGAAACTTGATAACTTAAAATTATTTCATTTGATCATTGCTTAACCTCAGTATTGTCACTGTGACTTGTTGAGCTAGTTAGCTCATTTGTGCCTCTAGCTCGATATTTAATATTTTATTAATATTTTATAAATTTATTAGAATCGAATTCGAGCATAACCTATCATATTTTGAGTTTTTGTCAATATTTGGTGAAATTGATTCAAGTTTTTGAGCCTAACTTGAGACTACCGGACTATTTACGACCCGAGTTTCATTTTTGATTTAAGACTCGGGCGAAACCGAGCTCGTGCTCGAGCCCGGACATTTTTAATCGAGTTCAAGTCTGAAAGTTTTCGACTCGGCTCGACTTGATTATATCCTTAGTTGTTGTAAAGTTGGTATTTCAAAGTGAGTTAATTACCCAAGTCTCAATATTTAATAAATTATTATTAAATGGTAATATATTATCAATAAGTTAATATGGTAACATAATATAAACAAATTATTTAGTTAATATTTGTAATTTTTTTATAAATAAAAAATAATAATTAAAATCACGTGGTTATACATGAGTATAAATTTAATATATTATAGTGAGCTAATTACTGAAGTTTTAGAATAATTTTATTATATATCAATATTAGATTATATAGGTTTAGCCATCCCATATAAAGAAACAAATATATAACTTGGTACTTGATGTTATCAAAATATAATCAAACGAGCCTGTAGCTCAATCGATTGAAGTCACACGTTTAGATATAGGTGTCACATGTTCAATTCTACAAGCCAATAATATTTTTCCATATTTATTCAAATAAGGGCGTAAAATATTAATTTTGAATTATATGTTTTCCCTAAAAAAATTAAACCTGTCGAACTTTTACGACCTGAATTTCGAGTTTGAAATTTAAAGTTCGGTTGAACTCGAGCTCTTGCTCGAACCCGAACATTTTTAATCGAGTACGAGCCTGATAGTTTTCAAATCGACTCAGATTGATTATACCATTAGTTGTTACACGAGTATAAAGTTAGTATCTCGATGTGAGTTAATTACCCGATTTTTGATAATTAATAAATTATTATTATATGGTAAGATATTATCAACAAGTTAATATGATAATATATTATCAACAAGAAGTTATTTATTGAATGTATAAATTAAAAAAATTAAAATCCCGTTATTGCACATGAATGTAAAGTTATTATATTGTAATCAGCTAATTACCCAAGTCTTAGAATAATTTTATTATATATAAATATTAAATTATATAATTTAGTCACCCAAAATAAAGAAAGAAGTATGTAACTCAATACTTGATTTTATTAAAATTTAACCAAATGAGCTTTTAGCTCAATTGGTTGAAGTCATATGTTTGTTATAAGTGTAAAGTTAGCATATCGAAATGGGTTATTCAATCAAGTCTCAAATCATTATATTTTATTTAAATATTAAAATAAATATAAAATTTAATATAAGGCAAGACACCTCGTGTAAATAAATAAGTTTTAACTCAATAGTTAATGTTATAAAAGTTTAACCAAAAGTGTCTCTAGCTCAACTGGTTGATGTATTTAATTTGCAAATAGTAGACATCTTAATGCTGCAGATTATAAAGATAACAGATTTTATATAGATATTAAAATAAATATAAATTTAATGCAAGGCAAGACATCTCGTGTAAATAAATAAGTTCTAACTCAATACTTAATGTTTTAAAAGTTTAACCAAAAGTGTCTCTATCTCAAGTGGTTGATGTGTTTAATTTGCAAATAGTTGACATATGTTCGATTTCTAACGACAACAACTATTTTTGATATTTTTTAAAATATATGGGCAAAACATTAATTTCGAATAAAATGTTTCCCTAAAAACTTGATATTGCAATATTATAAAGATAATAGATTATGTTAATGATTATGTAATATATAACACATAAATTTAAAATTCTTATGTTAATGATTATGTAATACTAATAATGTATATTAGCATAAGGGTGTCGGCTTTTAAGAACATTATTTAGTAATATTTTTTTTAACTTTTTTATCATAAGGATTTGCTCATATTGTAATTGTTATTTTTTATATTTATGATTTTCAGATTGTTAAAATATTAAATATATGACGAGAGTATTCTTCTAAGTAATTGATGATTCATGTAAATTAGTTCAAATAATTTTTTTATGAAAAAATTATAAAAATAGCACCGAAAGAGTAAAAAAAGTAATTAACGGAATAAAAAGAGAAATTTACTCGCTCAAAAAGGATGAAACATGACTCAGTACATTAATGTTTTTGTTAACTTCTTTTTTACAAATAATCAAATTTACCGACAATTTAAGCCAAATAATCAATAAATTTTGTGACTCTCATTTTAACACCACATAAACATCCACAAACGTTAAAATTTTGTTGGCCTATAAAGAATTTTATTAAACACAAATTATAGTTTTTGTGATATATAACGCACATAATTTTCAATTTGCCAAATCAACTAATATATAATTAATCTCAACAAATAAGGATAATATAATTATAATATTGTTAGTCCCTTGACAATATGACAAGAATTACAGAAGGGGGGGGGGGTTAAATGGAATTTTTGAAACTTTTTCGTGAAATAAAATGTTCTAACTCAAATATAAATATAAGTGTATTGATTAGCACAATGCGGAATAAAAACTTAAGTGAATCAAAACACAAGTAATTAAAAACAAGAGTTTTTAAAAACTTTCTTGTGGATTTGAATGATTCCACCAGAGATATATTATATATATCGAGAGAACTCTGTTTAATGCTCACAGCTGCTTACAAATGTTGACCTACTGAGAATATAGAGAAATGCTAAGAATTCTGCTTACAAATGTTTCTCACTTTTTGTATCTCAGATACTTGTTTCTATTTGCTACTTCTTGGTTCATATATAATACCAAGATTACAAAGTGATAAGACAGGATCATAATAAAAACTATCGAGTCTAATACTTTGCTACTTTGTTCTCTATTACCCAGTTAATAGGCTTCCTCATTCCATTTGCATACACTTCGACGCATGTGACTATGTTGTCATTGTCAACGGATATTTGAATTTTTTATCCATTGAGTACATGATCATCCGTCGAGTTTATGATCATCCGTTGATAGCCATTTGATCATCCGTCGATGGCTTTGTTAATCATCCGTCGGTAGCTATTTTGGCACTTGACTTCATTTCATTTATGCAGAATTACAAGACATCATCTATGTACAATTAATCAACCTATCTAGTTAAAGTCAACATGACTTATATGCTACTACAGAATCTATACAAAGGTGTATGCAGAAATGTGCTACAGACTCATTATTACATAAGCTACTCACTCGATGGATAATAGGTTATCATCCGCCGGGACTATAATGAGTTATCCGTCGGGACTAAAATTCTTATCCGTCGGGTGCTACATTATTTCACTAAGTAAAATATACCGAGGTATTTTGTTCATGTAATCATCAAGTACACAACATATGCACAACAATCTCCCCCAATTTATGTCTACTGGAATTGTAGTCATAAATTAAGAGATACTTGATGATAACAAAACACCCTAAACATACAACTTTAAAAGAAAGTAGGTAATACTGAAAAATGCTTCAAATAGCAAAATGTACAAAGTTTAGCTCACAGTCATTTTCAAGATGCTCCTCTAGTCTGAGCAGATTTATCTAGTTCCTTGAAGGTCTGGATCTTCTTCCAAGCTTTCTGTTATTTTCTTCAATCTGATTTTGGAGCTTCCTGTGGAATTCTAGTTCATCAGACTCTGAGAGATTTAGCTTTTTTTGCATTTTCAAAAGAGTCTCATTGCTAGAGATACTCAATTGGTCTTCCAATCTGAAGAATCTTCTCACACCTTTGTCATCCATGAACTCCATCAGCCAGTAGGGCCTTAGATGCACTCTTCTTCCTGTGTAAGGGATGGTTAGAGTCTTTGTGAGTGCATCTTTAGCTCTAACACTCCTTAGTTCTTCAATCTTCTTCAATACCATTCTTCTTGCAGTAATGTCGAACCCAAAGTTCTTTTTGAAGGATGAATAAACTTTAATCAGTACAGCTTGACTTTCTTGAAGAATCCTGTGAAGTGGCCACTGAATCTCCTTTCCTCCTTTGTACTTGAACACTAATCTTTCAGGTAGGGTTCTGTATGCATCAATTCCTCTCACTTCATCTAGTTCATCCAGATAAAGGTTTAGATCAGAAAATTCTTTGATGTCACACAAGTACATGTAGTCTCCCCTATTGACTTTGGGCTGAGCTTTAACTACAGATTTGGATTTGAGAGGTAACAGCTTAACTTTCTTGACTGCTCTTGACTTTGTTCTTTTTGGCTTGCTAAGGATTGGTAGATTGAAGTCAGGAATTGGTATGTTCTCCCATTCTATTGGCTCATTCTTGGGCACAATAGGTTCACCATGTATATTCCTGTAGGGATCCACCACCCTTGTATCTTCAAATACCACAGAGAGCTTTGATGCTTGAGTTGTAGACGGTGTGGATTCCTTAGGAAATTGATCTTCCAATTCCTTGTTCACAATATCCAGTTTCCTTTTAGTTCTTTTAGCCAATTGCTTCTTTCTTGGAGATTTCCTCTGTTGTTCAACTTGCTTCTTTGATTCAATAGCTTCAGATGGTTGAGAAGGAATTTGTTGTGATGAATTTACAGCATGTAGCTTGGCCAAGATAGCAATCTGCTTTTTCTTCTGTTTAGCCTTTTTAGCATCTAGAGCAGCCTGCTTCTTTTCTTGCTTATTGAGGGTGTCCAACCACCACACAAATTTCTTTTCCATTCCTGAAAATCTTAGCAATCCTCCTTTTAGAAGCTGAATCAGCTGGATCTTTATAGAAAACAATTGACCTTGACAGAAGCTTCTTCTCATCAGGCTTAGGTGTCTCATACACAGTGTCCAAAGGGTTCTTACATGATGATTTTGAGTAGTTTACCCTTGGTTTAAGAATTGTTTCAGCCTTTGGAGATTTGATGCAGGAAGACTGTCCTCTTTCCAGATAGTTCATGCTCATCCCATTCATACTAATTTGCTTGACTTGAGAGTGATGGATGACTGACTTAAATGGCTCCTTGACAAGTTCAAATTTCTTCTGTATCTCCTCATCAATCTTCTCCCAGTTGACTAAACTTAACTTTTCTTTATCAGCTGCTCTCAAGTTGGCTGCTGCTGTGCTGTGCATATGTTGTGTACTTGATGATTACATAAACAAAATACCTAAGTAGATTTTACTTAGTGAAATAATGTAGCACTCGACGGATAAGGATTATAGTCCCCACGGATAAATCATTATAGTCCCAACGGATGATAACTTATTATCCATCGAGTGAGTAGCTTATGTAATAATGAGTCTGTAGCACATTTCTGCATACACCTTTGTATACATTCTGTAGTAGCATATAAGTCATGTTGACTTTAACTAGATATGCAGAATAGGTTGATTAATTGTACATAGATGATGTCTTGTAATTCTGCATAAATGAATTGAAGTCAAGTGCCAAAATAGCTACCGACGGATGATTAACAAAGCCATTGATGGATGATCAAATAGCTATCAACGGATGTTTAATATAGCAATCGACGGATGATCAAATAGCTATCAACGGATGTTTAATATAGCAGTCGACGGATGATCAATGAAGCCATCAACGGATGATCATGTACTAAACGGATAAAGAATTCAAATATCAGTTGACAGTGACAACTGGTCACATGCGTCGAAGTGTATGCAAATGGAATGAGGAAGCCTATTAACTGGGTAATAGAGAACAAAGTAACAAAGCATTAGACCTAATAGTTTTTATAATGATACTGTCTTTTGACTTTGTAATCTTGGTAATATATAAACCAAGAAGTAGCAAATAGAAACTAAGATCTGAGATACAAAAAGTGAGAAACATTTGTAAGCAGAATTATTAGCATTTCTCTGTATTCTCAGTAGTTCATATTTGTAAGCAGCTGTGAGTATTCTTGCACACAGAGTTCTCTCGTTATAATATATATCTCTGGTGGAATTGTTTAAATCCACCAGAAAGTTTTTAAAGACTCTTGTTTTTAATTACTTGTGTTTTAATTCACTTAAGTTTTTATTCCGCATTGTGCTAATCAACACATTTATATTTATATTCGAGTTCGAACATTTTTATTTTAATAAAAAGGTTCAAAAATTCCATTCAACCCCCCTTCTGTAATTCTTGCTATATTGTTAAGGGACTAACAATTGGTATCAGAGCAAGCTCTTAACTTATAAGGAGTTTAAAGATCAAAATAATTCAGCAAGATGAACAAGAAGGATGTTGGAGTCAAGATTCCTTTTCTAGATAAAGATAATTACCATCATTGGAAGGTAAAGATGCATCTTCATATGCTTTCTCAAGATGAGGCCTATGTGGACTGCATAGAAAGAGGCCCTCATGTTCCAATGAGAGCTGCAATAGGAAACGAGCCATCAGTCCCCAAGCCAAGGCATGAATGGTCTGATCCTGACATTGAACAAGTCAGGAAGGATAAAAAGGCCAAGAATATTCTGTTTAATGGAGTTGATGCAGATATGTTTAACAACATTATCAACTGCAAAACTTCCAAGGAAGTTTGGGATACTATACAGATAATCTGTGATGGCACCGAACAAGTTATAGAAAATGAGATGCAGCTCTTGATTCAGCAATATGAGCATTTTCACAATGAGGAAAGTGAGTCACTCACTGACATTTTTAGTAGGTTTCAAAAACTACTAAATGCTCTCAAATTGCATGGAAGGGTCTATCAGACTAAAGACTATAATATGAAATTCCTTAGATCTCTTCCAAAGGAATGGAAACCAATGACAGTCTCATTAAGAAACTCACAAGACTATAAGGTGTTTACTTTGGAGAGACTGTATAGCATCCTAAAAACCTATGAGCTTGAAATAGAGCAGGATGAAAGGATGGAGAGAGGAAAGAAGAAAGGAGGATCCATTGCACTAGTTGCTGAGTTGGAAAAGGAGAAGGAAGTGAAGATGGAAGCTGTTGAATCATCTTCAAAGGTCTGTGAGAACAAGGGAAAGGGGCTTGCAGTAGAAAGTGAAGATTCATTAAGCCAAGATGACATGGAGGACATTGATGAGCACCTAGCATTTCTTTCCAGGAGATTTTCCAAACTCAAGTTCAAGAAGAACTTTGGAGCAGCCAAGCCAAATAGAAACATGGTGGATAAGTCAAAATTCAAATGTTTCAAATGTGGCTTGGCAAGGCATTTTGCCAGTGAGTGTAGGAAGTCAGATTCCAGTAAGAAAAAGTTTGAGTCTGTGGATTATAAGCAAAAATATTTTGATCTACTCAAGCAAAAGGAAAGGGCTTTTATTACACAAGAAAATGACTGGGCAACAGATGGTCTGGATGAAGATGAAGATGTCAGCTATGTCAATCTAGCCCTAATGGCCAAGTCTGATGAAACAGAGACAAGTTCCTCAAGCAATTAGGTAATTACTACAAACCTTGCACATTTATCTAAAGCTGAGTGTAATGATGCCATTAATGACATGTCTACAGAGTTATATCATTTGCGTCTTACACTTAAGTCTCTTACTAAAGAAAATGCTAAAATCAAAGAAAATAATTTGTTTTTAAGTGAGAGGAATAATGTGCTTGAGTCTCAGTTTATTGATTTTGAGAAATTAAGAATTGAGTGTAAGATTGCTAAGGAGGAATTAACCGAGTCCTTGAAAAAGGAAGAAATTTTAAAGAAGCAGCTTGAGCGTGAACAAGAAGTGATTAAAGCATGGAAAACATCCAGGGATGTCCATGCTCAAATCACCAAAGTTCAAGGAATCGAGCCTTTCTGTGATGAAGCCTGGAAAAAGAACAAAGAGAAACTAGAACCTAATTTGGTAGATGGTCTGCTAACAGATGTAGACTCGACAAATGATGAGGACTATCCGTCGGATAACAAAAAGTATTATCCGTCGAATGATGAAAATTCTCATCCGTCGGCTGTGAGCAAGCCCATTAGCAAAGCCAAACTAGTTAAGCTGAATGAGAAGTATGGGTCTGTTTCCAAGAATTTTGTTTCAGGAGAGTCAAGTCAAGTTAAGAAAGGGAAAAAGGCTAATGTTGGTCACATGACTGTCAAACAGTTAAGTGACAGACTTAAAAAGATTGAGGTAAAAACAGAGACTAAAAGAAAAAACAATAGGAATGCTAAAGTAGGGATTAACAAACACAATAACTACACACCTGATAAATATGCTCCCAGAAAAATCTGTGTCAAGTGTGGTAGTGTAAATCATCTGTCTGTTAATTGCAAATCTGCCATGCCTACTTCCATGTCTGTGCAGCCTCAATTTCCTAACATGAATGCCATGCCTCTCATGCCTGTTAATGCTATGTCTACACAGAACATGAATCCACAGTTTGCTAATATGCCATTTGCACCTAATCCTTATTATGCTGCATACAGTATACCACAAATGCCATTTAACATACCTTACTGGAATAACATGTTTACTCACAACATGCCATTTCCTGTTAGTCATAGTATGCATGATAATTCTGTTGCAATGAATGGTTTCAAAGGCCCAATCAAATGACTAAGAATGAATCTGAAATTCCTAAGTCAAATGAAATAAGGCCTAAGAAACAGAAAAAGAAAGCTAACAAGGCAGGACCCAAGGAAACTTGGGTATCAAAATCAACTGGATTTGATTTTGATGTGTGCAGGGAAACAGAAAGAACCTTTAGTACTTGGATAGTGGTTGTTCAAGACACATGACTGGTGATTCTACCCTGCTCACAGAGTTCAAAGAGAGAGCTGACCCAAGTATTACTTTTGGAGATGACAACAAGGGTTATACTGTGGGATATGGCTTGATTTCAAAGGACAATATCATCATTGAAGAGGTTGCCTTAGTGGATTGTCTCAAACACAATCTGTTGAGTATCAGCTAGCTTTGTGATAAAGGCAATTCAGTAACCTTCAACTCAGAAGCCTATGTTGTGACTAATAATAGAAGCAACAAAGTGGTTCTCACTGGTGTGAGAAAAGAAAATTTGTACCTAGCTGATTTCAACTCATCTAATGCAGAATCTGTAACTTGTCTTCTCAGTAAAGCAAGTCAAGATGAAAGTTGGCTATGGCACAAGAAGCTATCCCATTTAAACTTCAAGACCATGAATGAGCTGGTAAAGAAAGAACTAGTAAGAGGCATTCCTCTAGTGGAGTTTATAAAGGATGGACTGTGTGATGCCTGCCAAAAAGGGAAGCAGATTAAAGCATCATTCAGGAAGAAACTTGATTCAACAATTGAAGAGCCTTTGCAACTGCTTCACATGGATTTGTTTGGACCAGTCAATGTATTGTCCATCTCAAGAAAAAGATTTTTCCTAGTAATTGTAGATGATTTCTCAAAGTTCTCTTGGACATATTTCCTAAAGTCTAAAGATGAGGCTAGTAAAATCATCATCAATCACATAAGGCAAGTCAATAATCATCCCGATTTCAAGGTTAGAAGAATCAGGAGTGACAATGGAACTGAGTTCAAGAATTCAGTCATGAGAGCATTTTGTGAGAAAATGGGATTCTGCGTGAGTTTTCAGCAGCAAGGACTCCACAACAGAATGGAGTAGTGGGAAGGAATAACAGATCACTTATTGAAGCTGCAAGGACAATTCTTGAAAAATCTAAACTGCCTACATATTTCTGGGCTGAAGCTGTAAATACTGCATGCTACACTCAGAATATTTCTCTGGTTAATCAAGCAAGATGCTTGACTCCGTATCAATTGTTCAAGAACAAGAAGCCAACTCTAAACTTTCTTCATGTCTTTGGCTGCAAATGCTATATTCTGAGAAATCAAACTGATCAAAATGGGAAGTTTGATGCTAAAGAAGATGAAGGAATTTTTATTGCATATGCTGTTGGTAAAGCATTTAGAGTCTACAATCTAAGAACCAATATTGTTGTGGAATCAATACATGTTGTGTTTAATGATAAAAAGATTGAAGGACTGAAAGATGGAGATTACCATGAGAGCCTCAAATTTGACAATGTGGAGATGGTTAGTGATGACAGTGATGATGAAAGTGATCAAGAGAATGTATACAAGGATAATGCAGATAAATCTACCACCAATGAAGCACAAAACTCATCATCTGTCGAGTTGCACAATGCTTCATCCGTCGGAAGGCAATCTGCGTTATCCGTCGGGAGACAACCTACTTCATCCGTCGGTACTCAAAATTCACCATCCATCGGGTTATCAAAAGGAGCAGGAAGTCAAGACAGATCACCTATAGAAAGTTCTCCTTTCTCAAATCAAAGATCCACAAACTCAGGGGGAGTTTCAAATAGTCAAAACTCAATCACACATCAAGACAACAATGAGGTCTCTTCTTCTAGAGCTAATCTACCTCAACAAAGGAAATGGACAAAAGATCATCCCTTTGAGCTCATCATTGGTGATGTTTCTTCTAGAGTTCAAACAAGAAGAGCAATTCAGGAAGAATGTCTATACAACAGATTTCTTTCCAAGGAAGAACCAAATAAGCTAGAAGAAGCTTTGTTGGATCCTGATTGGATATTAGCTATGCAGGAGGAGCTAAACCAATTTGAAAGGAATAATGTGTGGAAGCTGGTACCCAAGCCTAAAGGAAAGAATCCAATAGACACCAAGTGGGTATTCAGAAATAAGATGGATGAAAATGGCATAGTCGTCAGGAACAAAGCTAGATTGGTTGCTAAAGGCTATTATCAACAAGAAGGAATAGATTTTGATGAAACATTTTCTCCTGTTGCAAGACTTGAAGCCATCAGAATCTTCTTAGCCTATGCAGCCCATGCCAATTTCAAGGTCTATCAAATGGATGTCAAAAGTGCCTTTCTGAATGGAGATTTGGAGGAAGAAGTATATGTCAGTCAACCTCCTGGTTTTGAAGATCCAAATTTTCCAGAACATGTCTATTATCTTTTGAAAGCACTTTATGGACTGAAGCAAGCACCTAGAGCCTGGTATTACACTTTATCAAAGTTCCTTTTGGAAAATCACTTCACAAGAGGTACTGTAGATAAAAATTTATTTTTCAGGAATGTTAATGGCTCTAGTATACTTGTTCAAATTTATGTAGATGATATTATTTTTGGCTCTACAGATGAGAAACTTTGCAAAAAGTTTGCCAAATTGATGCAAAGTAAGTATGAAATGAGTATGATGGGAGAACTAACTTACTTTCTTGGTTTACAAGTTAAGCAAGTTAGTGATGGAATATTCATTAGTCAAACTAAATATTGTTATTCCCAGTGGACTAACAATGAGATTTACAGAAGGGGGTTGAATGTAAATCTCAAAACTTTTTCAAGTTTTGAGCAGTTTCTAAGGCTAAGTGTTTTAGTGAGCAAATGTGTGTGAATTGCTTGAAGCTAATACAGACAGATATATATTCAAACACAAATGTAAAGAACACAAAGAACTTAAAAAAATTTCTGGTGGATTTGTTGTTCCACCAGAGATGTGTTATTTCAGAAAATCTGTGATTCAAAGAATTAAATCACAGCTGCTTCCTAGTACAAACTAGATGATTTTCTCTCTGGATTTTTCTAAACAGCTCTTGAAAATTCACATCTAATTACTAGCTGCTACTTGGTTTATATATCACCAAGTTTACAAGTGAAGATAAAACTGTAAAATACAATTAAAAAGGCTCTTCACATGTTTCTTCTTCATTTCTCTATCCAATGCAATTTGGGTTTAGCTGTTAATCTTTGAATACTCCCTTGTTTGCACCAGAATGGAAATGCTGCATTTTCTTGATTCCTCCTAGAGGCTGCCACATTCCAGTTTGTCTCTGTCAACCCATGTGCCTCTGTCAGCTTATGAATTGTCACTATCAACTGCTATTGAACTAGGCATTCGTTGAAGCTTTCATCCGTTGATGCCTTATCCGTTGAAGCTTTATTCATTGATGCATTAGCAGTTGAAGTCTTATCCGTTGAAGCACTTATCCGTTGATGGATATTATTCGTTGAAGCTTTAGAGACATTCGTTGAAGCTTTGTTTCTTATCCGTTGAAGGTCTTCAATATCAGTTGATACTTCTTCACTTATACAAAATTACAAGGCATGAAATATTTACAATTAGCCCTCCTATTTGCATATCCACTAGTAGTCAACATGACTGATAATTTCCTACAACATCTAAGAACTACAACTTGAATCCAGAGAATGAAATGTGCTACAATACTAAACTTATTGCTAAGTAAAGCTACTCCTTCAACGGATAGCCAAGATGGTCTTATCCGTTGAGGCTACAAACACTAGATTTCTACTTAAGTATTTTGTTTAACTTATCATCAAACTAATACACATATTCCTAACAAATATATTTTTGATCTTTTAAAGAAGTTTGATCTAATGGATTGTACATCTGCAAAAACTCCCATGGCCACAGCAACTAAGCTTGAATTAAATACTACTGAAAAGTCTGTGGATATTTCAAGTTATAGAGGCAAGGTTGGCTCACTTCTATACTTAACAGCTAGTAGGCCAGATATAATGTTTGCTACTTGTTTATGTGCTAGATTTCAGGCTGATCCTAGAGAATCTCACTTAATAGCTATTAAGAGAATTTTCAGATATCTCAAGGGAACACCAAACCTTGGCATTTGGTACCCTAGAGATTCTGGTTTTGATCTAACTGGTTATTCAGATACAGATTATGCAAGTTGTAGAATTGCTAGAAAGAGTACAACAGGAACCTGTCAATTTCTAGGAAACAATCTTGTGTCCCGGTTCTATAAAAAACAAAATTCAGTTTCTACTTCTACAATTGAAGCTGAATATATTGCTGCTGGCAGTTGTTGTGCACAGATTTTATGGATGAGAAATCAATTGTTGGACTATGGTTTGCAAGTTGAGAGGATTCCAATTTTCTGTGATAATACAAGTGCAATTGCCATCACTGAAACTCCAGTGCAACATTCAAGGACAAAGCACATAGATATCAAGTACCATTTCATAAGGGAACATGTAATGAATGGTACAGTGGAGCTTCATTTTGTTCCAAGTGAGAAGCAACTTGCAGATATCTTTACCAAGCCACTGGATGAATCCACCTTTTCAAGGTTGGTAAGTGAGTTAGGTATGCTTAATTACTCTTAAATCTATCTGAGTTATTTTGCAAGTTGATATGCAGCCAGAAATTTAATTGATTTTTAAGTCCTGGATGAAATTTTGGCTAAGTCAAAATTTACATCTCGACGGATGACCCTTATCCATCGAGTTTGGTCATCCGTCGACACACAATTTGCTAATAAAAATCAATTACTTTTCTAGAATATTTTATGTCTCGACGGATAATAGTTTATCCTCATCCGTTGAATTGTCTTAATCTCAGCCGTTAATTCCCTGTACATTATCCATCGAGTATACTTACAGTTTGTAAGCATTACACGACGGATAATGGGTGGAATTTTTACAGTTTATTTTTAAACGGCCATTTTAGGCAATTTTCTATTGGTTAATTTACTTTACTTTATCATTTTCATCAGTTATTTTTGAGATAGTATAAAAGCTTATTTCATTGCAATTATTTTCTTTTATCATTCTCAAATTCAACTGCTCTAATTTCATTCTCTGTCAAGCAATTACTCTCCTTCTCTTCAAGCTTTCATTCTCTGACAATGGCACATGTAGTAAAGATTATGTCTCAAACTGGGTTCATTTATGAGAAGAATAATTTCACTGCATTGGTCAATAAGGGTATTCAACAATCAGATGACTATCACAAGATGATGGACTTTGTGAAGAACTGCAAGATCAATTACGCAGTGCTGGAATCACCCACAATCTTCTGTGAAGTTGTCGAAGAGATGTGGACCACTGCTACCTACAACTCTAATGACAAGACCATCACTCTAACCATCAAAGGTAAAGTATTTTGTATCAATAGTGATGTGATAAAAACATGTTTCAAAATTCCTGATAACAATGTAACTTCACCACACAATGACACTAATATCATAAATATGCTTAATTCCATGCACTATGCACTTCCTACTTCTAAACTGAGTGATATTAGGAGAATGGGTCTTAGGAAGGAGTGGAGTTTCTTGTGTGATGTAGTTACAAAGGTTTTCTCAGGAAAGATCAGTAATTTTGATTCAGTGAATATTTCCATGCTCAACATGCTATATATGCTAGTTACAGATAAATTTTATAATTTCAGTGACCTTGTCTTGTTTGGGTTAGGCTTTAAATTAGGTGAGTTAGCTAAAAGAGGTAAGAATGTGTATTATGCTAGATTTCTTATGTTATTGGCTAACCACCTCTGTGAAGAGATTGTGCTTGAAAACCCTAACAATAAACTGGATTGTTGGGTTCAAGAGAGAAGGCTCATTGCAGATTTGAACAGGGCCAATCATCACAAGGATGTGCCAATGTTCTACTTTCTCGTAATGCAGGCACCTCAGGAAAGTGAGGTAAGTTCATCCATCCCAACAACTATTCCAACCTCCATAATTTCTTTGAGTTCAGGAGTAGCTATGGAAACTGTGTCAAT
Source organism: Apium graveolens (assembly GCF_009905375.1). Taxonomy (NCBI): domain Eukaryota; kingdom Viridiplantae; phylum Streptophyta; class Magnoliopsida; order Apiales; family Apiaceae; genus Apium; species Apium graveolens. The sequence continues at coordinate 207,522,486 of NC_133656.1, forward strand.
GACCAAACAGTTGCCTACCAAAGCTACCAAACCTACTACTATTTCCAAATCCAAATCAAAGAAAACCCCTTCTGGTATCTCTCAAAAGACGCCAGTTGAAAAATCCACCAAAGCCAAAGAGGGGAGTGTGAAGGAGGGTAAGTTAGGTGAGGGAAGGGGTGAACATCAAAGAAACCCCAAGAATAAGGTTGGAGAGTTGAGTGAATCCTAATCTAGCTACACTGCAGTTTCCCAACCAACTGCAGTGCTTAAAAAGGATAAAAGCTCACTTCTAGCTGCATCCTCCCAAAAGGATGTAGTTATTGAACAAAGCTCTCAACCAAGAGCATAAGCCAAGAGGGTTAGGGACACAAGCTCACCCCAAATTTATACAAGAAAGAAGAAATCTAAAACCTCTGGGGATGCACAGGATACACACACAGTTCAAACTGGTGCTAAAGATACAGTCATTGCACCTTCTCAAGTTCAGTTTGACGTGGCTCCAATAAATGTGGAGTCACAACCAAAATCTCTAGTTATAGAAGCACCTCAAACACCATACTCACCAACAAATTCTTTGGATGTGGATATGATAAACACATCAATTCCTGATTCCCCTTCTTTAACTCTGTTGGGGAAGCCAATATCTAGTGCAAGTGAGCATCATCTTTTAGATGATTTGTTGGCTCACTTGCCAATTCTTTCAGAAACTGTTGTGTCATCTGTGCCTAAAATTTCTTCAATCAGCACAGAGTCAACAATAGTTTCTCTTCCCATCTCATTCATTTCTACTCTCTCGACGGATATTGCTCATCCGTCGAGTAGTGATTGTATCCCGACGGATAAGCCTAACAGCAGTTATTTGTCGGATAGCAAAACCACTCACTCGATGGATATCACTCATCCGTCGAGTATCTCTACACAACTTCAAACTTCAATTATTTCAAGTGCAGAAGATTTAGAGGTTGTACAGTCACTCTTACAATTGAGAGAGCAGAGTGTCTTGAGTGAGAGGATGGGTTGCTCCCAGGCAAAAGGAGAGGAAATGAGTGAAAATCTGTAATTCATTTCTTCAGGATTGACAAAAGGGAGTGAGAGGAGTCCCACCTTAGTAGGTGAAGGTGAGGGTGTGAGGGTGGGGAGCCAGGGTGAGACCCTGATGCAACAAAAGAGATAACATGAGAGAAAAGCAGGTACAGAGGATATAAGGGTGGATCCAGCCATTGCTCATGAGTCAATGATTGTGGATAATGCTGAAAAGGAAAGACAATTTCAGCAACATTACAAAGTTGTAATTGATAACATTTCCTTGGATGCTGACACTTTTACTCATCCTGTGTCAGCCTATCAACTGTTGGATGCTCAGGGCAATGAGGAGGCAGAGAAAACTTTAAATCTAGTACATACTTCAGAATCTCTACAAAGGGATAAAGCTATTGTCAATTTAATGCCTTCTACAACTGGTGAGCCATCTGAAGAATTTGGAGTAAATTTTAATGATGATAACTCCATTTCATTTGATGGAAGCATGAAATTAGGGGGAGATGAAGGCCCAAGTTCCATTCCAGATCTACCTGAATGGGCATTGACAAAGGAGTCTACACCAGGACAATTCAATGTATCCTTAGTCAAACAAATCATGTCTATTCAAAAGGCCATTCAGAACACCTCAAATGCTGGTACCAAGGCTATTCTTCAAGCCCACCTAGATTCTCTACATCTCATGAAGCTACAACAATTAAGACATAATCTGAGTGTGGATGAACTCAAAAAGGATATAGCTGACTTGAAGACCTATAATTCTGAGAAGCTGGATTCAATAATGCCCTATGGTACCATGCAGGATCTACTCCTGAGACTGAGAAGAGAATCAGATGCTGAAAAGAAGCTGGACAAATTGGAAGACAGAGTTCAAGTAATTGAAAACTCTGTGGCCACTATTCTTCAAAATCAACAGTCTCAGACCAGTCTTCTAATGCAACTGGCTAAAACACAAGGCTTGACTCCTCAACTTGATGATAACAAAAAGGGAGAGAAAGGACCAAGTGAGGGGAGAAACATCAGATACAAATCAGTAAAGTAATTGTGCCTTCAATTACTGTCTCAAAGCCACCAGTTGCAGATGGTATAGATCTGATTCAAGTAGCAGCAGCTAACTTGAAAGTTGCTGAGAAAGAACAGTTGAGTTTGGTCAACTGGAAGAAGATTGATGAGGAGATACATAAAAAGTTTGAACTTGTCAAGGAGCCAGTTAAGTCAGCCATCCATCACTCTCAAGTCAAGCAAATTAGTGTGAATGAGATGAGCATGAACTATCTGAAAAGAGGACAATCTTCATGCATCAAGTATCCAAAGGCTGAAATGATTCTTAAACCAAAGGCAAACTACTCAAAATCATCCTTGAAGAACCACTTGGACACTGTATATGAGACAACCAAGCCTGATGAGAAGAAGCTTCTGTCAAGATCAATTATCTTCTATAAAGATCCAGCTGATTCAGTTTCTAAAAGGAGGATTGCTAAGATTTTCAGAAATGGGAAAGAAATTTGTGTGGTGGTTGGACACCCTCAATTTGCTCAAGCAAAGAGAGAAGAAAAAGCTAGATTTAAGCAGGAGAAGAAGCAGGCTGCTCTAGATGCTAAAAAGGCTAAATAAAAGAGAGAACGGATTGCTATCTTGGCCAAGCTACATGCTGTAAATTCATCACAACAAATTCCCTCTCAACCATCTGAAGCAACTGAATCAAGGAAGCAAGTTGAAGAACAGGAGAAATCTCCAAGAAAGAAGCAATTGGCTAAAAGTACTAAAAGGAAACTGGAAATTGTTGACAAGGAATTGGAAGATCAATTTCCTAAGCAATCCACACCAGCCACAACTCAAGCATCAAAACCCTTTGTGGCATTTGAAGACATAAGGGTGGTGGATCCCTACAGGAATATTCATGGTGAACCTATTGTGCCCAAGGATGAGCCAATAGAATGGGAGAACATACCAATTCCAGACTTCAATCTACCAATCCTTAGCAAGCCAAAAAGGTTAAAGTCAAGAGCAGTCAAGAAAGTGAAGCTGTCACCTCTAAAATCCAAGTCTGTAGTTAAAGTTCAGCTCAAAGTCAATAAGGGAGACTACTTGTACTTGTGTGACATCAAACAATTTTCTGATCTAAACCTCTATCTGGATGAACTAGATGAAGTAAGAAGTATTGATGCATACAGGAACCTACCTGAAAGGATAGTGTTCAAGTACAAAGGATGAAAGGAGATTCAGTGGCCACTTCACATGATTCTTCAAGAGAGCCAAGCTGTACTGATTAAAGTTTATTCATCCTTCAAGAAGAATTTTTGGTTCAATATCACTGCAAGAAGACTAGTATTGAAGAAGATTGAAGAACTAAGGAGTGTTAGAGCTAAAGATGCACTCCCAAAGACTCTTATCATCCCATACACAGGGAGAAGAGTGCATCTAAGGCCCTACTGGCTGATGGAGTTCATAGATGACAAAGGGGTGAGAAGATTCTTCAGATTAGAAGACCAATTGAGCATCTCCAACAATGAGACTCTCTTGGAAATGCAATAAAAGCTAAATCTCTCAGAATATGATGAACTGGAATTTCACAGGCAGCTCCAAAATCAGATTGATGAAAACAACAGAAAGCTTGGAAGAAGATCCAGACCTTCAAGAAACTAGAAAAATCTGCTCAGGCTAGAGGAGTATCTTGAAAATGACTGTGAGCTAAACTTTGTACATTTTGATTAATTGAAGCACTTTTCAGTATTATCTACTTTTCTTTAAAGCTGTATGTTTAGGGTGTTTTGTTATCATCAAATATCTCTTAATTTATGGCTACAATTCCAGTAGACATAAATTGGGGGAGATTGTTGTGCATATGTTGTGTACTTGATGATTACATAAACAAAACACCTAAGTAGATTTTACTTAGTGAAATAATGTAGCACTCGACGGATAAGGATTATAGTCTCGACGGATAAATCATTATAGTCCCAACGGATGATAACTTATTATCCATCGAGTGAGTAGCTTATGTAATAATGAGTCTGTAGCACATTTCTGCATACACCTTTGTATACATTCTATAGTAGCATATAAGTCATGTTGACTTTAACTAGATATGCAGAATAGGTTGATTAATTGTACATAGATGATGTCTTGTAATTCTGCATAAATGAATTGAAGTCAAGTGCCAAAATAGCTACCAACGGATGATTAACAAAGCCATCGACGGATGATCAAATAGCTATCAACGGATGTTTAATATAGCAATCGACGGATGATCAAATAGCTATCAATGGATGTTTAATATAGCAGTCGACGGATGATCAATGAAGCCATCAACGGATGATCATAAAGTCGACGGATGATCATGTACTCAACGGATAAAGAATTCAAATATAAGTTGACAGTGACAACTGGTCACATGCATCGAAGTGTATGCAAATGGAATGAGGAAGCCTATTAACTGGGTAATAGAGAACAAAGTAACAAAGCATTAGACCCGATAGTTTTTATAATGATCCTGTCTTTTGACTTTGTAATCTAGGTAATATATAAACCAAAAATTAGCAAATAGAAACTAAGATCTGAGATACAAAAAGTGAGAAACATTTGTAAGCAGAATTATTAGCATTTCTCTGTATTCTCAGTAGTTCATATTTGTAAGCAGCTGTGAGCATTCTTGCACACAGAGTTCTCTCGATATAATATATATCTCTGGTGGAATTGTTTAAATCCACTAGAAAGTTTTTAAAGACTCTTGTTTTTAATTACTTATGTTTTGATTCACTTAAGTTTTTATTCCGCATTGTGCTAATCAACACACTTATATTTATATTCGAGTTCGAACATTTTTATTTTAAGAAAAAGGTTCAAAAATTTCATTCAACCCCCCTTCTGTAATTCTTGCTATATTGTTAAGGGACTAACATGCTGCATGAATCAGATCTATATCAACTGTAACTGGTGGTTTTGAGAAAGTAATTGAAGGCACAATTACTTTACTGATTTGTATCTGAAGTTTCTCCCCCTCACTTGGTCCTTTCTCCCATTTTTTGTTATCATCAAGTTGAGTAGAGGAGGGGATTTGAGCAGCCACCAGTTTTTGAAGTAGATCAGTCTGTTGGGCTTGATGGAGATGAATGGCAATTAAAGATGCTTCCATGGTTGACATTCTTGTGTCCAAGGCATCTATCTTGGTTGACAGATCAAAATTTTTCCTTAACTGCCTCTTGATGTCAAGCATTGTAGCTTCTGGAAGTTTAGAATCTATCATGTCTAAAATAGCCTTTTTTATCTCCTCAATATCATTCTTCATAGTATTCACATCTCTAGCATGCTGGAAGCCCTGGATTTGTTGAAGTTGCAGGGAGGCTAGATGTGCCTGAAGGAGCTTCTTGGTGCTGGCATTGGTAGTGGTTTGAAGAGAAGTATTTGTCTGATTGATTAACTGGATCAGGGTTGTCTTGAAGTAATGCTCATCACAGTGCTTTGAGAATGCCCATGATGGCATACCTGACCTTGAGCTTGAGCCTGCTTCTCCCCCTATGTCCATTGCTTCATCTTCACTATCCCCACTCCCATCTCCAAAGAAATCAGCTGAACCACCAGTCTCATAGTCCACATCACCAGCTGTAGAAGGCAAAGCTGTGATGGCATCATTAGCTCTCATGAGGGACTATATGGTATGTACCAAATTCAGCATCCTTTCTGCATTGTCATTGCCCTGTTCAGCTAGAAGTTGATAAGCTGGAACAGGGTGTGTTAGGTCCCAATTTATTTGTAGAAAGGGGGGTTGAATACAAACAATACCGAATAATCGAATTTAGTGCGGAATAAAAATTGAAATAAAATTCAATTTAAATAAAAATATTATTAAACTTGAAAGGTGTTACAACAACGGTATCGATTACAAGGGATTAATCTCAAATTAATTATCACAAATCTAGAATAAATTTGACATGAACTTTTTCTATTTTTGCAATAAAAAGATTCAAATGCTAAACGTAATTTGAGATTAAGTTCTAGGGATTTTGATCCACTAGATAGTTACACAAGAACAAGATAATGATTTCTAGTTGTTTGGATTTAACTTTAATACTAGAAATGATGATCTTGAAGTTTGCAGATGAAAATGAAATATTGTATGCTTCTTTTCTTTTTGTTCTTGGTTGGTTGACTTGTGTTCTATTGGATTATTGTGTCTTCTGCTGCTTCTGTTTTTTTAATTCAATCAACAGAATCACTTGAACTGGAATGACAATCGGTTGAACTAGCAAGACAATCTGCTGAACCAGTAGAACTTTCGGTATGACAATCAGTTTAAGCTAGTATGACTTTCGGCAAGACTATCTGTTGAACTAGCAAGACTATCAAACTGAACTAGCAAGACTATCTCCTTCCAGTAGAACTTTCGGTGAGACAATTGAAATGACCTGGCATGACAATCGGTATGACAATCCAGATTGTCATGCTAGTTCAATTTCAATTGTCTTGCTGAATTAAAACAGATTTTAATCCAATTATAATTCTGAAAATTCTTAATATTAATTCAAAATTAATTAATCAATTAATTCAATTAATAAATAAATTAATCTTTGCAGATATAATTTATTTTCTTAATTAAATTATATGACTTAATTAATTAATAGAGAATTAATACTAATCTTGAACATCAACCATTCTTCTGAAAATCTTCTGAAAATCACTGAGAATTATGAATCAATTCCACCACTTCAATGTTGACACTCGATGTACTGTCTGGTTCATGAGTGACTAACTTCCGTGACGTTTCTTCATGTCTTGACTTTGATACTTGATTTTCTTCAGATTAAATCCTTGTAATTATCTGATACCCTGACAAGATCTCTGTCACTTGATTAAATCCACAATCTTGATTTATATCACAGAGGCTTGATCAATTTCTTGAACTTCTTCCAGTGAATTAATTCTTCAAGTCTGTAGATGAACCTTGTTTCTGAATCCTTTGATAGATGTTACTTTGAGAGATCTCTTTGATGGTAGATCCACTATTTACTTATTACATTCTTATTTTAGTTGAGTTAAATCCTTGAATATACAAATAGGCTATGACATATGCCTTACAGGGTGAGTAAATGCCTCAGCATCAAGGGAAGTGGAATCTATAACAGCTTTAGGATGCTGAGATAATCCTTCCCTGTCTGCATCCTGGACATTTATTAACTCACTAGCAATGACATCCATCCTTATTGCTCCAGTACCTGCATTTCTCTCATCTTCTCTCTTTTGTTGCATCAGGGTCTCACCCTGGATCCCCACCCTCACACCCTCACCTTCACCTACTAAGGTGGGACTCCTCTCACTCTCTTTTGCCAATCCTGAAGAAATGAATTGCAGATTTTCACTCATTTCCTCTCCTTTTTCCTGAGAGCAACCCAGACTCTCACTCAAAACACTCTTCTCTCTCAATCCTAAGAGTGACTGTACAACCACCAAATCTTCTGCACTTGAAATAATTGAAGTTTGAAATTGTGCAGAGATACTCGACGGATGAGTGATATCTATCGAGTGAGTGGTTTTGCTATCCGACGGATAACTGCTGTTAGGCTTATCCGTTGGGATACAATCACTACTCGACGGATAAGCAATATTCGTCGAGAGAGTAGAAATGAATGAGACGGGAATAGAAACTATTGTTGACTCTGTGCTGATTGAAGATATTTTAGGCACAGATGACACAACAGTTCCTGAAAGAATTGGCAAGTGAGCCAACAAATCATCTAAAAGATGATGCTCACTTGTACTAGATTTTGGCTTCCCCAACAGAGTTAAAGAAGGGGAATCAGGTTTTGATGTATTTATCATATCCACATCCAAAGAATTTGTTGGTGAGTTTGGTGTTTGAGGTGCTTCTATAACTAGAGATTTTGGCTGTGACTCCATATTTATTGGAGCCACATCAAACTGAATTTGTGAAGGTGCAGTGACTGTGTCTTTAGCACCAGTTTGCACAGTGTGTGTACCCTGTGCATCCCCAAAGGTTTTAGATTTCTTCTTTCTGGCATAAGTTTGGGGTGAGCTTGTGTCCCTAACCCTCTTGTCATGTGCTCTTGGTTGAGAGCTTTGTTCAATAGCTACATCCTTTTGGGAGGATTCAGCTAGAAATGAGTTTTTGTCCTTTTTAAGCACTGCAGTTTGTTGGGAAACTGCAGTGTGGCTAGGTTGGGATTCACTCAACTCTCCAACCTTATTCTTGGGGTTTCTTTTATGTTCACCCCTTCCCTCACTTAACTTACCCTCCTTCACACTCCCCTTTTTGGCTTTAGTGGATTTTTTAACTGGCATCTTTTGGGAGATACCAGATGGGGCTTTCTTTGACTTGGATTTTAAAATAATTGTAGGTTTGGCAGCTTTGGTAGGCAACTGTTTGGTCATTGACACAGTTGCCATAGCTACACTTGAACTCAAAGAAATTGTGGAGGTTGGAATAGTTGCAGGGATAGGTGAACTTTCCTCACTTACCTGAGGTGCTTGCATTACAGGAAAATAGAATATTGGCATATCCTTGTGATGATTGGCCCTGTTCAAATCTGCAATGAGCCTTCTCTCTTGAACCCAACAATCTAGTCTGTTGTTAGGGTTCTCAAGCACAATTTCTTCACATATGTGGTTAGCTAATAACATAAGAAATCTAGCATAATACACATTCTTACTTCTTTTATTTAACTCTCCTAATTTAAAACCTAACTCAAACAAAGCAAGGTCACTGAAATTGTAGAATTTATCTGTAACTAGCATGTAGAGCATGGAAATATTCACTAAATCAAAATTACTGACCTTTCCTTAGAAAACTTTTGTAACTACATCACACAAGAAACTCCACTCTTTTCTAAGACCCATTCTTCTAATATCACTTAGTTTAGAAGTAGGAAGTGCATAGTGCATGGAATTAAGCATATTAATTATATCAGTGTCAGTGTGTGGTGAAGTCACATTGTTATCTGGAATTTTGAAACATGCTTTTATCACATCACTATTGATACAAAATTCTTTACCTTTAATGGTTAGAGTGATGGTCTTATCCGTAGAGTTGTAGGTAGCAGTGGTCCACATCTCTTCAACAACTTCACAGAAGATTGTGGGTGATTCCAGCATGGCATAGTTGAGCTTGCAATTCTTCACAAAGTCCATCATCTTGTGATAGTCTCCAGATTGCCGAATACCCTTATTCACTAGTGCGGTGAAATTATTCTTCTCATAAATGAACCCAGTTTGAGACATAATCTTTACAACAGGTGCCATTGTTAGAGAATAAAAGCTTGAAGAGAAAGAGAGTAAGTGCTTTGAGAGAGAATGAAATTAGAGCAGTTGAATTGAGAATGATAAAAGAAAAGCAATTGTAATGAAATAATCTTTTATACTATCTCAAAAATAACTGATAAAAATAATAAAGTAAAATAAAGTAACCAATAGAAATTGCCTACAATAGCCGTTTAAAAATAAACTGTAAAAATTCCACCCATTATCCGTCGTGTTATGCTTACAAGCTGTAAGTATACTCGATGGATAATGTACAAGGTATAGTTTAATTGGTTGAAACGTACCGCTCATAACGGCGGTTGAGATTAAGACAATTCGACGGATGAGGATAAACTGTTATCCGTCGAGATATAAAATAATCCAGAAACATAATTGATTTTTGTTAGCAAATAATATATCGACGGATGATATTGATAAGTCTCAAAATATCCTTGTCGAGAACTCTGTGAATTAACACTATTAGAGAACTCTACATGGTCTTATCGATAAGTCATAATAGAGCTTATCGAGAAGTCATTCGAGAAGCCTGTAAATAGACTTATCGAGGATTCACTCGAGAACTCTAAAATGACTTGTCGATAAGTCATTTTGAATTATTGAGAACTCAGTTATCTATATCTTTGAGTACTATTATTCTGCTTTGTGTTAATTTTACACATTTAAGAATAAAGATCATCCGTCGAGATGTAAATTTTGACTTAGCCAAAATTTCATCCAAGACTGAAAAATCCATTAAGTTTCTGGCTGCATTTCAACTTGCAAGTTAACTCAGATAGATTTAAGAGTAATTAAGCATACCTAACTCACTTACCAACCTTGAAAAGGTGGATTCATCCAGTGGCTTGGTAAAAATATCTGCAAACTGCTTCTCACTTGGAACAAAATGTAGTTCCACAGTACCATTCATTACATGTTCCCTTATGAAATGGTACTTGATATCTATGTGCTTTGTCCTTGAATGTTGTACTGGATTTTCAGTGATGGCAATTGCATTTGTGTTATCACAGAAAATAGGAATCCTTTCAACTTGCAAACCATAATATATGTGCACAGCAACTACCAGTAGCAATATATTCAGCTTCAGCTGTAGAAGTAGAAACTGAATTTTGCTTTTTACTGAACCAGGACACAAGCTTGTTTCCTAGAAATTGACAGGTTCCTATTGTACTTTTTCTATCAATTCTACAACCTGCATAATCTGCATCTGAATAACCAGTTATATCAAAACCAGAATCTCTAGGGTACCAAATGCCAAGTTTTGGTGTTCCCTTGAGATATCTGAAAATTCTCTTAATAGCTATTAAGTGAGATTCTGTAGGATCAGCCTGAAATCTAGCACATAAACATGTAGCAAACATTATATCTGGCCTACTAGCTGTTAAGTACAGAAGTGAGCCAACCATGCCTCTATAACTTGAGATATCCACAGACTTTTCAGTAGTGTTTAATTCAAGCTTAGTTGCAGTGGTCATGGGAGTTTTTGCAGATGTGCAATCCATTAGATCAAACTTCTTTAAGAGATCAAAAATATATTTAATTTGACTAATGAATATTCCATCACTAACTTGCTTAACTTGTAAGCCAAGAAAGTAAGTTAGTTCTCCCATCATACTCATTTCATACTCTTTGCATCAATTTGACAAAATTTTTGCAAAGTTTTTCAACTGTAGAGCCAAAAATAATATCATCTACATAAATTTGAACAAGTATATTAGAGCCATTAACATTTTTGAAAAATAAAATTTTATCAACAGAACCTCTTGTGAAGTGATTTTCCAAAAGGAACTTTGATAAAGTGTCATACCAGGCTCTAGGTGCTTGCTTCAGTCCATAAAGTGCTTTCAATAGATAATAGACATGTTCTGGGAAATTTGGATCTTCAAAGTCAGGAGGTTGACTGACATAGACTTCCTCCTCCAAATCTCCATTCAGAAAGGCACTTTTAACATCCATTTGATAGACCTTGAAATTGGCATGGGTTGTATAGGCTAAGAAGACTCTGATGGCTTCAAGTCTTGCAACAGGAGCAAATGTTTCATCAAAATCTATTCTTTCTTGCTGACAATAGCCCTTAACAACCAATCTAGCTTTGTTCCTGACTACTATGCCATTTTCATCTATCTTGTTTCTGAATACCCATTTGGTATCTATTGGATTCTTTCCTTTAGGCTTGGGCACCAGCTTCCATATATTATTCCTTTCAAATTGGTTTAGCTCCTCCTGCATAGCTAAAATCCAATCAGGATCCAACAAAGCTTCTTCTACCTTCTTTGGTTCTTTCTTGGAAAGAAAGCTACTGTATAGACATTCTTCCTGAGTTACTCTTCTTGTTTGAACTCTAGAAGAAACATCACCAATGATAAGCTCAAAGGGGTGATCTTTTGTCCATTTCCTTTGTTGAGGTAGATTAGCTCTAGATGAAGAAACCACATTGTTGTCTTGATGTGTGATTGAGTTTTGACTGTTAGAAACTCCCCCTGAGTTTGTGGATCTTTGATTTGAGAAAGGGGAACTTTCTATAGGTGATCTATCTTGACTTCCTGCTCCTTTTGATAACCCGACGGATGGTGAATTTTGAGTACCGACGGATGAAGCTGGAATCTGACTTCCTACACTCACTGGAAAAATGCCCTGCCAAGCCACATTTGAAACATTTGAATTTTGATTTATCCACCATGTTTCTATTTGGCTTGGCTGCTCCAAAGTTCTTCTTGAACTTGAGCTTGGCAAATCTCCTGGAAAGAAATGCTAGGTGTTCATCAATGTCCTCCATGTCATCTTGGCTTAAAGAATCTTCACTTTCTACTGCAAGCCCCTTGCCCTTGTTCACACAGACCCTTGAAGATGATTCAACCTTCCATCTTCACTTCCTTCTCTTTTTCCAACTCAGCAACTAGTGCAATGGATCCTCCTTTCTTCTTTCCTCTCTCCATCCTTTCACCCTGCTCTATTTCAAGCTCATAGGTTTTCAGGATGCCATACAGTCTCTCCAAAGTAAACTCCTTATAATCCTGTGAGTTTCTTAATGAGACTGTCATTGGGTTCAATTCCTTTGGAAAAGATCTAAGAAATTTCAGATTGGAGTCTTTTGTCTGATAGACACTTCCATGCAACTTTAGAGCATTTAGTAGTTTTTGAAAACTACTAAAAATGTCAGTGATAGACTCACTTTCTTCATTGTGAAAATGCTCATATTGCTGAATCAAGAGTTGCATCTTGTTTTCTCTAACTTGCTCAGTGCCATAATAGATTATCTGTATTGTATCCCAAACATCCTTGGCAGTTTTGCAGTTGATAATGTTGTCAAACATATCTCCATCAACTCCATTAAACAAGATGTTCATGGTCTTTTTATCCTTCCTGACTTATTCAATGTCAGGATCAGACCATTCATGCCTTGGCTTGGGGACTAATGGCTCGTTTCCTGTTGTTGCTCTCATTGGAACATGAGGGCCTCTTTCTATGCAGTCAACATAGGCTTCATCTTGAGAAAGCAAATGAAGATGCATCTTTACCTTCCAATGATGGCAATTATCTTTAACCAGAAAAGGGATCTTGACTCTAACATCCTTCTTGTTAATCTTGCTGTATTGTTTTGATATTTAAACTCTTTGTAAGTTAAGAGTTTGCTCTGATACCAATTGTTAGTCCCTTGACAATATGACAAGAATTACAGAAGGGGGGTTGAAAGGAATTCTTGAAACTTTTCCGTGAAATAAAATGTTCTAACTCAAATATAAATATAAGTGTATTGATTAGCATAATGCGGAATAAAAACTTAAGTGAATCAAAACACAAGTAATTAAAAATAAGAGCCTTTAAAAACTTTCTGGTGGATTTGAATGATTCCACCAAAGATATATTATATATATCGAGAGAACTCTGTGTAATGCTCACAGTTGCTTACAAATGTTGAACTACTGAGAATACAGAGAAATGCTAAGAATTCTGCTTACAAATGTTTCTCACTTTTTGTATCTCAGATACTTGTTTCTATTTGCTACTTCTTGGTTCATATAGAATACCAAGATTACAAAGTGATAAGACAGGATCATAATAAAAACTATCGAGTCTAATACTTTGCTACTTTGTTCTCTATTACCCAGTTAATAGGTTTCCTCATTCCATTTGCATACACTTCGACGCATGTGACTATGTTATCACTGTCAACGGATATTTGAATTCTTTATCCATTGAGTACATGATCATCCGTCGAGTTTATGATCATTCGTCGAGTTTATGATCATCCGTTGATAGCCATTTGATCATCCGTCGATGGCTTTGTTAATCATCCGTTGATAGCCATTTGATCATCCGTCGATGGCTTTGTTAATCATCTGTCGATAGCTATTTTGGCACTTGACTTCATTTCATTTATGCAGAATTACAAGATATCATCTATGTACAATTAATCAACTTATTCTGCATATCTAGTTAAAGTCAACATGACTTATATGCTACTACAGAATCTATACAAATGTGTATGCAGAAATGTGCTACAGACTCATTATTACATAAGCTACTCACTCGATGGATAATAAGTCATCATCCGTCGGGACTATAATGAGTTATCCGTCGGGACTAAAATTCTTATCCGTCGAGTGCTACATTATTTCACTAAGTAAAATCTACTGAGGTATTTTGTTCATGTAATCATCAAGTACACAACATATGCACAACAAATAATAATATATACAATTTTTGAAAATATTACGGTTCGACTTTATATCTTAGTTATTTTGTAAACGATTACGAAATTACTACAGAGATCTCTTAAATATTGTGGGGGTTTGTTTGTGTATTTTCCTCGTATGGCATACCGACATACCCCCAATCCTTGTATTCCATGAGAACTTATTCTTGTATTACTGCTCCCTCTGTCAAGTTGAATGGTACACGTTTAGTTTGAACACGGAGTTTAAGAAAAAATGAAATATTGTAAGAAAATATAAAAAAAATGGGTAAAGTGGTGAGGTCAATCAATATTAAATATATAAAGTTCGTGTAGTGGAAGAAATAAATGGATGTAAATGAGTGTAGTTAATTTTTATATTATAATAAATTTTTACTATTTTTGGTAAATTTTGAAATGTATAGAAATGAATTGAAAGATGAAACATTATTATTATTAATTATTATTATTATTTTAACATATAAATATAGAAAAAGAACGCGGTGATTTCCAAAAAACTGAAATGACACTGCACTGGTGACGCACTCAGCACTCCCCGTGCAAATCTCAGTGGGATCTAGTGCTTCCACGTCCTCAAGCACAATGTTAATACAAAATTACAAAGTGCATGTCACGCCTCTTACAACCGTTGGAATCTTTCTGAAATTCCGAATTACATTATTCATAAGTTGGCTATTGCCAATATTTCCCTTTGTCCACAGTCCCCCGCTGAGCATTATACATGTATATCATATATTAAATACGAAATATTAAAAATTTGATTGTTATTTATTAATCACTCAATTCAGAACCGTCAAAACAAATTAATAAGAACCGTTAAATATAATCTTAAAAATTATTAGATAAAAAGTATAATATTTAAATTCTACCGGTAATATATTAAATTTATAATTTACAATATATAATGATAAAAATAACCGTAATGCATTGTAAAATTATTATATTAAGGGTATAAGGTTCGAATCCCAATAAAAATATATCAAAATTATATTTTATAATATATAATGATAAAAATAAACATTCATCGTATGAGTTATATACTAGTAATCAATTATAATACAAATATATAAATGAGATTGAAGGACTCGAATACGAACTTAGTTATAATGCTCATTAAAAATTATCAAGATGATGCTTGAAATTCCAACATATTCTTATTCAACAATAATCACATTCTAACATTCTATGCGATTCTTGGTTATAATTTTTTCTATTTTTAGATGATCAATGTTTTTATATCATTCTTTAGTGGAACAAAAAGACTGTTTAGTTAAAAGTGTAGGTCTTGTAGAATACACTATCTCATTTTTTCGATATTATTTGATAAAACAAACAATGACTAGAATCTCACCTGTCAAGTAAATATCTTATTACGAAGCCATAATAATTGACTTATTATAAGGTGAGTTGAAGCCTATTTTCTTTAGCAGCAAAGCAAGCTCTGTTTGAATTTGAAAGGCGACTGAACAAAGAACCTTTCCCACATGTAAACAGATATATATATTCAGGGTTTTTCTGTCCAAGTAATTCAAAGCTCTTGGTACCTAAAGTCTCTTCCACTTACATAAATGACTGTTCTATCTATTATACTTATATAGTTATATATATAAGCCAGCCAGCCTGACAATAAACATTCCCCTTCACCATCCCCCTTCTTTTGCCTACCCGGGCAGGGCAGGCCTTTTCTATACATAAATACAATAAACATGTGTTGCTTCTTCTAAACTGCTTCTTGAGGCTCATAATTCTAGTGATTAGTTTAGCCCAATAAAAATGGAATGGGAATGGTTGATTGACTTCTTCAAGGGAATGGTGAAGCCTGTGGCCGCCACTGCTGTTGTACTGGTATCTCTTTTCTTATCATATCTTCAGAAGCTGGGCCTTGAGGCTGAAATGGCTTACTCCATTCTCAGAGCTTTTCTTCAGCTTTCTGTCATTGGCTTTGTTCTTGAGTTTATTTTCACTCAAGATAACACTGTTTGGATACTTGCGGCGTACCTTTTCATGGTAACACTTCAAATCTTTACTAAACACATCTCTATGCGTTTGATTACTTGCTTAGATATTAGGATTGTACAATATAAACAAACTTCTCCATTACTTTAAGTTAATTTTATGGAGTGAACTAAGTGTACCGTTAGAGGAAGGCGAGCGACTAGTTACTCAACATTTGTATCCGAGTATCCGAGCTCAGTCTAGAGGAAGGCCCCGATAGGATCATATATTATATTCTACATGTACTATGCGTTCCTTCTATAAATAGGATAATTAGCGGTATTTTATGTGATGTACTTTGTCTTGATGATGAGTTGCCTCTTTTTGTTGGCAGGTTGTTGTTGCTGGGTATACAGCAGGTCAGCGTGCTAAACATGTGCCAAGAGGCAAGTATGTTGCAGGAGCCTCGATTCTGGTTGGAACTGCAGTTACAATGTTTCTGCTAGTTCTGCTCAAAGTTTTCCCTTTTACTCCGCGATATATCATTCCTGTTGCAGGAATGATGGTTGGTAATTCAATGACTGTCACTGGTGTTACAATGAAAAGACTCCGCGATGACATCAGGACACAGATGAGCTTGGTAAGTCTTAACATTAGAAAATCTAATTTCTCTGGAGTAGCTTCGTTTAATCTCGTATGATTGATTACAAAGTTTAATGAATATGAATTTTAGGTGGAAACTGCATTGGCACTTGGCGCAACTCCTCGCCAAGCTACACTACAGCAGGTGAAAAGGTCTCTGGTGATAGCGTTATCGCCAGTGCTAGACAATGCCAAAACTGTGGGTCTCATATCACTTCCCGGTGCAATGACTGGCCTGATAATGGGAGGAGCTTCTCCTACAGAAGCTATCCAGCTACAGATTGTAGTGATGAACATGCTAATAGGAGCTTCAACTATCAGCAGCATCATGTCTACATACCTGTGCTGGCCTGCCTTCTTCACAAAAGCTTACCAGATCCAGACAACAGTATTCTCTTCGGATTAAGATTTTTGTATGTTTCTGATTATCAGTAATATTCTCTACCAACCCTGATAGTTATGACTTGTGTGGCCTAGTTAGGGGAAAACCTATTCTAAAAAACTTGGATATGATCCCTGCTGGAGCAACAAAACACCTACAGTAGAATCTTAGAAATGAAGGTTTTAAGGCAAACTTTGTTAAACTTTTCAAGATAGCTAGTTTTGTCTAGGACAGCTTGACAAATATATATGATACAAATTAAGCTATTTGGTTGCTAATAAATGAGATATCTTCTGAATATTGAGCTTATCACCATGCAACTTGAGTTTGTAAGGACAGATGTTTGTAGATGTATGACGATTGCCTACATTACTGCTTATTGTTTAACTATGTTCGGGTAACCTATTTAAGTTATGATTTCAGTTTTACATACTGATTTGGAAGGAGAATTGTAATTGTGGTAGAATTCTGCTCTTAACAGACCTGACCCCAAACTCGAAAAAGTCATTTGTAGCCTGTTAGTGTTTTCCATAGAAACTCGTCATCAGATCTACTAGGAACAGCACATTCAAACTGAGTTTTAACAGTCGATGCCAACATTAGGCAATATAATCAAAATATATTTGGCAAGATGCCTAAGCTAAATAATAATAAAGCATATACAGTATGTAATAAATACAGGCATACAACTAAAGCCTAAAACTGTACTGCTGATTCCAGAATGAACAACCATTCTGCCAGTTCTTAGATTTAACATAAATCCATATTATTAATGATGTTACCTGGAGGATCATAGGAACAAACAACTAAGTTTTCCCTTATCAGCTTGCCCAACTCTTTCTGGGGTCTTCCAAATGATAGCAGTAAAATGGCCACACATGCATTTTACCTGTTTCTTTTTACACTTTAAAGCTTTTCACAAATTTGTTCTGGATTACTCTCTTCATATTGCTCCAAAATAATTATTTCTCTGTAAGGCCCAAACAAATGCTGAAAAAGACAATCTGTGGCACGTTTGGTTCAGTATGCCAATGCATAGACTTCTAGCCTTTTGTCCCACTGCAATGGTCCCTGAATTCATTGTGAGCAGCGAGATAGTGTTAAGGCTTTGACCAAGTCATTCATAGTACATATCTCTTAATGCACCCTGCTTATGTGGCCGTTGAGGTTTTGTTTGATCTCGTGTTGGATTTGCCATAAGTGGGACGTTATGTGGCAGTTGATGCTTTGTTTGCTCTGGTGTGAGAATCGCCACAAGTGGAACTTGGCAGGGACTGATTTTTTTCTTTTACCAAAATTAAGCCCAGCCGTCTTCAATAAAATATTGGTAATTTTTTTTTCTGTTAAAGTTTCTCAGAGGGTGCAGAAAATCATGAATAAAATTATTATGAATGCAGGCTTGGTTGAATATGCTTTCGTAGGATAGGATTTGCTATTCAACAAGGTATTGCGACGCAATTTGTTGCTCACTTACCTCGTACACATGTCCAGACTTTCTTTAACAAAGATTATAACTATTTTTATTAAACTCAAACAATTTAAATTTATATGCACAGCAGCCTTACAAGAAACTCAAACATTTTTTTAAATTGAATAGATCCAGCCCACAGTTGCTGATGCTTGGACCAAATTACTTGACAAAAGACAATAATTTTACTATGTCGCTGGAGGACCTGTAGGGACTGCATGATATTTTCATGTTATTGCTAGAGAAGAAAATCAGACTGAGCTAGTCCAAATGCTATTTCTGTATATGCCTCAATATGAGATGGAAGCTTTTCAAAAATGAGATGAACATTGAACACCTGACAACAGTGGGATAGTGGTTGACAAGATAGGATGAACCAACAAGAAGCATAAAGCCTCTAATATTTAGGTAGAGAAGGAACGGATAGAGGCCTTTTGGTCTTAATTTTTTTTTATAACACAGATTGAGAAATAAGCACCCATGCACTAATCAACTGCACTTGTTTAACAAAAAATTAACCGAATACTACATCGACTCCATAGTACTCATCAAATGGGGCAAGTGAAGATGACTATCACAACCAGCTAATTACAATTAAAGCCTAAATCTAGTGAAAATGCTACCACATATTGCAAATAAGATATGCAAAGTAATATAACCTAATAGTTACAAGACAGCCAACACTGAATCCCACAGTTTAATACCTATAGTAAGGAGGGAAGGACTAGATCATAAACTTGGCCGAACAGTAACATTTTAATTTATAGGGACAAAGGGAAAAAACGAACATCTAATTTTAACCACCGCAAGCTTTTTGCTCACAATCAGGCAGCTTGAAGAGTTGTAACTTTCAGAAATTGTCTTTGCGTGTATATAAGCATAGTTGTCATGGCGTAAAGGCAATCCAAGGCGCCAACAAACTCCTAAGTAGGGCACTCGTGTAGGCATCCATTAATCAAATTAAGAATTCCACTACTTATGTTTCCATCCCAATTTTTTTGCTAATATTACCATTTTAAAAGGCACACAAAATATTTATTTCAGAAGGTATCTTCTCCAACTAAACTTGCATGGCTAAAAATGCACATTTTTAAATTCACAGAATCAGAGTCCACAGATAAATTTCTGATCTCAATCTGAAAGAAAAACAGAAAACATCTATACACAGATATATATATATATACACACACACAGAGAGAGAGAGAGAGAGAGAGAGAGAGAGAGAGAGAGAATTTATATATATTACAGAATTTATATATATTACATGACTTGAAATCCTAAATAAACCAATTTTGATTATAAACCCTCATATTTTAGCAAAATACTCATCAACAATAAAATTTATATATAATCTATATGTATGCACCTAAAGATTACATGACTAAAGTATTATGGTAGACCCCGTAGAATTTCCTATGTCAACATAAAACAGGAAGAAGAGTAGAAGAGCCACCTCAGAATTATATTTTCTTTCAACTAAATCATTTCAATTTAAGAACTGGCTTTGGATCAGTGTAACAGATAATGTTGAAAATAGCGTGCTTAGGGTTGACCAGTTGAGTAAGATTATTCAAAGTAATTTGTACAACTTAAGTAATAGTTGAGCAGGTTTTGAAGTCTGAAATTGCATCGATCAAAGTTTCAACTTGCACAAAGCTCTGGGCTGCGAACTTCAAATAGATAATTTAAAAATGTTTTGTTCTCAAAGGACAGTCACATTTGCATTTACAAAATACTAAGAGAACATAATTTTAATGTAAACTACTAGTCAGTAACTTTGACCATATGTATGTAAGATAAAACAAGAAAACAAGTACAAGAATATTGTATTAATTGCATTTAGAAATGTCTACTTGTCCGCATAATAGAGCACAAGATTCTACAAGCATTTTTAACATAATCTCGCCACCGAAAAACAGACATAAAAGGTTACTTTTTGCAATAATAGCTAAATTTTAGAATATATATATATATATATGCAACTACGCATGCAGACAGACTGGACTCCAATCAAATACCATATCCGTCAATCCCTGAATACTGACTTTAAAAACGTAAGCCCGACATAAATGCCACCAAAAACATGTCAAGAAAGAGAACCATATAATAAATGAGAATCCTTGCCGTGGAGCCCACAAAATCAATCGCATTGAGAAAAAAACATATTTATAATAACAACAGCCATTAACAGTTCCAAGTGAATCAACTATCTGCATTGAATACACCAAAGGGAAGTAGATTCGTAATTTAAAACACATAGACTATTTTGGTGCCAATGAAGTTAAGCGACAGAATCAAAAGAAACAACATATAACGGTAATGTCAAACAAAACTACTTATAAGTTTATCCGACAACTCATACTAATTCACCAGAGGGGCAGTATAGAAGAAATAAAAAGACAAACCAAAGATCGTGGTTCCGCCCCTAGAAGCTTAGAGCTCGAATTCTTCATCGCGTAAAGCCATTTCAGCTGCTTCCTCCTCCTCGTCATCAAGAACAAAGTACTCATTTCTCTCAACAGGCCTGAACATATAGAACATAACCATATAAAATGCAAGACTGGCAACTTCCTCAGCTGCAAATGAGACCCACTGGTACTTGTATGCTGCAATCGTCCTCAGTGCAAAGACAACAATCCTTGTAAAGTACAAGTAAGCAATCACCACAATGTAAAACTGTCTAAACAGTGTCAATTTTGCCAAATTCCTTGCCGCTTTCCCATCAGTCTTGGAAGTCTCCCTCAACGACCTGATTGACCACACAATAGGGAAAATAATCGCGCAACAACAGATAATATCCACCAACAAAAACACCTGATTCCAAGTAACCCAATCCTTAATAAATGGTCCAGTCTCTCCTATCACAACCGAAGCCAAATTAGCCAAAACCTGTAAAGGGATCACAATCATCAAAACCTTCTTCTCCTTCTCCTGCAAAAACGGCTTCAAAAACGACCACCCCGTCCCAATCAACACAATCACCGTAAACAACAACACAACCCTAATAAACTGAAAAATATAAAACAAAACATCCCAACCGTGAGGGGTCCCGGTAACCTTAACATAATGCTTATCCTCAGCAGCACAAATCAAATTCAACGCCTTCATCACAAGTAATCCCCCCATAAGTAAATGGATCCTATGCACGGATCTCTTATTCCTAACACAATTCAAACACCAAAACCCGAGAAACGCAATATAAACAATCGAAAAGAACGAGTAAAGCGAAGGCAACTGAGTTAAACCTGCAGACAAGTAATCCTTCGTACTCCCTCCATTATCCAAATTATAAACCTCCGTCCTCACATCCATATTAACCTGACTTTCGGGCGCGCAGTTCGCGAAAAACAAACTATACTCATTCGGAAAACTCACCGGATACGACTTATTAAACGACGAATGAGGTGGCGGAGACAGATCACGAAACGTAAACAACAAATTGATGTAATGTGAATCCACCACGCAGAAATTAGGGTTTTGTTGGAGCTCCAGGAGGACTTGAATTAACGATTCTTCGGATAATAGAAAGAATCCGAGACGAGACGGGTCGGGTTGGGAGAGAGTGGAGGAAACGAAGACGGCGGAGACGGTGATTGTAACGATACCGGTATGGGTGAACCCGAATTTCTCGAAAAGGATCATGGGTCGGGCATCGTTGACGATTTTTAGGGTTTTGACTTCGGCGAGAGATGGGGAGGGGAGGAGCGCGGCGGCGATTAGGAGGAGGAGGAGAGAAATGAGGGGTGTTATCGTCATTTTGGAGAGGATGTGAGTCGAGATCGTTTGGTGTGTCTATGTGTTAGATCTTGGATCTAACTTTGTTTTATTGATACGCCACGATTATATTGATCGGCAATAACATGGAAGTTGGAGTTGGGACTAATATTCCAACGCGGTTAAAAAGTCTTTTTCTTATGGTCTTTCTCCTTTTTCATGGGTATTAATCTTGTTTTTGTAAAAATATTTATTTTTAGAAGATGTGTGGTCGATTCAATTTTTGAAATCGATTCATCGTAATAAGCTTCTCTTTATCAAAATATGTAATAATATATTAAAATTAAAATATTATTTTATTATAATTTCAATCAGAAATATATAACTTTGCAATGTCAATATTATAGATAAGAATTGTTTTACCGTTCTCATGCAAATAATATCTGGATCATTGTATCTATACAATTCAGAAATGTGATGCGATATGAAACTCCTGAATTTATTATCCACATTATATTATAGTTTTCAAAATTAGCTTTAACTTCAATATGAATATGAAATATTGAACAACTTACCTAAACTACATGTTTGTTACATGGTTGACATGGCACCGAACCAGGTCAATGGGGTAACTGACATGGTAAAGGAGCACGCCAAGAATGTGTGGTACTATTTTCGTCACTGTCAATAATTGTGATTGCTATCATCAAATTAGAATGATATTTTTAGAAGGCTCGTAAAAATTATTATATCTCATCATTTCACAACTACATCATTAATGATATTGGAAGTTTTTTATCTGCATATTTCTCCGTCTTATAACAGGCAAGATGTTCATTATATGAGATAAGAATTTTGCATTTGTAGCATTTCAATATCCAGGTTCCAATCCAATCAGGATTTTTCCAACAAGTTTCGAGTTTGAAATCGAGTAGCATGCAATATAGAATTCTATTATGATGCCTCGATTCCCTCGAAGATATTCTGCAACGGATTTTGTGTATTTAGACAGTCGACTGAATTGATTTATTAGGTTATGAATACGAATGTCTAGCTTATTGGCATGAAAAGAATGTAATGAGTCTCTGACAACTTTGGAATAAGAAAAATAGATATCATTGAGGCCAAGGGGGCATCAACCGATGTAATGATTAAATCTTGGATTAATTTATATTGTTAAAATCATACCTTGTGTGGTAAATTTGGAACTTACTAATCATTTTTGATAATGGTTGATATTAGAGAAATAATGGAGCCGTTGAGATAACCGAATAAATCATGTTCACAAAGCAAAAACTAGATTTAAGCTTTTCTTGTGGATTTTTTTTACAACCATGGGAAATGTAGAGGCATGATTGATTTGAACTAGTTCGGCAGTAACATTTATAGATGTTCCATTTCAATTAAGGATGACAACATATGAAACCACCATTTGGGATTGTTAATACTTGATTAAATGTGTGTGAACTAATGCCATAAGAACGATACACATAATCCATAACATAAGTTTTGATGATTAAAAACCATACGTAAATATACAAACTTAGGTACTTAAGATAACTTCTGATAATGATTAACTTAATAAATAACTCTACACAGTCCTAAACAATCAAAGAGACTACATCATAGTAGTCTATAAATAAATCATATTAGATATATATGCATATAAGGCAAATGAATCTAGTTGTGAGGTTAACACATGAATAACGGAGTTTAATTTTTGGAAAGGATGCCATGTTCCAAAAAAAAAGATATATATATATATATATATGGTCGCGCTCAAATAAGAACCAATATTATTGTAAGATGTGAGATCAAATCCTAACTACTCATTTTATGCCTTATATAAAAACCTCACCACACATTAATTTTTAATATTTAAATATTTATCACCACGTTCTTTTTATAATTCCTCCATCTGCCACTTCCAACCACCGCTGATCTTCATTTCCGGCCACCATCTCCGGCGACATCAGAAAATCACCACCGTTAAATAAAAAATCACCACCATAAAAATAAAAAATTACCATTGGAAACACAAAAATCGCCATATCCGGCCACTGATGAACAAACAATAACCACCGGAAAGAGTAGCTTATATTTAAATAAGTTTTTGTAACACATTCCTGTATACTGTAATGTCTTAGAGGATTAGAAGTTGTAGGATATTCTAAGTCATGTTGACTACTAGAATGATATACAAAATAGGTTGGCTAATTGTATATATTAGATGCCTTGTAATCTTGCATAAATGAAATTTTGTCAACCGCTATGAAAATACCATCAACGGATAATCTACAAAGCTCTCAACAGATGACACAAGGCACCTTCAACGGATGATTCATAAGAATCATAACAGACCCAATTTATAATGCTGAAGTCTCAAGGAACATCAGATTCAAATAGCAGTTGATAGTGACTTGACAATCACATGGGCTGATTGTATACAAAAGAAATGTGGCAGCCTATAACTAGTTTTATGAGAACAAAGAAGCATTTTCATTTCCATGCTTACTTGAAGAAATACAAAGATACTGGATAGAGAAATGAAGAAATATGTGATGAAGACTTGGACGTTTTGTTTTATGTGTTTGTCTTTTTCATATGTAACTTGGTAACATATAAACAAAGTGTAGCAAGTAGATTTTTATCAATTGTGAACTGAAAAATATAAAAAGCTACATCTGTTAGGAATTTCTCTGTTCTTTTTTGGAATCACTTGTAAGCAGATGTGTGCATTCTTATATCACATAGTTCTCAATTAATATATATATCTCTAGTGGAAAGATCAATCCACCAGAAAGTTTTTAAATCTATGTGTTTAATTACCTTGTGTTTTGAATACATTATATTTCATTCTGCACACTTGCATATTCAAACACTGATATATTTTGTTAAAGAAGTTTCTTAATTTCAAAAAGAAACCAGAATTCCATTCAATCACCCCTTCTGTTATTCTGTTGTTAGATTGTTCGACAATAAAAATTGGTATCAGAGCAAGCTCTTGACACACAAAGAGTTTAAAGATCAAAACAGACTAATAAAATGAGCAGAAATGATGTTGGAGTGAAGATCCCTTTTTGGATAAAGACAACTATCACCTACGGAAGGTGAAAATGCACGTTCATCTACTCTCACGAGATGAAAGCTATGTAAGATGGATAGAGAATGGTCCTCGTGTTCCAAGAAGGGTAGCAACTGGTGTTGAGAATGCTATTGGAAATGAACAGACTATCCTAAAGCCAATGTCAGAATGGACTGATGAAGATAGTGAAGCAGTTCACAAGGACAATAAGGCCATGAACATTCTGTTCAATGGTCTTTATGGTGATATATTTGATAATATTGTCAACTGCAAGATAGCCAAGGATATTTGGGATACTATTCAAATCATATGTGATGGAACTGAAGAAGTGAAGGAAAACAAGATGCAACTCTTAATACAACAATATGAGTACTTTTACTCTGAAGAAGGTGAATCTCTAAGTGACATTTTTAGTTGGTTTGAAAAAATACTAAATGCACTGAAGCTACATGGGAGAGTCTACCAAACAAAAGATTCGAACCTGAAATTCCTTTGATCTCTGCCAAAAGCATGGAAGCCTATGACAGTTCACTGTAGAGGGGGTGAATACAGTGTTTATTACAATCAAATCAAACTTCAAGAACTTATGTAACAGAAAACAAACTTTATTTAAACAATAAACTCTGTTACAATCTGGAACTGTTATCTCTCAGTGATGAACAAAATATCACGAGAGCTTCTAGAGTTATAATAAATAATATTCTCGATAATGATAACACCTCTAGTGTAAACTCTATTTCTGTGTTTATATACTACACAGTTACAAGATATTCGCTAATTGATATGGAATATAATTCTGCTTCCTAAAATATATCAATCAGATATCTTCTATTCCAAGTATTCCATTCTTCACGGAATTCCTTCTTCATGCATATCTCTTCTTATGTTTATCTTGATCTTCTTAACTTTAATCAGCTACTGTCCTTATCTGATCGTCCTTCAGCACTTAAGTTCTGATATCTATCTCCTGATATCATAAGTACTGATATCCCTTAAGTTCTGACTTCCAGTACCTTAAGTTCTGACTTCCAGTATAAGTACTGATCAGTTAAGTACTGATTTGTTCTGTTCAAATAAGATCTGAAATCTAAACATAAAACTTATTAGCCATGACATTATCAAATATATCTAACAATTGGCGCTAGAAGGAGGGGGTGAATACAGTGTTTATTACAATCAAATCAAACTTCAAGAACTTATGTAACAGAAAACAAACTTTATTTAAACAATAAACTCTGTTACAATCTGGAACTGTTATCTCTCAGTGATGAACAAAATATCACGAGAGCTTCTAGAGTTATAATAAATAATATTCTCGATAATGATAACACCTCTAGTATAAACTCTATTTCTGTGTTTATATACTACACAGTTACAAGATATTCGCTAATTGATATGGAATATAATTCTGCTTCCTAAAATATATCAATCAGATATCTTCTATTCCAAGTATTCCATTCTTCACGGAATTCCTTCTTCATGCATATCTCTTCTTATGTTTATCTTGATCTTCTTAACTTTAATCAGCTACTGTCCTTATCTGATCGTCCTTCAGCACTTAAGTTCTGATATCTATCTCCTGATAACATAAGTACTGATATCCCTTAAGTTCTGACTTCCAGTACCTTAAGTTCTGACTTCCAGTATAAGTACTGATCAGTTAAGTACTGATTTGTTCTGTTCAAATAAGATCTGAAATCTAAACATAAAACATATTAGCCATGACATTATCAAATATATCTAACAATCTCCCCCAACTTGTAAATTAACAAAATATACAAGTTTAACAGATATTTGATGATGTCAAAAACATTAAGTACAAATGCATGAGAAATAGACAAGATAACTACAACTTACAGTCCTTAAAGTTTTTACCAATTCAACTTCTGATAACAACTTCAACCTGTATAAATATCAGAATTTAAGCAGTTGTAGATCTTCGACTTGGCTTCATCATTTTCTGATCTCTCTGATGTCAGGAGTTGTTCTGAGATAATTCTTCAACAAACATTTCTCAGCATATCTGAGTTCATCAATCATTCTCCGTTTGACATCTTTAAGCTCTGCAGTATCTTCACCAGTTTGAAATATTGCAGCTCTGAGATCATTAATCTTTGCTTTTCTCAACTCCCGATCTAGTCTTATGACATAAGCTTTGTTAGACTCTAGATTGAATTCAAGCCCCTTAATACCAAGATATGTTCTGATCTGTGCAGTATTAGGCTTCATATCAACAATATCACCATTGTGATTTCTGTACTTTGGAACATATCTGCTGTCAGACTTAACAGAATAAAGTCTTTTCTGTCTCTGAATCTGTTCCTTTAAGTAGTTTGCAGCAGTCTCTGTTATTCTGTCATCCACTTGAAGTAAGAATAATACATGCTCCAATTCTTCAAAATACTTCAATAGAATGGCATTTTGTCTTATATGATAAACCCTACCATCTGTCATGAAATACAACATGATGTATTCTTTCAAGTAGGTATGGTAAACCATCTGTACAGATTCTAGTTGATTCAATCTCTCAGGAGTTGCTCCAATACCTGGTTCACTCAAGGAAGTTGGATCATCAGTAGTGTTGTGTACTCTTCTTTCATCAGCACTTCCCAATCCAGTTTTGTCTCTAGCTTCCTTTCCAGTAACTACTCTTGCTTCAAAACCACTTAAAGTAGTCTTCAAAGATTGAGTCTGTTTTGCTTTAGTGAATCCTGGTAGGAGTGTTTTAGATTTATCTTCTGATATCAAGTTAACTTGAGCACTGTCAGAGGTTACTTGCTTCTTCTGAATATCAGAACTTACAATTTCTTGACTCTGAACAACTTGAGCCATGTCAGAGGTTGTTTTAAGAATTTTTCTTGAAGTCAGAGCAAGATTATGTTTTCCATCAGTAATTTCTTCTTCCTCAGGAGGTACATAAGGCTTGATAGGTTCACCAACCTTTTCTTTACCCTTGGATCTTGGATCTATCTGTGGTTGTGATCTAGCCAAAGTTTCTTCAGTATGTATCCTCTCTTTGATCACAATCCCTTTAGGTTTTGGAAGTAACTTTTTACCAGAAGCTTCAGATTTAGATGTGACTTTCTCTGATTTAAGTCTGGCTTCTTCTTCCTTTAAACTTTCCAAGTCCATCCCTGGATTTTCTTGAAGAAATAACTGTCTTGACATTTCCTCATCAAGATCTAGAAGTTCATCAGAACTTATCCTTTTACCAGCAGCAGAACTTATTCTTTTTCCAGTATCAGAACTTGTTCTGTGACTAGCTTGTCTTGATGTAAATCTTCTACCTTGACTATGACCACTACCCATTCCAGAGTTTCCTTGGTCATCTTTTCCATCATCCTTTCCTTGCAGTGACTTGTTGGTTTTGCATTTGGACTTAATTACCTTCTCCCCCTTTTTGGCATCAGCAGGTAATAAAAGAGAGATAAGTAGTTCCACTGAGGTCTGGATTTCAGTAAGTTGCGATTGCTGAGAAGCTTGATTTGTCAGAATTTGATCAATCTGAGCTTGTTGCTTCTCTTGAGTTTTCTCAATATAAGCAACCCTGTCAATGGTAGGTTGGAAGAACTTTTTCTTATCAAGTTTCCAAACTTGTTCCTGTTTAATAAAGTTCTCCTGAATCTTGTGTAGCTCTGCATGAGTGTTGGAATGAAGACCTTGTAGATGTTTAGTACTCAATGCAGTGACTCTAAGCTGGGTTTTAAAATCATCAGAATTTAACATTTCATCAGCTTTAGTCAAGTGCTCAGCAAGATGTAAAGCATTTGGAACACATGAAACTGAGTTCCATTCCTTAGTCCACTCCTGTCCTGCAGGAGTTTCACTCCAAGGTACTGGTGCATCCCTGATAACAAACTCCTTTAGCAGTTCAGACTTAGGAAGAGTCAGTGGAGGAGTATGTCCTGAAGGACCTGCTGCATCAGCATCTACAGTTGTAGCAGCTTCACCAGTATCTCCAACATTTGCAGCATCAGAACTTAAAGAATCAGTATCTTCTGATAAGACAACTGTATGAGTAGCAATGGAGGCTTCAACATCCTCTAATTGCTGATCTGATACTAAGTTCTGATCAACAGCCATATCCTGATGCTCACCTAAAATCTGATCATCATCTTGATGCAGAGAAGGTGTTAGTGATAACTCAGGAGTTTGAACAGCATCAGTAACAGGTGTTGTGAAAGGATTATTTGCTGTTGGAGCTTCTAAGAAAAGTATTTCAGGCACAACCAAGTTCTGAATATCAATTTCAGCACTTGTGCCTGGATCAACAAGAGATAAAGAAGGTAAATTAGCCTTGTCAGATACAGGTTCCTGAAATGTAGTTGATGGAGAAGAAGTGACTGGAGCAAATTCCTTGTCTTGTGAGATCAGAGATTCCTGATCCCCTTCCTTAGCTGCTTCCTCCTCATCATCTGAAACTGGCCTCTGTGCCCTCTGTTTCTTGTACTTCCTTGTTGATTTGGATTCCTTGGGAGTTGCAGGAACAGTCATACGTCTAAGCCTCTTGAGAAGCCTAGAACCCCCAATTGCAGAATCCTTCTGAGAAGTTGCCTTCTCAGCTTCATTTATCATAGGTTCTGAAGAAGGAACCTGATCTTCAGAATCTGTTTCATCTCTCAAAGTAATCCTCCTCTTCTTCTGAGATGTTTGAGGAACAGTCGTTGTTTTCTTTGGCTTAGAGGATGTAGGCTTCACAGTAGGTGCTGAAGAAGAAGGTTGAGCAGTCTGTGAAGTGGAGAGATATGATTTGAGATAAGTTCTGAGGGTAGGTTGAGTAGAATGAGAGATAGGGACTGAGGTTGATGGATTTTGGTTATGGTGAGTTGGTTGAACATTTGAGTAAACAGATTTGTAAGTAGCTGGATCAGCATTTACCAGAATCTGTTTCACAGACTGAGGAATCTGTAATTGTCTCACCATTGATTTCTTTGTGTCAGCATTTATCAGGTCGTTAAAGTACCTTTTTGCAACTTTAAAAGGTGGGGTTTGAGTGCTGACTAACTGGGGTTCAGCAGTACAATACGTATAAATAAGTTGACAGAATCTAGCAAAATAAACAACATCTCGATCCTCTGTCATCCTATCCCCAATAAAACCAATTATTCCAGTTGCAAAATCAAAATGAGTTTGATGGATAATAGCATACCCGATGTGCTGACTCAGAATTGGGATAGCATCATAATTAGAACATTTGTTCCCAAAAGCCTTGGTGATGCAATCGAAGAAGAAACTCCATTCTCTTCTGATATGAGCCCGTTTCAACTGTCCAAGTTTCGTCAGACTCTGTTCATATCCCAAATCAGTCATTAACCCCCGAAGTTCTGATTCCTCTGGTATAGAGAAGGTACAATCTTCTGGAAGATGTAATGCTCTTCGTACTGTACCAGGAGTGACTACATAGGAAGAATCACCCACTTGGAAGATAATACTGGGAGTTCCTCGTTTACCACCATCATAAAAAATTCCAGTCCTCCAGAACCGCAGAACTTGTTGACTTGAAAATAATTCAGGCTGAGTTAAGGCGTACCCAACCTCACTATGTGCAAGAAGATCTTGCACAAAATGCAATTCAGATGGAGCGTCAGCATGATCAAGAATTGCAGCATAGTTGTTTGGAACAAACTTTGCTCCATCAATGATTAAATCCTTTGGTGCCATGTGAAAAAATATTGAAATTCAAGTATGCCTGTTAGGTGTTTGAGATAATATCTGTATGAAAACAACGGAAATAGTAAAGTGAAGGAGAGTAAAAGTAAGAAGAGAGATAGAAGATGAAGAAATTAAAAAGATTAAAGAAATCTTCTCTCTGCTGTACTTATACAAAAAAATATTACCGTTGGACACCTGTCAGACATGCAGTAATAACGGATAATTACTGGGCTCGAGAAAACAGTAATCATGACTTACCCATATGCCGAGTTTCAAGGAAAAACTGTTCCATTTATCAAGGGAAACAATTCAAATTTTAACCCGTTATCACTGATTGGATTATTTTGCACTGCACCATTAATATTCTGAAAATGAATCATGTTAAAAATGACCGAGATAATTTCGATGAATAAGTGCTGACAAAGAATCAGAACTTAAATCAGAACTTAAGACAAAATTTAAATGGTCATCAGAATATCAAGCAGGATTTAACAACACAAGATAAAATAACTCAGAGACAAAATCTTGAAGTAAAAACAGTTTTCATTAATATATCAAGTCAATACATAGATGAAATAGAAATTACATCAATACAAGATTTTCCCTAAGCTTCTAATCCTAACGTCAACAGCTTTAGTCCTAGCTAAGAAGCCTGACAAAGCTGAGGATGAAGAAGAACAGGAAGAAGACGAGATTAAGTCATCTTCCTCTTCCTATCTTCGACAAACAAGATGGCGAGTCGAATGATTCGCTCTTGCTGACGGATAGCTTCCCACCGTTCCGCCTCCAATCGATCAAGATGAAGCTGGTAGTCCATCTCGAAGAACAGAAGTTGGTTCAGCACCGCCTGTGGGACAGAGCCCCATATCTCTTCAGGAATGGCAGTTACATGCCACTCCTGCTGCCAGTCGGCGCAGCTTAGCTCCATATGAAAATTTTGGTAATTCAAAAACATGTTGTATCGAACCATGATGCTTTTGAAAAAGAATATGAAGTTAAGATTGTGAGAAAAATTGATGAAAGGGCTAAAGTGAAGTGGCTGATGATATAGGCAAGAGAATGCCAGGAGACGCGAAGATATTGAATGCAGACAGGTAGAATTAAATCTACCTCGTCTCCCTAGACTTTGAAAAAGAATAACAGTCATTGGAAAAGGAATGTGCACATGGAACAAGAGTGAACTGTTCAAGGACGAGTGCCATTATGTTTTAACCATAGACTATTAATCTTCCACTTCAACATTTCGAAATTAATCTGAGACTGTTACCAAAATTTACTCACAGATAAGTAAAGTAAAGGGTTAGACTGAAAAGTCAGAACTTAGACCTATACCAGAACTTAACAGTCATCAGAACATAATGTCTTAACTCGAACAAGGAATATCTATCTTAGTAAATACTCATACAAGTTCTTAGTTATGAACGTCAGAAATTAATCATCAGAACGTGTAACTAGAACTTGTCCTTAGAATTTGTGCAGAAGTGACACAATGACTGTTTATCTAAAATAACATAGACCACCACAGAAATTTCATCATTCATATGGAGTGATGTGTGTGTGCATTAAGCTAAATAACAGACAAAGAGTAAAGTCTGATCTACTTCAGTACATCTTAGAAATAAGTCATAATTAAAATTTTGCTAAAGATCTGTCATTATCCTGAAACCTACTGATAAATGAGTTCATGCATGAGTTCACCTCTACTGTTTTTTTTTTTTTGTGCTAATTTTATGCATCTTTTGAAATTCTATTTTACAGAGGCTTCTCAGTGTAAGTGAGTCACGACTGTTTATTAGAATTTATGCTATTATCAGAGTATTTCTCCAGTAATCATAGAGTGTGAAAAGTCACCAAGAAAATATTTTGCTTTTCTAATGCATATTTACTTAATACCAGCAATGCACTTGGGTCATCCCTTTCACATTTTTACTCTAGATCTCAAAGGAGTACCTGATATTATTCTTTGATTATTGTTCTTCTTCTTTTGATAAGTGAGGTTTATCAGCACTTAGTACATTCAGCAGTTTTACTAGAATCAGAACTTAAACAGATGAGTAGCATTATTCTAATTTGTGACTTAGTAATAAGATAGACAAAGTAAACTTAACTAAGCTCAGTTATCAGAATTTGCTTGTGTCATAAGATTTCCACAGAAATAACTACTTCTTTCATGGGATCATTTGTTTATTGAAGACTAGTAGGTCAGTATCTAGCACAGTTATCCTCATAGGATAGAATAGTTACTGAAACAGACATATCACTTATCAGAGTTTAGACACATATATCAGACAACAGTCAGTACTTGAAGACATTTATCAATTAATGCACAGAATATACAAAGAAATTAATTCTGTAAATACTGATCATAAAGTCTGATAACATAGAACAAGTTTAAGCAGATTTAGAGAAAGAACCTGAAATCATTCCAAGTTCATTTACCAATTTTGAAAAGGTAGCTTCACACAGTGGTTTTGTGAAGATATCTGCTACTTGTTGATCTGTGGGAACAAAATGCAATTCCACTGTACCTTCATCCACATGTTCCCTGATGAAATGGTACCTGATGCTGATGTGCTTTGTCATAGAGTGTTGAACTGGATTACCTGTCATAGCAATAGCACTTTGATTATCACAGTAAATAGGGATTTTGAAATATGTTAACCCATAATCCAGTAACTGATTCTTCATCCAGAGAATCTGTGCACAGCAGCTTCCTGCAGCAATATACTCTGCTTCTGCAGTTGATGTGGAAATTGACTTTTGTTTCTTGCTATACCAAGAAACCAATCTGCCTCCAAGAAATTGGCAGCTTCCACTTGTGCTTTTCCTGTCAATTTTGCAACCTGCAAAATCTGCATCTGAGTAACCTATTAATTTAAAATCTGATTCTCTAGGATACCATAATCCTAGATCAGCTGTTCCTTTAAGATACTTAAAGATTCTTTTTACAGCTGTTAAGTGAGGTTCTCTTGGATCTGCTTGAAATCTTGCACAAAGACAGGTAGCAAACATGATATCTGGTCTACTAGCAGTTAGATAGAGAAGTGAGCCAATCATACCTCTGTAATCAGTAATATCTACTGAATTACCAGTATCCTTATCCAGTTTTGTTGCAGTGGCCATGGGAGTGGATGCACTTGAACAGTCTTGCATTCCAAATTTTTTCAGCAAGTTTCTGGTGTACTTAGATTGACAAATAAAAGTTCCTTCTTCACTCTGCTTGACTTGAAGGCCCAGAAAATAACTAAGTTCTCCCATCATACTCATCTGATATCTTGACTGCATTAGATTGGCAAACTTTTTGCAAAGTTTGTCATTTGGAGACCCAAAAATGATATCATCAACATAAATCTGGATCAAAAGTAAGTCCTTGCCATGGTTGAGATAGAACAATGTTTTGTCAATAGTTCCTCTGTTGAATCCACTTTCCAGAAGAAACTGAGCTAAAGTCTCATACCATGCTCTAGGAGTTTGCTTAAGTCCATAAAGTGCTTTATCAAGCCTGTAGACATAATCTGGATGTTTGGAATCTACAAAGCCTGGAGGTTGTTCAACATATACTTCCTCTTCCAATTCTCCATTGAGAAAAGCACTTTTCACATCCATTTGAAAGACAGTAAACTTTTTGTGAGCAGCATAAGCCATGAATATCCTTATGGCTTCTAACCTAGCAACTGGAGCAAATGTTTCATCATGGTCAATTCCCTCCTGTTGAGAATATCCTTTTGCAACCAGCCTTGCCTTGTTCCTTACAATTATGCCATCACTGTCAGTTTTGTTTCTGAATACCCACTTTGTACCAACAACCGATCTATTCTTGGGTCTTGGCACTAAGGTCCAGACTTTGTTTCTTTCAAATTCATTCAACTCTTCCTGCATTGCTTGCACCCAATCAGCATCTTGAAGAGCTTCTTCCACTTTCTTTGGCTCAGACTGAGAGAGAAAAGAATTGTAAAGACATTCATTCGAAGTACCTGTTCTAGTTCTGACACCTGCCTCAGGGTTTCCAATTATTAAATCAGGTGTATGTGATTTTGTCCACTTCCTTGCAGATGGAAGATTTTCTCTAGAACTGGATGCTCCCCCATAATTCATGCTGTCTTCGATTTCATTTTCTGATGCTCCCCCTGAAACTATGTTCTCTGAGTTGGATCCTTCAGTATTTAGATTTTCAGCACTGTCAGTACTTGGCTTATCAGAACTTGACGAATCAGAATTTGACGAGCCAGATGTATGTTCTGATGCTTCTTGAGATGTGATAAAATCTTGAGTATGCTCCCCTGCAATGGTGCATCTTCCTTTGATGTAGTCACCACAGTTTCAATAACATCAGAGTTTAATCCATCAGAATTTACAGTATCAGGACTTAGACTGTCAGGACTTGAGGTATCAGAATATGAATCTTCATTTTCAAATCTCAGCTTATTATGATCAATGCAATCTTCAAGTCCAGTGATCTTCTTGTCATCAAAAGAGACATTGATAGATTCCATGACCACTTTTGTTCTCAAATTATAGACTCTGAAGGCTTTTGTAGAAAGTGGATATCCTACAAAGATTCCCTCATCAGCTTTTAGATCAAACTTGGATAGCTGTTCAGGATGAGTCTTGAGAACAAAACACTTACATCCAAATACATGAAAGTATTTGAGATTTGGCTTCTGGTTCTTCACCATCTCATATGGTGTTTTTCCATGCTTGTTAATGAGTGTTGCATTTTGAGTAAAACAAGCAGTCTGCACAGCTTCAGCCCAAAAATAGGTTGGAAGCTTTGCTTCTTCAAGCATTGTTCGTGCAGCTTCAATTAGAGTTCTATTCTTCCTTTCAACAACTCCATTTTGCTGTGGAGTTCCAGGAGCAGAAAATTCCTGCTTTATTCCATGATTTTTGCAGAACTCTTCCATTATCAAATTCTTGAATTCAGTGCCATTATCACTCCTCAAAATTTTCACAGAATCTTTGATCAATTTATCCAGATGTTTGACATGATCAATCAGGATAGATGCAGTTTCACTTTTTGTGTGCAAGAAATACACCCATGTGTATCTGGTGAACTCATCTACTATGACCAACGCATATTTCTTCTTTGCAATAGACATGACATTCACTGGACCAAATAGATCAACATGAAGTAGATAGTAAGGCTCAAGAATTGATGATTCAGTCTTGCTCTTGAACGAAGATTTTCTTTGTTTAGCCTTCTGACATGAGTCACAAAGACCATCAGGAACAAACACTGATTTTGGCAGTCCTCTCACAAGATCTTTCTTGATCAGTTCATTTATCTTGTTGAAGTTTAAATGAGAGAGTTTCTTGTGCCAATTCCAGCTTTCTTCAGTTGAGGCTCTACTCACTAAACAGATTGCAGAACCATCAGAACTTGTTGAAAGCTTAGCTTCATAAATGTTACCACGCCTGAATCCCTTCAGAACAATTTTTCCTTTAGATTTACTAACTATTTCACAATGTTCTGCAAAGAAATCAACATGATAACCTCTGTCACAGATTTGACTTATACTCAGTAAGTTGTGTTTAAGTCCTGAGACCAGAGCTACATCTTTAATAATGACATTCCCAAGATTGATATTGCCATATCCCAAAGTTTTTCCAATGTTGCCATCTCCATAAGAAACACTTGGGCCAGCTTTCTCCACAAAGTCTGATAGCAGGGCCTTATTTCCAGTCATATGTCCTGAACATCCACTGTCCAGAACTAGAATATTTTTCCTGTTGCCCTGCAATCAAAAAGACCACTAATTATTAGTTTTAAGGACCCAGACTTGCTTGGATCCTTTGGCCTTTTTAGGTTTGTTAACATTTGCAGCGGATTTAACATCAGATTTTATGTTAACAGTTTTCTTATCAGACCTTATACTAGAAGGAACAACAGAAACTTTCTTTAAAGAAGGTTTTATTTGATAATAATCATAGTACAAACTATGATATTCCTTACAAGTATAAATGGAATGCCATAAACTACCACAATGAAAACAAGGATTTTGTGGTTTGTATCTAACAGACTGACTCTTAACTCCTGACTTTGTAGATAAGGAGTTAATATTCTTATTCTTCCTGCAAAAAGAAGCCAGATGGTTAGAACTTCCACAGTTATGACATGCTTTCCTAGGAGCATCAGGAACAGATTTATAGTTATTGCTTTTATTCACACCTTCCTTTCCATTCCTGTTTTTCCTAGGTGATTTTACCTTGTTTGCATCCTTAACATCTTTCAGCTTATGCTTAAGCTGCTTCTTCGTCATTAAGCCTATGTTAACTTCAGCTGTCTTTTCCTGTTTTAGTTTGTCAGAAGCTAATTCCTTTTTAACTTCTGATTTCTCATTTTCGGATTTTTCAGTTACAAACTTAACAGGTTTTAACTTCGGCTTTTGCTTATCAACAGGCTTAATTTCTACAGTTCCTTTTTCATTTACTCCATAGCCTAAACCCTCTTTCCAGTTTCCACTGCTTAGCAAATTTTGAGTTGTTTTGCCAGAGTTAGTCCAAGTTCTGATAATCTCTCTCTCCTTTTCTAACTCAGTTTTTAGAGATTCATTCATTTTTAGCACTTCATCCCTAATATAAAAAGCATTAACTCTATCCTGCTGAGTTTGATGAAACATGACTAACTCTTTTTCTAAGAAATCATTTCTTTTCTTAAAAGCAAGATTTTCAGAAGTTAATCTTTCACATGTTAAAGTTTGATCTCTATAACTAACAAACATGGTTTTAAGATATCTTCTCAACTCATCAATATCATCAGTATGAAAAGCATAAGTAGTCTGAGGTACCTTTGTTTCAGCAGCTTCAGAACTGCTCTCAGAACTTGATTTATCAGCATTTGCCATCAATGCATAGTTCTCCTCACTTTCAGAGTCTGAGGTGTCTGTCCAGCTTTTCTGCTTTGTGAC
This sequence comes from Apium graveolens, assembly GCF_009905375.1. Classification (NCBI taxonomy): domain Eukaryota; kingdom Viridiplantae; phylum Streptophyta; class Magnoliopsida; order Apiales; family Apiaceae; genus Apium; species Apium graveolens. The sequence continues at coordinate 207,560,256 of NC_133656.1, forward strand.
AAGAGCTTTGCCTTTGTCATTCTTGGTCTTCTTGCAATCAGGAGATATGTGGCCTTTCTCACCACAATTATAACATTTAACATTAGCGTAATCTCCTCTGTCAGACTTTCCTCCTTTTCCTTCAGATCTTCTGAAATTCTTCTTATCAGAACTTATGCCTTTCCTGGAAAACATCTTTCCCTTCCTGAACTTCCTGTATGCAATCTTTGTGATTCCTTTCACCATAAGAGCACACAGCTTCATCATCTCCTCATCAGCATCAGTTTCAGGCAAGCTTTCAGAATCTGAGTCATCATCACTCTCAGAACTTGATGACTCAGTATCAGATTTTATGATAAGAGCTTTACCCTTATCTTTCTTTGAGGAAGGTGGTTTGGGGGATTCCTCTTCAACCTTGAGAGCAACTGTCCTTGACTTTCCTCCTTTTCTCTTGCTTCTTTGTTCCATCTCAAGTTCATGGGTCTTGAGCATTCCATAGATTTCATCAAGAGTTGTTTCATCAAGATTGTAGTTGTCTCTTATTGTTGTTGCCTTCAAATCCCAACATTCAGGAAGAGCTAACAGGAATTTGAGATTTGTATCTTCAAGATCATACTCCTTATTTACTAATGACAAGTCATTCAAGAGTTTGACAAATCTATCATATACATCAGTCAATGACTCATTAGTCCTAGAGTCAAAGTGTTCATACTCTTGAGTGAGTATTGTCTTCCTGTTCTTCTTAACTGTTTCAGTTCCTTGACACCTTGACTCCAGTGCATCCCATATCTCCTTAGCAGTCTTGCAGTTGATTACCCTGTTTGACATTACATTATCAATGGCACTATGCAATAAGTGACGTACCTTGGCATCCTTAGCAATAGATGCTATATCTTCAGCAGTGTAATCAGTCTTTTCCTTTGGTACGGTCATTGCTGCTTCACCTGCAACTACAACAGCGAGCTTGGTAGGTTTGTGAGGCCCTTCCCTGATTCTATCAAGGTATTCTGGATCTGTTGCTTCCAGAAATATGGTCATCCTTACCTTCCATATGGGATATTCAGATGGTCTCAATATGGGAACTCTGATAGTCTCATATCGACTCTGAGTTGATATCTTTGATGATTCCTCAGTTTTGGTAGGCTTAGTTGGAGTTTCTGTGTCAGACATGATTGTGTTTGGATCTTTAACTGTATGTGTGTTAACAGATAGCTCTGATACCACTTGTTAGGTCACACTTTCACTGTAGAGGGGGTGAATACAGTGTTTATTACAATCAAATCAAACTTCAAGAACTTATGTAACAGAAAACAAACTTTATTTAAACAATAAACTCTGTTACAATCTGGAACTGTTATCTCTCAGTGATGAACAAAATATCACGAGAGCTTCTAGAGTTATAATAAATAATATTCTCGATAATGATAACACCTCTAGTGTAAACTCTATTTCTGTGTTTATATACTACACAGTTACAAGATATTCGCTAATTGATATGGAATATAATTCTGCTTCCTAAAATATATCAATCAGATATCTTCTATTCCAAGTATTCCATTCTTCACGGAATTCCTTCTTCATGCATATCTCTTCTTATGTTTATCTTGATCTTCTTAACTTTAATCAGCTACTGTCCTTATCTGATCGTCCTTCAGCACTTAAGTTCTGATATCTATCTCCTGATAACATAAGTACTGATATCCCTTAAGTTCTGACTTCCAGTACCTTAAGTTCTGACTTCCAGTATAAGTACTGATCAGTTAAGTACTGATTTGTTCTGTTCAAATAAGATCTGAAATCTAAACATAAAACATATTAGCCATGACATTATCAAATATATCTAACACAGTCTCTCTTAGAAACTCACATGAGTATAAGGAGTTTACTTTAGAAAAACTGTAAGATATTTTAAAAACCTATGAGCTCGATATGGAGCAGGATGAGCAGCTGGAAAAAGGAAGAAAGAATGGTGGATCTATTGCACTTGTAGCTGAACATGAAAGAGGGAAAGAGATAAAGGTTGAAGCTGCGGAATCTGCACCAAACTTAAGAGTTTGTGAAGGCAACGACAAAGGGTTAATAGCAGATATTGAAGACTATACCAGTCAGGATGAAATGGAGGATCTAGATGAACATCTGGATTTCCTATCAAGAAGATTTTCCAATCTCAAATTCAAGAAGAATTTTGGAGCAACCAATCCAAACAGAAATATGGTGGATAAATCTAAATTCAAATATTTTAAATGTGGCTTGAGTGGTCATTTTTCCAATGAATGTAGAAAGCCCAATTCTGAGAAAGAGAAGTTTGAGCCAGTTGACTATAAGAAGAAATACTTTGAATTGCTCAAACGAAAGGAGAAGGTTGTTAGTCCCTTAACAATATAGCAAGAATTACAGAAGGGGGGTTGAATGAAATTCTTGAACCTTTTTCTTAAAAAAAATGTTCAAACTCGAATACAAATATAAGTGTTTTGATTAGCACAATGCGGAATAAAAACTTAATTGAATCAAAACATAAGTAATTAAAAACAAGAGTTTTTAAAAACTTTCTGGTGGATTTAAACAATTCCATCAGAGATATATATTATATCGAGAAAACTCTGTGTGCAAGAATGCTCACAGCTGCTTACAAATTTGAACTACTGAGAATACAGAGAAATGCTAATAATTCTGCTTACAAATGTTTCTCACTTTTTGTATCTCAGATCTCTGTTTCTATTTGCTACTTCTTGGTTTATATATTACCAAGATTACAAAGTCAAAAGATAGAATCATTATAAAAACTATCAGTTTTTATGATTTGCTACTTTGTTCTCTATTACCCAGTTAATAGGCTTCCTCATTCCATTTGCATACATCCCGACGCATGTGACCAGTTGTCACTGTCAACTGATGTTTGTATTCTTTATCCGTTGGTTTCATGATCATCCGTCGATGGCTTCATTGATCATCCGCCGACGGCTTTGTTAATCATCCGTCGGTAGCTATTTTGGTACTTGACTTCATTTCACTTATGCAGAATTACAAGACATCATTTATGTACAATTAATCAACCTATTCTTCATATCTAGTTAAAGTCAACATGACTTATATGCTACTACAGAATCTATACAAAGGTGTATGCAGAAATATGCTACAGACTCATTATTACATAAGCTACTCATTCGATGGATAATAAGTCATCATCCGTCGGGACTATAATGAGTTATCCGTCGGGACTATAATTCTTATCCGTCGAGTGCTACATTGTTTCACTAAGTAAAATCTACTTAGGTATTTTGTTTATGTCATCATCAAGTACACAACATATGCCCAACAATCTCCCCTAATTTATGTCTACTGGAATTATAGCCATAAATCAAGGGATACTTGATGATAACAAAACATCCTAAACATATAGCTTTAAAGAAAAGTAGATAATACTGAAAGTGCTTCAAATAATCAAAATGTACAAAGTTTGGCTCACAGTCATTTTCAAGATGCTCCTCTAGCCTGAGCAGATTTTTCTAGTTTCTTGAAGGTCTGGATCTTCTTCCAAGCTTCCTGTTATTTTCATCAATCTGATTTTGGAGCTGCCTGTGGAATTCCAGTTCATCGGATTATGAGAGATTTAACTTTTCTTGCATTTCCAAGAGAGTCTCATTGCTGGAGATGCTCAATTGGTCTTCTAATCTGAAGAATCTTCTCACACCTTTGTCATCCATGAACTCCATCAGCCAGTAGGGCCTTAGATGCACTCTTCTCCCTGTGTATGGGATGCTTAGAGTCTTTGGGAGTGCATCTTTAGCTCTAACACTCCTTAGTTCTTCAATCTTCTTCAATACTAGTCTTCTTGCAGTGACATTGAACCCAAAGTTCTTCTTGAAGTATGAATAAACTTTAATCAGTACAGCTTGGCTCTCTTGAAGAATCTTGTGAAGTGGCCAGTGAATCTCCTTTCCTCCTTTGTACTTGAACACTAACCTTTCAGGTAGGTTTATGTATGCATCAATTCCCCTCACTTCATCTAGTTCATCCATATAGAGGTTTAGATCAGAAAATTCTTTGATGTAACACAAGTACAAGTAGTCTCCCTTATTGACTTTGGGCTGAGCTTTGACTACAGATTTGGATTTGAGGGGTGACAGCTTCACTTTCTTGACTGCCCTTCACTTTGTCCTTTTTGGCTTGCTAAGGATTGGTAGACTGAAGTCAGGAATTGGTATGTTATCCCATTCTATTGGCTCATCCTTGGGCATAATAGGTTCACCATGAATATTCCTGTAGGGATCCACCACCCTTATATCTTCAAATACCACAGAGGGCTTAGATGCTTGAGTTGTTGCTGGTGTGGGTTCCTTAGGAAATTGATCTTTCAATTCCTTGTCAACAATATTCAGTTTCCTTTTAGTTCTTTTAGCCAATTCTTTCTTCCTTGGAGATTTCTTCTGTTCTTCAACTTGCTCCCCTGATTCAGTAGCTTCAGATGGTTGAGAGGGAATTTGTTGGGATGAACTCACAGCCTGTAGCTTAGCTAAGATAGCAATCTGCTCTTTCTTTTGTTTAGCCTTCTTTGCATCTAGAGCAACTTGCTTCTTTTCTTGCTTTAATCTGGCTTTTTCTTCTCTCTTTGCTTGAGCAAATTGAGGATGTCCAGCTATCACACAAATTTCCTTCCCATTTCTGAATATCTTAGCAATCCTCTTTTTAGAAGCTGAATCAGTTGGATCTTTGTAGAAAACAATTGATCTTGACAGAAGCTTCTTCTCATCAGGCTTGGGTGTCTCATACACAGTATCCAAGGGGTTCTTCAAGGATGATTTTGAATAGTTTACCCTTATTTTAAGGATCATTTCAGCCTTTGGAGACTTGATGCAGGAAGATTGTCCTCTTTCCAGATAATTCATGCTCATCTCATTCACACTGATTTGCTTGACTTGAGAGTGATGGATGGCTGACTTAACTGGCTCCTTGACAAGTTGAAACTTCTTCTGTATCTCCTCATCAATCTTCTCCCAGTTGATCAAACTCAACTTTCCTTTCTCAGCAACTTTCAAGTTTGTTGCTGCTGCTTGAATCAGATCTATACCATCTGCAACTGGTGGCTTTGAGACAGTAATTGAAGGTACAATTACTTTGCTGATTTGTATTTGAAGTTTCTCCCCCTCACTTGGTCCTTTCTCCCCCTTACTTGGTTCTTTCTCCCCCTTTTTGTTATCATCAAGTTGAGGAGTCAGGCCTTGTGCTTTAGCCAGTTTCATTAGAAGATTTGTCTGAGACTGTTGATTTTGAAGAATGGTGGCCACATAATTTTTAATAACTTGAACTCTATCTTCCAACTTGGCCAGCTTCTTTTCAGAATCTGATTCTCTTCTCAGTCTCAGTAATAGATCCTGCATGGTACCATATGGCATGACTGAATCCAGCTTCTCAGAATTGTAGGTCTTCAAGTCAGCTATATCCTTTTTGAGTTCATCTACACTCTGATTCCGTATTAATTGATGTAGCTTCATTAGATGTAGAGAATCTAGATGAGCTTGAAGAATAGCCTTGGTACCAGCATTTGAGCACTTCTGAATGGCCTGTTGGATAGACATGATTTGTTTGACCAAGGATACATTAAATTGTCCTGGTGTGGACTCCTTTGTCAAGGCCCATTCAGGTGAATCTGGAATAGAACTTGGGCCTTTATCTCCCCCTAAGTTCATGCTTCCATAAAATGAAATAGTGTCATCATCATTAGAATTTACTCCAAATTCCTCAGATGGCTCACCAGCTGTAGAAGGCATTAAATTGACAATAGCTTTATCCCTTTGTAGAGATTCTGAAGTATGCACCAGATTCAAAGTCTTTTATGCCTCCTCATTGCCCTGAGCAGCCAACAATTGATAGGCTGACACAGGATGAGTAAAAGTGTCAACATCCAAGGAAATGTTATCAATTACAGCTTTATAATGTTGCTGAAATTATCTTTCCTTTTCAGCATCATCCACAATCATTGACTCATGAGCAATGGCTGGATCCACCCTTATACCCTCTGTACCTTCTTTTCTCTCATGTTCTCTCTTTTGTTGCATCAGGGTCTCACCCTGGCTCCCCACCCTCACACCCTCACCTTCACCTACTAAGGTGGGACTCCTCTCACTCCCTTTGGCCAATCCTGAATCAATGGATTGATGATTTTCACTCATTTCCTCTCCTTTTGCCTGGGAGCAACCCAGCATCTCACTCAAGAACTCTCCTCTCTCAGTCCTAAGAGTGACTGTACAACCACTAAATCTTCAGCACTTAAAATAATTGAAGTTTGAAGTTGTGCAGAGATACTCGACGGATGAGTGATATCCATCGAGTGAGTGGTAATGCTATCCGACGGATAACTGCTGTTAGGTTTATCCGTCGGGATACAGTCACTACTCGACGGATGAGCAATATCCGTCGAGAGAGTAGAAATGAATGAGGTGGGAAGAGAAACTATTGTTGACTCTGTGCTGGTTGAAGATATTTGGGGCACAGATGTCACAATAGTTTCTGAAAGAATTGGCAAGTGAGCTAACAAATCATCTAAAAGATGATGCTCACTTGTACTGAATTTTGGCTTCCACAACAGAGTTAAAGAAGGGGAATCAGGAATTGAAGTGTTTATCATATCCACTTTCAGAGAGTTTGTTGGTGAGTATGGTGTATGAGATGCTTCTATAACTAGAGATTTTGGTTGTGACTCCACATTTATTGGAGCCACATCAAACTGAATTTGAGAGAGTGCAGGGACTGTGTCTTTAGCACCAGTTTGCACTGTGTGTGTGCCCTGTGCATCCCCAGAGGTTTTAGATTTCTTCTTTCTTGTATAAGTTTGGGGTGAACTTGTGTCCCTAACCCTTTTGGCCTGTGCTCTTGGCTGAGAGCTTTGTTCAATAACTACATCCTTTTGGGAGGATGCAGTTAAAAGTGAGCTTTTATCCTTTTTAAGCACTGCAGTTTGTTGGGAAACTGCAGTGTGGCTAGGCTGGGATTCACTCAACTCTCCATCCTTATTCTTGGGGTTTCTTTGATGTTCACCCCTTCCCTCACCTGACTTTCTCTCCTTCACACTCCCCTCTTTTGCTTTTGTGGATTTTTCAACTGGCATCTTTTGAGAGATACCAGAGGGGGTTTTCTTTGATTTAGATTTGGAAATAGTAGTGGGTTTGGAGGCTTTGGTAGGCAACTGTTTGATCATTGGAACAGTTGCCATAGCTACTCCTGAATTCAAAGAAATAGTGGAGGTTGGAATAGTTGTAGGGATGGATGAACTTACCTCACTTACCTGAGGTGCCTGCATTATAGGAAAGTAGAACATTGACACATCCTTGTGATGGTTGGCCCTGTTCAGATCTGCAATGATCCTCCTCTCTTGAACCCAATAATCCAGTTTGTTGTTAGGGTTCTCAAGAACTATTTCTTCACAGAGGTGGTTAGCCAATAACATAAAAAATCTGGCATAATAAACATTCTTCCCTCTTTTATTTAACTCTCCTAATTTATAACCTAACTCAAACAAGATAAGGTCACTGAAGTTATAAAATTTATCTGTAACTAGCATGTATAGCATGTTAAGCATAGAAATATTCACTGAATCAAAATTGCTGATTTTTCCAGAGAAAACCTTAGTAACTACATCACACATGAAACTCCATTCTTTCCTAAGACCCGTTCTCCTAATGTCACTCATTTTTGAAGTGGAAAGTGCATAGTGAATGGAATTAAGCATATTGATAATATCAGTGTCAGTGTGTGGTGAAGTCATATTGTTATCAGGTATTTTGAAACATGCTTTTATCACATCACTATTGATACATAATTCTTTACCTTTAATGGTTAGAGTGATGGTCTTATCTGTAGAGTTGTAGGTAGCAGTGGTCCACATCTCTTCAACAACTTCACAGAAGATTGTGGGTGATTCCAGCATAGCGTAATTGAGCTTGCGGTTCTTCACAAAGTCCATCATCTTGTGGTAGTCCTCTGATTGCTGAATACCCTTATTGACCAATACAGTGAAATTGTTCTTCTCATAAATGAACCCAGTTTGAGACATAATCTTTACTACAGGTGCCATTGTCAGAGAATGAAAGCTTGAAGAGAAGGAGAGTAATTGCTTGAGAGAGAATGAAATTAGAGTAGTTGAATTTGAGAATGATAAAAGAAAATAATTACAATGAAATAAGCTTTTATACTATCTCAAAAATAACTGATGAAAATGATAAAGTAAAGTAAATTAACCAATAGAAAATTACCTAAAATGGTCGTTTAAAAATAAACTGTAAAAATTCCACCCATTATCCGTCGTGTAATGCTTACAAACTGTAAGTATACTCGATGGATAATGTACAGGGAATTAACGGTTGAGATTAAGACAATTCGACGGATGAGGATAAACTGTTATCCGTCGAGTTTTAAAAGATTCCAGAAAAGTAATTGATTTTCATTAGAAAATAGTATATCGATGGATGACTAAACTCGATGGATAAGGGTCATCCGTCGAGATGTAAATTTTGACTTAGCCAAAATTTCATCCAAGACTGAAAAATCAACTAAATTTCTGGCTACATGACAACTTGCAAAATAACTCAGATAAATTTAAGAGTAATTAAGCATACCTAACTCACTTACCAACCTTGAAAAGGTGGATTCATCCAGTGGCTTGGTATAGATATCTGCAAGTTGCTTCTCACTTGGAACAAAATGTAGTTCCACAGTACCATTCATCATATGTTCCCTTATGAAATGGTACTTGATATCTATGTACTTTGTCCTTGAATGTTGTACTGGATTTTCAGTGATGGCAATTGCACTTGTGTTATCACAGAAAATAGGAATTCTCTCAACTTGCAAACCATAGTCTAGCAATTGATTTTTCATCTGTAAAATCTGTGCACAGCAACTGCCAGCAGCAATATATTCAGCTTTAGCTGTAGAAGTAGAAACTGAATTTTGCTTTTTACTGAACCAGGACACAAGCTTGTTTCCTAGAAATTGACAGGTTCTTGTTGTACTTTTTCTATCAATTCTACAACCTGCATAATCTGCATCTGAATAACCAGTTAGATCAAAACCAGAATCTCTAGGGTACAAATTCCAAGTTTTGGTGTTCCCTTGAGATATCTGAAAATTCTCTTAATAGCTATCAAGTGAGATTCTCTAGGATCAGCCTGAAATCTAGCACATAAACATGTAGCAAACATTATATCTGGCCTACTAGCTGTTAAGTACAGAAGTGAGCCAACCATGCCTCTATACCTTGAAATATCCACAGACTTTTCAGTAGTATTTAATTCAAGTTTAGTTGCAATGGCCATGAGAGTTTTTGCAGATGTGCAATCCATTAGATCAAACTTCTTTAAAATATCAAAAATATATTTAGTTTGACTAATGAATATTCCTTCACTAACTTGCTTAACTTGTAAACCAAGAAAGTAAGTTAGTTCTCCCATCATACTCATTTCATACTTATTTTGCATCAATTTGGCAAACTTTTTGCAAAGTTTCTCATCTGTAGAGCCAAAAATAATATCATCTACATAAATTTGAACAAGTATACTAGAGCCATTAACATTTTTGAAAAATAAAGTTTTATCTACAGTACCTCTTGTGAAGTGATTTTCCAAAAGGAACTTTGATAAAGTGTCATACCAGGCTCTAGGTGCTTGCTTCAGTCCATAAAGTGCTTTCAGAAGATAATAGACATACTCTGGAAAATTTGGATCTTCAAAACCAGGAGGTTGACTAACATATACTTCTTCCTCCAAATCTCCATCCAGAAAGGCACTTTTGACATCCATTTGATAAACCTTGAAATTGGCATGGGCTGCATAGGCTAAGAAGATTCTGATGGCTTCAAGTCTTGCAACAGGAGCAAATGTTTCATCAAAATCTATTCCTTCTTGCTGACAATAGCCCTTAGCAACCAATCTAGCTTTGTTCCTGACTATTATGCCATTTTCATCCATCTTGTTTCTGAATACCCACTTGGTGTCTATTGGATTCTTTCCTTTAGGCTTGGGTACCAGCTTCCATACATTATTCCTTTTAAATTGGTTTAGCTCCTCCTGCATAGCTAAAATCCAATCAGGATCCAACAAAGCTTCTTCTACCTTCTTTGGTTCTTCCTTGGAAAGAAAGCTGCTGTATAGACATTCTTCCTGAGTTGCTCTTCTTGTTTGAACTCTAGAAGAAACATCACCAATGATAAGCTCAAAGGGGTGATCTTTTGTCCATTTACTTTGTTGAGGTAGATTAGCTCCAGATGAAGAGACCTCATGGTTGTCTTGATGTGTGATTGAGTTTTGATTGCTAGAAACTGCCCCTGAGTTTGTGGATCTTTGATTTGAGAAAGGGAAACTTTCTATAGGTGATCTGTCTTGACTTCCTGCACCTTTTGATAACCCGACGGATGGTGAATTTTGAGTACCGACGGATGAAGCAGGTTGTCTCGCGACGGATAACGCAGATTGCCTTCCGATGGATGAAGCATTATGCAACTCGACAGATGTTGAGTTTTGTGTTTCATTGGTAGTAGATTTGTCTGCATTATCCTTAAACACTGTTTCTTGATCACTTTCATCATCACTGTCATCAGTAACCATCTCCACATTGTCGAATTTGAGGCTCTCATGGTAATCTCCATCTTTTAGTCCTTCAATCTTTTTATCATCAAACACAACATGTATAGATTCCACAATAATGTTGGTTCTTAGATTGTAGACTCTGTATGCTTTACCAACAGCATATCCAACATAAATTCCTTCATCTGCTTTTGCATCAAACTTCCCATTTTGATCAGTTTGATTTCTTAGGATATAGCATTTGCAGCCAAAGACATGAAGAAAGTTTAGAGTTGGCTTCTTGTTCTTGAACAATTGATAGGGAGTCATGCATCTTGCTTGATTAACCAGAGAAATGTTCTGAGTGTAGCATGCAGTATTTACAGCTTCAGCCCAGAAATATGTTGGTAGTTTAGATTCTTCAAGCATTGTCCTTGCAGCTTCAATAAGTGACATGTTCTTCCTTTCCACTACTCCATTCTGTTGTGGAGTCCTTGCTGCTGAAAACTCATGCAGAATCCCATTTTCTTCACAAAATGCTCTCATGACAGAATTCTTAAACTCAGTTTCATTGTTACTCCTGATTCTTCTAACTTTGAAATCAGGATGATTGTTGACTTGCCTTATGTGATTGATGATGATTTCACTAGCCTCATCTTTAGATTTTAGGAAATATGTCCAAGAGAACTTTGAGAAATCATCTACAATTACTAGGCAAAACCTTTTCCTTGAGATGGACAATACATTGACTGGTCCAAACAAATCCATGTGAAGCAGTTGTAAATGCTCTTCAATTGTTGAATCAAGTTTCTTCCTGAATGATGCTTTGATCTGCTTCCCTTTTTGGCAGGCATCACACAGTCCATCCCTCCACTAGATGAATGCCTCTTACCAATTCTTTCTTTACCAGCTCATTCATGGTCTTGAAGTTTAAATGAGATAGCTTCTTGTGCCATAGCCAACTTTCATCCTGACTTGTTTTACTGAGAAGGCAAGTTACAGATTCTGCTTTAGTTGAGTTGAAATCAGCTAGATACACATTTCCTCTTCTCACACCAGTGAGAACCACTTTATTGCTTCTTTTGTTAGTCACAACACAGGCTTCTGAGTTGAAGGTTACTGAATTGCCTTTGTCACAAAGCCGGCTGATACTCAACAGATTATGTTTGAGACCATCCACTAAGGCAACCTCCTCAATGATGACATTGTCCTTTGAAATCAAGCCATATCCCACAGTATAACCCTTGCTGTCATCTCCAAAAGTAATACTTGGGTCGGCTCTCTTCTTAAACTCTGTGAGCAGGGTAGAATCACCAGTCATGTGTCTTGAACAACCACTATCCAAGTACCAAAGATTCTTTCTGTTTCCCTGCACACATCAAAATCAAATCAAGTTGATTTTGGTACCCAAGTTTCCTTGGGTCCTGCCTTATTAGCTTTCTTTTTCTGTTTCTTAGGTCTTATCTCATTTGACTTAGGAATTTTAGATTCATCCTTAGTCATTTGGATTGGACCTTTGAAACCATTCATTACAACAGAATTATCATGCATATTATGATTAACAGGAAATGGCATGCTTGGTGTGAACATGTTATTCCAGTAAGGCATGCTAAATGGCATTTGTGGCATACTATATGCAATATAATAAGGATTAGGTGCAAATGGCATATTAGCAAACTGTGCATTCATGTTCTGTGTAGGCATAGCATTAACAGGAATGGGAGGCATGGCATTTATATTAGAAAATTGAGACTGAACATACATGGGAGTAGGCATGGCAGATTTGCAATTAACAGACAAATGATTTACACTACCATAATTGACACAGATTTTTCTAGGAGCATATTTATCAGGTGTGTAGTTATTGTGTTTGTTAATCCCTACTTTACCATTCCTATTGTTTTTCCTTTTAGTCTCTGTTTTTACCTCAATTTTCTCAAGTCTGTCACTTAACTGTTTGACAGTCATGTGACCAACATTAGCCTTTTCCCTTTCTTAACTTGACTTGACTCACCTGAAACAAAGTTCTTGGAAAAAGACCCATACTTCTCATTGAGCTTGATAAGTTTGGCTTTGTTAATGGGCTTGCTCACAACCGACGTATGGGGATTTTCATCATTCGACGGATAACATTTTTTATTATCCGACGGATAGTCCTCATCATCCGTCGAGTCTACATCTGTTAGCAGTCCATCTACCAAATTAGGTTATAGTTTCTCTTTGTTCTTTTTCCAGGCTTCATCACAGAAAGACTCAATTCCTTGAACTTTGGTGATTTGAGCATGGACATCCCTGGATGTTTTCCATGCTTTAATCACCTCTTGTTCACGTTCGAGCTGCTTCTTTAAAATCTCTTCCTTTTTCAAGGACTCGGTTAATTCCTCCTTGGCAATCTTACACTCAATTCTTAATTTCTCAAAATCAATAAATTGAGACTCAAGCACATTATTCCTCTCACGTAAAAACAAATTGTTTTCTTTGATTTTAGCATTTTCTTTAGTAAGAGACTTAAGTGTAACACGTAAATGATATAATTCTGTAGACATGTCATTTGTGGCATCATTACACTCAACATTAGATAGATGTGCAAGGTTTGTAGTAATTACCTGATTGCTTGAGGAACTTATCTCTGTCTCATCAGACTTGGCCATCAGGGCTAGATTGGCATAGCTGACATCTTCATCCAAACCATCTGATGCCCAGTCATTTTCTTGTGTAATAAAAGCCCTTTCCTTTTGTTTGAGTAGATCAAAGTATTTTTTGCTTATAATCCACAGACTCAAACTTTTTCTTACTGGAATCTGACTTTCTACACTCATTGGCAAAATGCCCTGCCAAGCCACATTTGAAACATTTGAATTTTGACTTATCCACCATGTTTCTATTTGGCTTGGCTGCTCCAAAGTTCTTCTTGAACTTGAGCTTGACAAATCTCCTGGAAAGAAATGCTAGGTGCTCATCAATGTCCTCCATGTCATCTTGGCTTAATGAATCTTCACTTTCTACTGCAAGCCCCTTGCCCTTATTCTCACAGACCTTAGAAGTTGATTCAACAGCTTCCATCTTCACTTCCTTCTCCTTTTCCAAATCAGCAACTAGTGCAATGGATCCTCCTTTCTTCTTTCCTCTCTCCATCCTTTCATCCTGCTCTATTTCAAGCTCATAGGTTTTCAGGATGCCATACAGTCTCTCCAAAGTAAACTCCTTATAATCTTGTGAGTTTCTTAATGAGACTGTCATTGGTTTCCATTCCTTTGGAAGAGATCTAAGAAATTTCAGATTAGAGTCTTTAGTCTGATAGACTCTTCCATGCAACTTAAGAGCATTTAGTAGTTTTTGAAACCTACTAAAAATGTCAGTGAGAGACTCACTTTCCTCATTGTGAAAATGCTCATATTGCTGAATCAAGAGTTGCATCTTATTTTCTCTAACTTGCTCAGTGCCATCACAGATTATCTGTATAGTATCCCAGACTTCCTTGACAGTTTTGCAGTTGATAATGTTGTCAAACATGTCTGCATCAACTCCATTAAACAGAATATTCATGGCCTTTTTATCCTTCCTGACTTGCTCAATGTCAGGATCAGACCATTCATGCCTTGGCTTGGGAACTGATGGCTCGTTTCCTGTTGCAGCTCTCATTGGAACATGAGGGCCTCTTTCTATGCAGTCCACATAGGCCTCATCTTCAGAAAGCATATTAAGATGCATCTTTACCTTCCAATGATGGTAATTATCTTTATCTAGAAAATGAATCTTGACTCCAACATCCTTCTTGTTCATCTTGCTGAATTGTTTCGATCTTTAAACTCTTTGTAGATTAAGAGCTTGCTCTAATACCAATTGTTAGTCCCTTAACAATATAGCAAGAATTACAGAAGGGGGGTGAATAAAATTCTTGAACCTTTTTCTTAAAAAAAATGTTCAAACTCGAATACAAATATAAGTGTTTTGATTAGCACAATGCGGAATAAAAACTTAATTGAATCAAAACATAAGTAATTAAAAAACAAGAGTTTTTAAAAACTTTCTGGTGGATTTAAACAATTCCACCAGAGATATATATTATATCGAGAGAACTCTGTGTGCAAGAATGCTCACAGCTGTTTACAAATTTGAACTACTGAGAATACAGAGAAATGCTAATAATTCTACTTACAAATGTTTCTCACTTTTTGTATCTCAGATCTCTGTTTCTATTTGCTACTTCTTGGTTTATATATTACCAAGATTACAAAGTCAAAAGATAGAATCATTATAAAAACTATCAGTTTTTATGCTTTGCTACTTTGTTCTCTATTACCCAGTTAATAGGCTTCCTCATTCCATTTGCATACATCCCGATGCATGTGACCAGTTGTCACTGTCAACTGATGTTTGAATTCTTTATCCGTTGATTTCATGATCATCCGTCGATGGCTTCATTGATCATCCGTCGATGGCTTTGTTAATCATCCGTCGGTAGCTATTTTGGCACTTGACTTCATTTCACTTATGCAGAATTACAAGACATCATTTATGTATAATTAATCAACCTATTCTGCATATCTAGTTAAAGTCAACATGACTTATATGCTACTACAGAATCTATACAAAGGTGTATGTAGAAATGTGCTACAGACTCATTATTACATAAGCTACTCATTCGATGGATAATAAGTCATCATCCGTCGGGACTATAATGAGTTATCCGTCGGGACTATAATTCTTATCCGTCGAGTGCTACATTATTTCACTAAGTAAAATCTACTTAGGTATTTTGTTTATGTCATCATCAAGTACACAACATATGCCCAACAAAGGCTTTTCTGATTCAGGAAAATGATCGAGCTGCAGATAGGGAAGACGAAGATAAAGAACCAAGCTGTGTCAACCTAGCCCTGATGGCTAAATCAGATGAAATAGAAGTCAGTTCCTCAAGTAATCAGGTAATCACCACAAACCTAGCACCCCTTTCTAAAGATGAGTGTAATGATGCTATAAATGACATGTCAACAGAATTATATCACTTGCGTGTTATACTTAAATCACTCACTAAAGAAAACACAAGAATTAAAGATAATAATTTATTTTTAAGTGAGAGAAATGTTGTGTTAGAAACTCAATTCATTGAGTTTGAGAAATTGAAGTTAGAGTGTAAGATTGCCAAAGATGAATTGACTGAATCCTTGAAGAAAGAGGAGATTTTGAGGAAGCAGCTTGAATGAGAGCAAGAGGTAATCAAGGCCTGGAAGTCATCAAGAGATGTACATACCAAAATCGCTAAGGTTCAAGGTATATAATCTTTCTGTGAAGAAGCCTGGGGAAAAATCAAGGAGAAACTGGATCCGGTGTTGGTAGAAGGAATATCAACGGATGTGGATTCAACTAATAATGAAGATTATTCATCGAAAGCCAAAAAGGATTATCCGTCGGAAGATAAGGAGCCACATCCATCGATTAAAAGGAAACCAATTAGCAAAACCAGGCTAGCTAAACTCAATGAGAAATATGGATCAGTTTCCAGGAATTTTGTTACAGGAGAATCAAGTCAAGTCAAGAAGAACAAAAGAGCGAATGTGGGGCATCTGTCAATGAAGCAACTGAATGACAGATTGGATAAAATTGAGGTCAAGGCAGATTCTAAAAGGATGAACAACAGGAATAGGAAAGTAGAAATTAAAAAACATAACAACTACACACCTGATAAATATGCACCTAGATTTTTTTTGTTAAGTATGGTAGAGGTAATCATATGTCTGTTAATTGCAAATATGATATGCCTACACCCATGTCTGCACCTCCCTTTTTTCCCAACAAGCTCACATTACCAATTAATGCCATGTCTATTATGCCTGCACAAAATTTGAATGCACAACTTGCCTATATGCCATTTGCACAAAATCCTTATTATGTTGCATTCAATATGCCACAAATGCCATTTAACATGCCATACTGGAATAACATGTTTGCACAATCTATGCCATATCATGTTAATCAAAATGTGCATGATAATTCTGAAATTAATCTTGGGATTTATAGTCAATTCCCTAGGACTAAGGTTGATCCTTAGTCACCTAAGTCTGATGGTGGAAAGCCTAGAAAACCTAAGAAAAGGGCTAATAAGGCAGGACACAAGAAAACTTGGGTACCAAAATTAACTTGATTTGATTTTGATGTGTGTAGTGAAATATTAAGAATCTTTGATATCTGGATAGTGGTTGCTCAAGGCACATGACTGGAGATTCTACCTTTCTCACTGAATTCAAGGATAGAGCTAACCCAAGTATTACTTTTAGAGATGACAACAAAGGGTATACTGTGGGATATGGCTTAATTTCAAAGACAGTGTCATCATTGAAGAAGTTGCTCTAGTGGATGGACTCAAACACAATCTTTTGAGTGTGAGCTAACCATGTGACAAGGGCAACTTTGTAACCTTCAATTCAGAAGCCTGTGTTGTTACAAACAAGAAGAGCAACAATATCGTTCTCACTGGAGTGAGAAAAGGAAATGTGTATCTAGCTGACTTCAACTCATCAAATTCAATATATATCACTTGTCTTTTCATCAAATCAAGTCAAGATAAAAGTTGGCTATAGCACAAGAAGCTGTCACATCTGAACTTCAAGACTATGAGTGAATTAGTCAGGAAAGACCTAGTAAGAGGTATTCCTTAAGTTGAGTTCTCAAAGGATGGACTGTGTGATGCTTGTTAAGAGGGAAAACAGATCAAGGAATCATTGAAGAAGAAGCTTGTAACTACAATTGAAGAACCACTCCAACTCTTGCACATGAACTTATTTGGACCAGTCAATGTGTTGTCAATATCAAGGAAAAAATATTGCCTAGTGATTATGGATGATTTATCAAAGTTCACTTGGATATATTTCCTAAAATCTAAAGATGAAGTTAATGAAATTATTATCAATCATATAAGGCAAGTCAACAATCATCCGGATCTTAAAGTTAGAAGAATCAGGAGTGACAATGAAACTGAGTTCAAGAATTCTGCAATGAGGTTGTTTTGTGAAGAAAATGGGATCATGCATGAGTTTTTAGCAGCAAGGACTCCATAACAAAATGGAGTGGTGGAAAGAAAGAATAGATCTCTTATTGAAGTTGCAAGGACAATGCTAGAAGAATCAAAGTTACCAACTTATTTTTGGGCAGAAGCTGTAAATACTACATGCTACACTCAGAATATCTCTTTAATTAATCAAGCAAAATGCATGACTCCTTATCAATTGTTCAAGAACAGGAAACTAACACTTAACTTTCTTCATAATTTTGGATGCAAATGTTATATTATAAGGAATCAAACTGAGCTACATGGAAAGTTTGATGCCAAAGCTGATGAATGTATATTTGTTGGATATGTTGTGGGAAAATCATAAAGAGTCTAAAATTTTAGAACCAACATTATTATGGAATATGTACATGTTGTGTTTGATGATAAGAAGATTGAAGGACTGCAAGATGAAGGTTTCCATGAAAGTCTGAATTTTGACAATGTTGAGATGAACTGTGATAACAGTGATGATGAAAGTGATCAAGAAATATTTTTCAAGGAAAATGCAGAAAAGTCAGCAATAAATGAAGCACAAAATTCTACATTTGTCGAAAGACAAGGTGCATTATCCGTTGAGAGCCAAACTGCATCATCCGTCGAAAGGCAAAATTCAACATCCGTTGAGCCATCAATAGAAGTTGAAAGTCGTTTTAGATCACACACAGAAAGGACCCCAACTTCAAGTCAAAGATCTACAAACTCAGTCACGCATCAAGACAACTTTAAGGCCTCTTTATCTAGATCTAATATACCGCAACAAAGGAAATGGACTAGAGATCACCCATTTGAACAAATTATTGGTGATGCATCTTCAAGAGGAAAAAAGGAAAACCACTCAAAATGAATGTCTATATAGCAGCTTCCTATTACAGGAAGAGCTAAAGAAAGTCGAAGAAGCTTTGTTAGATCCTGATTGGGTTTTAGCCATTCAAGATGAGCTAAACCAATTTAAAAGGAATAACTTATGAAAGCTGGTACCCAAATCAAAAGGCAAGAATTCTATCGAAATCAAATGAGTATTCAGAAACAAGATGGATGAGAATGGCATAGTAGCTAAGAACAAATCTAGATTGGTTTTCAAGGGTTACTGTCAACAAGAAGGAATAGATTTTGATGAGACTTTTTCTCCTTTTGCAAGACTTGAAGCCATTAGAATCTTTCTAGCCTATGCAGCCCATGCCAATTTCAAAATCTATCAAATAGATGTAAAAAGTGCCTTTCTGAATGGAGATTTGGAGGAGGAAGTCTATGTCAGTCAGCCTCCTGATTTTAAAGACCTCAACTTTCCAGAATATGTTTACTATCTTTTGATAACACTATATGGATTGAAGCAAACACCTAGAGCCTGGTATGATACTTTGTCAAAGTTCCTTTTAGAAAATCATTTCACAAGAGGTACTGTTGACTAAAATCTTTTCTTTAGAAATATTAATGGCTCTAATATACTTGTTCAGATTTATGTAGATGATATTATATTTGGCTCTACAGATGAGAAACTTTGTAAAAAGTTTTCCAAACTGATGTAAAGTAAGTATGAAATGAGCATGATGGGAGAACTAACTTACTTTCTTGGTTTACAAGTTAAGCAAGTTATTGATGGAATATTCATTAGTCAAATCAAATATATTCATGATCTTTTAAAGAAGTTTGACTTAATAGATTGCACATCTGCAAAAACTCACATGGCCACTGCCACTAAACTTAAATTGAACACTACTGAAAAGTCTGTGAACATCTCAAGCTATAGAGGCATGGTTGGCTCACTTTTATATTTAACATCCAGTAGGCTAGATACACTACACCATATTTGGCATGTAGCAACATAAAAAAAGTGTTAAAATGGCCAAAATGTGTTACCTAAAGCAAAAAAACGAGCTATGGTTATATTTTTTAAAAATTTGGGGGTGTTGGATTTGCCACTACTACAATAGGTGTCTATGGTTACACTTTTTAAAATTTTAGTAACACCTCTCAATGTGTTACAGTAGAGTACCTATAGTTATATTTTCTATTTCTATGGTAACAAGTTGAAAGTGTAACCACAGTTCTGTTGCAACACACCTTACCTTTTAGTAACACCAAAAATATGTTGGAATAGACTCTTTTGTAACACCATATTTGCTATTGTAACACTCAATTAAATCTTTTGGTAATATTTTTATATCTTATTATAACATTCTTTTTTAACACTCTGGTATTTATTGTAACACTTTTTCCAACTTTTACTAACATAAATATATCAATTGGTCACACTTGAAACACTAAAAACTTAAATACAATATTTAACTTAAAAACTCAAATTAAACTTCAAATTCAACACAATACAAAGTTCCAAATCACATATGTGGGAGGAGTTTTATACACGCCCTTTGATGTTTATAAGTATAGAACATAACTAGAACTCTGACCACAATGTCGAGTTTAGATTACAGAATACTGGTTTATATTTACAGAGAACTTGTAATGTTAATGAGGTAACCTTCGCTATTGTAACTATATATGTAATTACGTCTTGAGTCTGGAAACTCCATTAGTGACTTCCTGTTCGACCAAATCCAGTTTGCACCTCATCCGCAATGCAGAGACCACCAGCCTTTCGTACAATGTCATAAACCAATTTCAAGTATCCCAGAGCCGGTCCAACTGCTCCCCCGGCTCCCTACAATTATCAAAATGATGATATGTTGTTAGATAAACATACCAACCCACATCAATTTCTTATGTATATAAGTAGAAATATGTTTTAATACTAAACAAATTGATTGCCTGACCTGAATGGTTTCGGAAATAAAAACAGCTACATTACTAATAAGATGTTTCAGGGGGTTACCAGCATCCACAAGGGCTGTGCAAGCTGCATTTATAAATTAGAAAGAGTTCATCAATTGTCTGTGAAGGAAAATGTTAGTTTTAGAACTCAGAAAATGCAGCAAATTCTATGATCAAATGAAAACAATGGGAGCAAGAGCTGTAACTAAATTAGCAACAAACAATTTTTCACAGCTAGTCTTATTTTATTACAATTATGCTTCAACTGAAAGAATGGAAAGTGGTACCTTAATTCCAGAAGCATACTTGTACTGAAATTTGGAATCATCCCGTAGATTTGAATAGAGAGCAGATAAATAACATTAATTAGTTTTGATATAAGTGCATTCTTACAATTTAAAGAGAGATCTAAACATTTGAACTGAAGTCAAATTAAGCTCCATTTTATGATCTAAACATTTGAACTGAAGTGTATATATATTATCTACATTGTATCCTATGACTCAATTTTAACAAGATAAAAACATTCAAATTTATTGTTTATCTACAAATTAATACCATATTTACTTTCAAAACATGAAAGCTTCGTGCTACTACCCCCTAAATAAAATGCAGCAATATGGATCAGATAAAAACCTTCTATACTTTAATCAGAAAATAAAGACAATGCTGACTTACTCCACAGAGTCTGTTGCTGAAATAGTAGGCCTTTCAATAACTGGTGGCTCATGCTAAAACAATTCATGTTAGATCCCAAAAGCAAATACCAGGTTAGTAGCATCTAAATATTTTTAAAAATACCAAGTAAGCTGGAAGAAGAAAATTAGAACTTAAAAAAAATTACTTCTACCCCAACAAGTACTATATAGTAGAGACCTTCCCACAGCTTGTTGAATGTAGCTAGTAACTTCTATAAAACTTTAAAAAGCAAAATACAGTTCAGCGAGGTATAGAGACGGATTTTTCCCCGTTCTTTATCATTCTTCCCAACACCCAAAATAAACTAATATTCAAAATTGTATATAAAAAATATATCTATATATCTATATATACATATATGCTAATGGTCTATATATACATTATGGGTTAGGCTGGCCAAGCTTGAATTGTTGGCAACAAGATGGGTGTCAAAAATTAAAATCCTACACATATTTTAGTATATTTGAAGCAATAATATGATCACCATGGCAACAACACCAGTAGTACGACAAAAGCGCCTAAGTCCAATTTTTGAGTTAATTTTCAACACCATGAGTCTACACAGGTGTTAATAAGAGCAAGTAGGTTTCTTACAAATAGGAGAATTCCCAATAATACTTTCTTCAATTTCTCTTTCACTTCAGATACAGATTCAGAGATATTCAGCATTAGCAGGCAACCTGTACAGATTCAAAGGAGTTATAGTCATATCCAGTCTATCTAAGTCCATCTCCGGTGTATTAATAGGCATTAAAGATTAAGACAAACTGTTCTTTCTTCTATCAACCATTTTTCCAAGCTTGTCATGGTTCTATTAATTCAACACAATACAAAGTTCCAAGTCTTACTAGGTTTCACTACCAAGTCCGACACATGGTTAAGTTCCTAGGTTTAGTTATATCTAATGACAGTGACAAAGAGGTTAAGTTATTAGGTTTGGTTACATACATATATCTAGTCATAATTACAAGGAAATCATACCATTTGGTGAGGGATACCATACAAATTCCATACAATACGGTCTCCTCAAGAAGTGGTGCAAAGACATCAGTAATGCCGACCAGACAAGCAGTGCTGCATTGAAATTGAATATTTATCAATGTCGCTATTTACATTCGGACAACCAAAATATCTAAATCTAGATGAACATAGAAGTGGCACCTGGCAAGTATGAAAACATGGAAAGGAAAGTACCTGGTGAATGAAGATCCAATCAACGGAAGCAAGAGAACAAGAACATCAGTCTGCAATAAGTTTGTAGAACTAAATCAACAAGAATAATAGATTAGAGGAATAGAAAGGTTAAGTGAATCTGATTGCTATGATTTAGATAGTTTTAAGATAACTCAATGACCTAAATAAGATACACTGTATGCTCACTTGACTACATCAATTACTGAACTGATATAGTACACTATAGACTGAACAAATATATTACACAATTGAGCTAACATGTTATCCATTTAAAAACACCACATATAATATATGGTTGTACCGATCCTGTATTCTTATCATTTTACAAATGACAATTCAAAATCACCTTTTTACAATAAAATTAACACCATTATAATGAACAAAAAACTATTTCGCAGAACATTGACTTTTCACTACAACTAACTCCCGACTCAACAAATTTACAACTCTAGGAAATCAAAAATTAGCCAGATCAATATAGTAGTCAATTTTATACAATTAAAAAAACTAAAAAGTGACAGAGTAAGTCAGATGTCACTAAGATGGAGATGGAGGCTTGCAGCTTCTGATCGATTAAACTCAGTGCAACTGGAAGAACCTAATTAGTTTCATTAATACAATAAATAGAAAAACAAAAATAGAGATGAAGATGTAGTCATTTTGTAGATGATATACTACATGAGCTCGTACTTTCAATCTACCAAAACAACTTCTTACACCATATCATACACTCACCATCTTCATACAACTCCAAATCATACACTCGACCATACCAGAAGCACCACAAACAAAGAAAAACCCAATCATATTAAACAGACGAGAACATTTGGCACACACATTATGGTCCTTGACACAAGTTACAAACACAAACATCAAGAAATTCAATTACGCCTTAACTCAATACTATAAAAACAGAAGCACAATAATCAAATTTAAGTAAAAAAAAGAGGAACATACCAGTACATAAATTATGATAAGCCTAAAGAACATCACATTTGGAGCATTTCTGACAAGAAATCAAAAAATAAAAAAACAGAGAAATTAACACCCTTTGTGTATAAAAGAAAATAAATAAAATATAATAAAGATGATGGGGTACCATTTAGCGGGTTCAGAGAGGGGTTTGCATTTTCCGTATTTATGCTTCCATTCAATTTGATCTTTATAACGTGGGCACACGCCGGTAATCTCAGAGTAAGGTCTGAACTTGCCTCCAACTTCCTGTAAAAAAAGAAAGAAAAAGAATGAATCTCTCTCACATAGAGAGGGGAGAGACAGAGAGAGAGAGAGAGAGAGAGAGAGAGAGAGGAACCCACATCAGAACGAGAAACATTCAGCGATTCAATCGCGATTGAAAATCCCAATTATTCAACCCCTAAACCCGACTGAGAAAAGCTCAAGAAACCCCCAATTACTCAATCCCTAAACCCAATTGAGAAGACTCTGATTAGCTCCGAACCCTAATTTATCTTCTGCAATAGCTCTAAACCCAACTGTTTGTGTGTGTTTTGATGTGTGAGAGTGTGACGAGAGTGTTTGTGTATGTTTTTGAGATCCGTTTTTTAGATGAGCGGGGTGTGTGTTAGTTTTGGGCCGCCCAAAAATTTGGTCAAAAAAAGAACCGCCTAAATGTTGTCCAAAGGGAAAAAAAGAACCGCTTAAAATTTCAGTTCTATGGTAACACATTTTTTGATATCAATGCTAACGTCTTCTTTTATGTTACAATAGCAATTTGCTCCTATCTATGGTAACACTTTTTAATCTCTACTGTAACGTTAAAAAATGTTAGCTTAGATCAATTTTGGGGGATGTAAGGTAACATTTTTGCTTGTAACACCAAAAAAAATGTTGCTATAGGTCAAATATGGTGTAGTGATATAATATTTATTACTTATCTTTGTGCTAGATTTCAGGCCGATCCTAGGGAATCTCATTTAGTAGCTATTAAGAGAATTTTCAGATATCTCAAAGGAACACCAAAACTTGGCATTTGGTATCCTAGAGATTCTGGTTTTGATCTAATTGGTTATTCATATGCAGATTATGCAGGTTATAGAATAGATAGAAAAAGTAAAATAGAAACCTGTCAGTTTTTAGGAAACAAGCTTGTGTTCTGGTTCAGTAAGAAACACAACTCAGTTTCTACTTCTATAGCTAAGCTGAATATATTGCTGCTGGTAGCTGTTGTGCACAGATTTTGTGGATGAAGAATCAACTGTTGTATTATAGTCTACATGTGAACAAGATCCCAATTTTTCGTGACAATACAAGTGTCATTGCCATTACTGAAAATCATGTACAACATTCAAGGACAAAGCACATTGACATCAAATATCATTTCATTCGAGAACATGTCATGAATGGTACTGTGGAACTTCATTTTGTTCCAAGTGAGCAGCAACTTGCAGACATCTTTACCAAGCCACTTGATGAATCAACTTTCACCAGGTTTGTAAGTGAGTTAGGTATGCTTAATTATTCATGAGTTATTTTGATGTCTATGCAATTTGTAATGCAGCCAGAAATAGTTTGACTTTATTAAAGATACAAATCAGGATTTGTAAGTCATCAAATCATGACATTGGCATCAGGATTTACAAGTGGTCAGATCCTGACATTAAAAATCAGTATTTGATAAAGGTAACTGATAGCATTCAACGGATAAGAATTATTTATTTAAAGTTAAAATGTTTCTGGGTACTTTATCTCTCAACGGATAAAGGTATATCATGCATCCGTTGAGTTGATTTAATCTTAGCCGTTAATTCCAGACCCTAGTCGTCGACTTTACTTACAACGTGTATGTATGTGTCGATGGATAAATTTTGGGATTTCTACAGTCTGCTTTACTTTTAAACGTTATTTTTGGCAAAGTTCAGTGGATAATTTATTTTATTTTAATTATTTATTCATCCTTCTCAGAGTTAGTATAATAGCCAAATTCATTTTTGTATTTCACTTTTGTCTACCTCTGAATTACTTAACAACTCTTACTCTCTTCTTCCCCAAAACCCGTTCTCTCTCTGTAACTGCATACTTAGCAATAATGGCACCTGTAGTTAAAATAATGTCTCAGTCTAGGTTCATTTATGAGAAGAATAACGCCGTCGCACTCGTGGACAAGTGTGTTGTTAACTCTGAAGACTTTCACAAGATGATGGACTTCATTAGCAACTGTAAATTGAAATACTCTATGCTCGAGTCTTCGGTGATTTACTGTGAAGTTGTGGAGGAAGTGTGGTCATCTGCTGTTTTCAATTCCTTAGACACGATAATCACCTTTACTCTCAAAGATACCAACTATAGTATTAACTCATATGTCATTCAATCTTGATTTAAGATACCTGAGAATAACACAACTATTGCACACACTGACACTGATGTAGTCAACTTGCTCAATTCTATGGGCTCCTCTCTTGAAACTGCCAATTTGGGTAATATCAGGAGAAAGGGTCTTAGAAAAGAGTGGAGCTTTATGTGTGATGCTTTTATCAAAGTTTTCTCATTGAAAATTAGTAATTTTGATGATATCACTTCTTCTCTGCTTTACATGCTCCTGACTGATAGGTATTTTAATTTCAGTAATTATGTCATGCTAGAGTTAGGGTATAAATTAGGGGATATCAAGAAAATGCCCAGAAAGGTATATCATGCTGGATTCTTTATGATGTTAGCTAACTTTATTTCTGAGAACCCAAATAACAAGATTGATTGTTGGATTGAAGAAAAGAGAGTTTTTGCAGATTTGAGCAGGAACAACCTCAACAATGGAGTGCCTCTCAACTATCTTTCAATCTTTAAGGCACAACAGGTAATTGAGGTAACTACTTTTGCTCATATCTCTTCTCCACCCATTACTTCTTCAACTTCAACTGTGGCAATGACATCTGCGACAGTGACCAGACATATGCCTACTCACGCCACAAAACCTAAATCTAAATCCAAGTCTAAGAAGCCAACCTATGTTGTCTCTCAAAAGACATCAGTTGTGACAACTATTACTTCAATTGAGGGGAGTGCTTAGGGTAGTCAGTTGGGTGAGGGTAGGGGTGAATATCAAAGAAGCCCCAAGAATAAGGAGGGTGAGGTATGTGTGACCCAAACCAGCCACACTACAGTCTCCCAATAGACTGTAGTGCTTAATAAGAAAATTAGATCACTACTAGTTATATCCTCCCAAAAGGATGTAACTATTGAAATAAGCTCTCAACCAAGAGAACATGCCAAAAGGGGAAGTGACACAAACCAAACCCAAAATTATATCAGAAAGAAGAAATCAAAACAAATGGGGGAGTCACATGGCACACACATAGTGTCAACTGAAGTCAAAGACTCAGTTAATGCACCATCTCAAATTCAAATTGATGTGTCTCCAATAAACGTGGAGTCACAACCAAAATCTCTCATTATCGAAACACCACATCAAAACTCTCCAACTATCTCTCTGGATATGGATATGATAAACATATCAATTCATGATTCTCCATCTCTTTTACTCATGGAGGAGCCAAAATCTAGAGCACATGAGCATCATCTTATTGATGATTTGTTGGCTCAGTTGCCCAATCTTTCTCAAACTGTTGAAGAATTTGTGCACTGAAATTTAAAATCAATCTCCACAGATTCGACAATAGTTTCAACTCCTATATCCATTATTTCTACCTGTTCGACGGATATTCCTCATCCGTTGATGAGTGATTGTCGTTCGACGGATAAGCCTAACAGCATTCATCCGTTGATATTCACAGTTGCTACTTCGACGGATATTACTCATCCGTTAATGGTCTATGTGTTAGTGTTTGTGCCTTAGAGACAACACTATTATGTTTATATTATGAAACATTTGGATTATTAATTATGATTATATGGATTATTCTTTAGTAATTTATTATATCTTTATTTTCTGCGATAAGATGCTAGATTAATAAATGTCCTTGGAGTATGATATGTAAATCTATCTCTCTAAGTACGTGACTTCGAAATGAGATTATGAGAATAGTATTGATATTTCTAAAGGTCCCTAGTCAAGTATTATTGTTAAGGGACGATAATAAATACATTGAGACTAGTGTGTTTGTTGGCTGATGATCACATCTCATTGATCATAGGTATGATGATACTAAAGTCAAAACACAGTCACATGTATTAAATACATGGTGTTGGATTGACCCGTTGTGAGATACTACATGTTTATAGTGTCATAAGTTAATCTCACAGTGATAATGATGTATTGGTCCTTTGACCTGAAATGATTATATTTCTATACGAGAATTAATATACTTTGATACTATTGAAAGTTATCCTTGACCGGTTAATAATAAAAGTAGAAATTGGGTACATTATGAATCGTATGAGAAATATGAATGATCTAGATGGGATTTATCCCTCCTTTATTAAAGGAGTAATATTATTGGGCTCTTGATTGAGTAAGACTATAATATGCATGGTCGTGCTCCAATACTGATTTGTGTAATAGTTTACTCATTGATCAAGAAAAGAAGGATTGAACGTTAACAGAGGATGACACAATGCATGCCTCGAGTTTGATCTATAATATAAGGCTAAAGGGATTATATTACATTGTACATTATTCACGAAAGTTTTAATTGATCACCAATTTAATTATTATTACTTGGGTAACAATGATGTATTACTAGATGCCGCGCATTGTTTATGATTTTAAATTAGATTTAAAATTGTTGCCAACGTAATAATAACCTAAAGGGCCGCACAAAGAATGATTGGAGGATTATTTAATTTAAATTCGGATTTAAATTAAATATAAGTAATTCGAATTATTTGTTATTAATAAAGTGTGACTTAATTAATTAAATATATACGAAATTCGAATTTAATATTAAATCCGAAATTAAGTTACTGGATGATTAAGTGAGACTTAATAATACAATAATTATAATTTTGAATTTAATAATAATAATAACTCTAAAATTCAGTTTAGGGTTGGAGGCCTATTAGCTCTTGCCTATATAATATCTTTTTCTAATAGAATTAGGGTTACACATTTTATTTGATAAAACATAAATCCTAGCAGCTTGAAGAGAGATAGAGAGAGCAAAAAGGCGACCTCAAGAACGTGCTAGTACACACCCATCCTCCGGGCGATCATTCGTGTGGATATCTTCAAGGCGTAGATCGTTCCAGCGACGGGCTACGTGGTGATCATTCAAGACCTCCATCTTTCCATTAACGTAAAGCTTCTTAAGGTAAACATACTGTACTATGAATTAAATATTATTTTTCGCATGGATCCTGCGGAGGGTTTCGATTTTTAAGATTTAAATTTACATTTTTCGTTGCGTTTATGTGCTAAAAACCCTTCAATGGCATCAGAGCTACTTGCGAAAAGTTTTTAATTCATTTATGTGTTTAACCGTTTTTGATATATGAGCATGTACGTGATTCACCATGATTTGATGTTAATATAATATGCTTGTATATGTATAGTTTTGAATATACGATATTTATGTGAGTTGTATAATTATAAGATGATTATGTAATCTGTATATATACTGATATATACATTATTTATGTTTGTTCTAATTATGAGGATCGTATTAGATACGGATTCTGAATTGGCTGTTGCAGATTTGCTGAAATCTGGGTCCGGTGTCCGATTTACGCAAACGAATACCCTATTCGATTAGTAAACGAGCGTCTGAACAAAAATGATAGCTAAAGTTATCATCGACTCGTCTCTAAGGCGTTTGACGTCGTTTACTGCCCGTAAACTGTGATTCTTATTTTTCAGATTTGATTCTGATTTTTTCTGATTTTTGTCATATTTCTTTTTATGATTAGATCATGGATAATATGATATGTTAAGATCAGATTATGTGTTTTAACATTCTTTTATGTGTTGTATGAGCATGGTAGATGGTTATGGTCTTTCGACCTTAGTGTAATGGTTTTGGTTTTGGTTTTAAATACGACTTGCATGTCGTCAACCTTTGTAATCATAAATCTCGAATGTAACTCGAGTTATTCTTGTAAGTTCATTAGATTAGTTTTACTTTCAATCATGTAATGTAATTGAAGACTCAAGAAGACTATCCAATGGAGGTGATTCAAAGAAGAAGACGAGACATACAAGGAGTCTAAACAAAGAAGAAGACGAGGCATACAAGAAGTCTAAACAAAGAAGAAGACTTATGTAATAAGTAGTTGTATTTATTTCTATCACCACATCAGATTGACCTTGATCTTTATCATGAGCTTGATAAAGATCACATAGGATGGGGCCATAACCAAACACATTTACTTTATTGCACTTTACATATTAATGTATGAATGTATGCATAAAATACTTAATGATGCATGATTTAATTAGATTAATCATGTATGAATGTATGTATTAGATATGTTAGGTCACAAACACTGTAGAAGGGGGTTGAATATAGTGTATAATACAATCAAATCGAATTAAGAACACAAGTATATAACAAAGAATAATCTTATTAATAAAACAGTATTGCAATGGAACCGTTCTCTCTCAGTGATGAACAAATATCACGAGAGCCGCTAGGGTTACAATGAATAATATTCTCGATAATGATAACACATCTAGTGTAAACCCTATGTTGTGTTTATATACCACACAGTTATAAGATAATCTCTAATTGATATCGAATATGATTCTGTATCCTAAAATATATCAATTAGTTATCTTTTCTTCCAAGTCTTCTATTCTTCATAGAATTCTTCTCCATGCATATCTCTTCTTATTTTAGTCTTGATCTTCTTTCCTTTCAATCAGCCGCCTTCCTTATCTGAAAGTCTTCTTAAGTCCTGATATTATCTCCTGATGAATATCTTCTAATATCTTAAGTTCTGATAACTTAAGTTCTGATATCTTAAGTTCTGACTTCAGTATAAGTACTGATTTCCAGTTAAGTCCTGATTTGTCCTGTTA
This sequence comes from Apium graveolens, assembly GCF_009905375.1. Taxonomy (NCBI): domain Eukaryota; kingdom Viridiplantae; phylum Streptophyta; class Magnoliopsida; order Apiales; family Apiaceae; genus Apium; species Apium graveolens. The sequence continues at coordinate 207,590,434 of NC_133656.1, forward strand.
GTCAAGATCTGAAAACTAAACACAAATCATTATTAGACATGACATCACAAATATATCTAACAATCTCCCCCAACTTGTAAATTAGCATAATATATAAGTTTGATAGATATCTGATGATGTCAAAAACATTAAGTACAAATGCATATGAGAATTTGACTAGATAACTACAACTCACAGTCCTTGTAGCTTTTACCATCCTTAAAGTCTGATGTCGGCTTTAGCCTGTATATCCTTCAAAATTTAACAGTTGTAGTCCTCGACCTGGCTTCAATTTATGATCTCTTGAATGTTAGGAGTTGTTCTGAGATAGTTCTTCAAAAGAGTTCTCTCAATATATTCAAGTTCATTTATCATCCTCCTTTTAGCATCTTTAAGTTCAACTGTATCTTCTCCTGTCTGAAAGATAGCAGCCCTGAGATCATTAATCTTTGCTTTCCTTATTTCCTGATCCAGTTTGATCAGATAAGCTTTGTCAGACTCTAGATTAAATTCAACACCCTTAATACCCAGAAATGTAGTGATCTTGGCGGTATTAGGCTTCATCTCAACTAATTCACCATTGTGAGCTCTGTACTTTGGATAGTATGGTCTGTCAGACTTTATAGAGTAAAGTTTCTTCTATCTTTGAATATCATATTTTAAGTAACTAGCAGCACCATCTGTTGACTTGTTCTTCACTTGAAGTAGAAATAAAACATGTTGCAGTTCTTCATAATACTTCAACCGAATTGCATCCTTTCTTATCTGGAATACTCTCCTATCTGTCATAAAATAAAGCATTATGTCTTCTTTCAGCTTGGAGTTGTAGACCATCTGTACAGACTCTAATTGATTTAGTCTTTCTGGAGTTGTCCCTACTCCTGGTTCAGAAAGAGATGTAGGATCTGAGGTAGAGTTGTTTACTCTTTTCTCATAAGCATTACCCAGTCCTGTTTTATCTCTAGCTTCCTTCCCTTGGAGCAATCTACCCTTAAAAACATTTGTTGAAGTCTTCATAGGTTGAGCAGATTATTGAGATTTAGTAAACCCAGGTAGTAGAACTGTTGAAGATTTAACATGAGCAATGTCAGAGGTTTCCTTTTCTTCTGATGTCAAGACAACATGAGCTATGTCAGAGGTTGCTTGAATATTGCTTTTCTTCTTCAAAATCAGACTTGTATCTTCATCATAATTTGCTTCCAGATCCATATTTGGTATATATATCTTTACAGGTTCATCAATTATTGCCTTATCCTTGAATCTAGGATCAACTTCCACCTGTAATTTGGACTTGGCCTTAGATGCCTCAGTATTTGTCCTCTCTTTAATCACAATGCCCTTAGGCTTAGGTGGTTTCTTTGCTATGACTTGAGCTTTAGACTTTGACTTAGATTTGTCATTTTCAGCTTTCAGTCTAATCTCTTCTTCCTTCAGGCTTTCAAAATCCATGCCTGGATTATCCTTTAGAAACAGCCTTTTGGAGATCTCTTCATCAAGTTTTAGAGTTTGTTCATTAGAACTTATCCTTTTACCAGTATCAGAACTTGTTCTTTGACTTGTAGTTCTGGCTTTGCTTGATAAAGAACCCCTGCCTTGACTTAGACCTCTACTCCCTTTAGAGTTTCCCTGATCTTCATTATCATCATCCTTACCCTTTATTGGTTGATCAGTTGTGCATTTGGACTTAATTACTTTATCCCCCTTTTTGGCATCATCTGGTAGAAGCGGGGAGACAAGCAATTCCACAGAGTTTTGGATTTCATTGAGTTGGTTTTGTTGAGCAGCTTGATTATTTAAAATATCAGATAATTGAGCTTGCTGCTTTTCTTGAGTCTTTTCTATATACTCAATGCGGTCAAAGGCTGGCTTAAAAAATCTTTTCTTGTCCAATGTAAAATTCATGGTTTGCTTAGTCACTGTATCTTGAAGTTTGTCCACCTTGGCTTGAGTTATTGAGTGTTGACCTTAAAGGTTCCTGGTACTCAATGCAGTAACTCTGAGTTGTGCTTTGAAGTCATCATTCATCAGCATTTCATCAGCTTTAGCCAGGTGCTCAGCAAGAACATCTGCAGTAGGAACAAAATTAATCTTATTCCACTCCTTGATCCACTCTCTTCCTCTGTTAGTTTTACTCCAAGGAACTGTGCATCATTTCTCATAAACTTCTTAATCAAATCAGCTTTACAAACTGTTTATGGAGGTGCATGTCCAGAAGGACCAGCTGCATCAGCATTTATATTTGTAGCAGCTTCACCAATATTTTCTTTAACAGAACTTGCAGAATCTTCAGTATTAGCATCTTCTAATAGAATGATTGTATGTGAAGCAATAGAAGATTCATCTGCATGAACATCAACATCTAGCAGTGGAGTGTGCTGAGAAAGATGTGAAGTGGATGGAGCTTCCAGATACAAGACCAAAGGCACATCCAAGTTGTTGATATCAATTTCAGCACTTGTGCCTGGGTTTTCAGCATGTACTGGAGAGTTTATTGGTGACACAGGAGGTGTAGGCATTGGAGTAGTCTCTGGCTCTTGGATTGGAGATTTGTGAGCTTCATGAAGTTCTGGCTCAGCACTTGGAAGAGATTCAACTACAGTAGGGTCTTGTGGGATCAGAGATTCCTGATCCCCTTCCACAGCTGCTGCTTCCATTCCTTCTTCAGAGGTTGATTCTTCTACAACCCTCCTTGCTCTTTGCTTTTTAAGTCTCTTAGCTGGTGGAGAGACTCTAGGAGCTTGATCATCAGAGTTTAGCTTTCTAAGACTTTTTAAGGGCTTAGAACTCCTAGTTTCTTGAGCTTTCTGAGAAGAGACCTTCTCAGCTACTTCAGTAACAGGTTCTGACGGTTGAACCTGTGCCTCATCATCAGATTCATCTCTTAAAATCATCTTCCTTCTTTTCTGCTGTGCCTGAGGTACTGTCTTAGTCCTCTTTGCTCTAGAAGGAGAAGGCTTCACCTGATTATGTGCTGATGATTGTGGTTGCTGTGTTTGGTTAATGGTGGGTTCTGATGGCTGTTGAGTGTTGGTGGGATGGACATCAGGATATAGCAATGAATAGGTATCAGATCAACATTTACCAGAGCTTGCTTTACTGATAAAGGAATTCTAAGGGGTCTCAAAACTTCCTTCTTGTTGTCAGCAGTTAAGAGATCAGTAAAAGCCCTCTTAGCTAACCTAAAAGGTTCTATGTGATCACTTGCTAGTTGTGGTTCATCTGATGTACAGTAATTGTAAATTAACTGACAGAACCTAGCAAAGTAAACGACATTCCTGTCCTCATGCATCCTATCTCCTATAAAATATAACACAGTCTTTGCATAATCAAAATGAGACCGGTTTAGGAGTGCATACCCAATTTGCTGTGTCAGAATATGAATGGCATCAAAATTTGAGCACTTGTTGGTAAACGTCTTCGTGATGCAATCGAAGAAAAAGCTCCATTCTCTTCGAATATGTGGGCATTTAAGTTGGCCCATCTTAGCCAAACTCTTTTCATACCCTAGATTAGCCATCATTTGCTGTATCAAGGGCTCCTCCACAGCAGAATTGAATTGACAGTTTTCAGGTAGGTGTAGAGCTTTTCGAACTGTTGTCGTAGTAACAACATACTCAACCTCCTTTGCTGTAAACATGATGCTTGGAGTCCCGTCCTTACCACCATCATCATAAAGTCCTGTACGCCAGAACGTCAGAACTTGAGTTCCAGATAAACTGGATGGCTGCGTCAAAGCGAACCCAACTTCACTATGAGATAAGAAATCCTGAATAAAATGAAGTTCCGAAGGAGCTTCACTCTTAGTGAGAATGGCAGCGTAGTTGTTTGGGACGAACTTTGCTCCATTAAAGATTATATCCTTGGGTGCCATTGAAAATGAGTGAAAATTTAGAGTGCCTGAAAGGTGTTTGATAAAATGTATGGATAGAAAACCGTCAGAGAATATGAGAAAATAAGAAAAAAAGAGAGAGTATAGAAAGAAATGTAAGTAAAAGATTTTAAAATCTTTTATCTCTTTTACTTATACGCTCCACTTGACAGCAATTATTGAGAAGTGGAACATACTTTACACATGTCAGCCATGCAGTAGTTAAGACAAAAGTTAATGGGCACGGGAAATAAGTAATGATTACTATGCACATGCAGTTTTTCAAAAAAAATTGTTCCCGCTAAACAAATGATTATTACTGTCTTTATCTCACTTAAACCAATATTCTGATAAAATATAACCGTTCAAGTATTGACCAAAAATAAATCAAGTAAATAAATACTACCACGTAAGCATCAGAACTTGATTATTATCAGAATTTAAAGGTCATCAGAATATGGCTCCTGTACTCAAAAAGTGAAAGTTTATTTCTGTAATTCTTCACACAAATACTGATATAGTTTCAGCAGAACTTAATCATCAGAACTTCCATTAGAACTTGTCCTCAAAATTTATGCAACTAACACTTAAACTGTTCATCTAAAACAACATTGATCACCACAGTAATTTTCATCATTCATATGAAGTGTAAGTGTGTGCTTTAAGCTAAATATCAGACAAAGAGTAAATTCCGATTCACTTCAGTACATCTTAGAAATAAGGCATAACTAAGAACTTTGCTCAAAATCTGTCATTAGTCTGAAGTATACTATAGAATGAGTTCATGCATGAGTCCACCTCAACTGTTTTGTGCTCATCTTATGCATCTTTTAAAATTCCTTTTTACAGTGGCTTCTCAGTGTAAGTGAGTCACGACTGCTTATCAAAATTTATGCTGTTATCAGAGTATTTCTCCAGTAATCAGAGAATGAGAAAAGTCACCAAGAAAATTTTATTTTGCTTTTCTAATGCATATTACTTAATACCAGCAATACACTTGGGTCTTCCCTTCCATATATATTTTTCTCTAGATCTCAAAGGAGTACCTGATATTTATTTCTTTTCTTTACCTTTTCTTTTGATAAGTGAGGCTTATCAGCACTTAGTACATCCATAAGATTTCCCAACATCAGAACTTAACAGATAAGAAAGACTATTCTAGTTTTTGACTTATTAATAAGATACACAAAGTAAACCTAACCAGGCTCAATATCAGAATTTGCTTGTGTTAAAAGATTTCCACATAAACAATTACTTCAAACATGGGATCTCTAGTATGTTAGAGACTACTAGGTCAGCATCTAACACAGTTATCCTCATAGGATTGAACAGTCACAGAAACATTTATTTCACTATCAGAGTTTAGAAATTCACATCAGACAACAATCAGCACTTAGGAAAATGTCAATTTAAGCACAGATTACATAAAGATAGTAATATCTGTAAATACTGATCATAAAGCCTGATGTATCAGAACATAAACTAAGCAGATATAGAGGAAGAACCTGAAATCATTCCAAGTTCATTTACCAATCTTGTAAAAGTAGCTTCACACAGTGGTTTTGTGATGATATCTACTAGTTGTTGATCTGTTGGAACAAAATATAATTCCACTGTACCTTCTATCACATGTGTTATGTATATCTTGTGAACTTGATGATTTCATTAACAAAACACCTTGGTAGATTTTACTTAGTGAAAATTATAGCATTCGACGGATAAGGATTATAGTCCCGACGGATGGTTCAATATAGTTCCGACGGATGATGATTTATTATCCATCGAGTGAGTAGCTTATGTAACAATAAGTCTGTAGCACATTTCTGCATACACATTGTTTAGAATCTGTAGTAGTACTTAAGTCATGTTGACTTTAACTAGATATGCAGGATAGGTTGATTAATTGTACATAGATGATGTCTTGTAATTCTACATAAATGAAATGAAGTCTAGTGCCTGATTGCTACCCGACGGATAAACAACAATGAATTCGACATATGATCAACAACCCGACGGATGATCATTAACTCGACGGATGATCATGAACCCGACGGATAAAGAATTCAAATATCTGTTGACAGTGACAACACAGTCACATGAGTCGAGTGTATGCAAATGGAATGTGGTAGCCTATTCAACTGGGTTTTCGAGAACAAAGAAGCATTGCCATTTCCATGCAATTATGAAGATATTCAAAGATGTTGGAATAGAGTAATGAAGTAGCATTGTAATAGACTCGATAGTCTTTATTTTATTATCTTATCTTATTGCTTTGTAATCTTGGTGATATATAAACCAAGAAGCAGCAAATAGAACAACTAACTAAGAAACTAAGCAACCAAGAGAGAAACATTTATAAGCTGAATTCTCAGTATTTCTCTGTATTCTTAGTTGTTCATTTGTAAGCAGCTGTGAGCATTTTGCTACACATAATTCTCTCGATATATAATATATATCTCTGGTGGAATCATTCAAATCCACCAGAAAGTTTTTAAAGACTCTTGTTTTTAATTACTTGTGTTTTGATTCATTTCAAGTGATTATTCTGCATTCTGCTAATCAATTCACACTGATATATATATATATATATATATATATTTGAGTTAGAACAATTTTTATTCAAGAAAAAGTTTTAAGAATTTCAGTCAACCCCCTTCTGTAATTCTTGTTATATTGTTAAGGGACTAACAATTAATATCAGAGCAAGCTCTTGAAGAACAAAGAGTTTAAAGATAACAACAACATAGTAAGATGAACAAGAAGGATGTTGGAGTCAAGATTCCTTTTCCGGATAAAGATAATTACCATCATTGAAAGGTAAAGATGTATCTTCATCTACTTTCACAAGATGAGGCCTATATAGACTGCATAGAAAGAGGTCCTCATGTACCTATGAGAGCTGCAACTGGAAATGAGCCATCTGTTCTCAAGCCAAGGCATGTATGGTCCGATCCTGATATTGAACAAGTCAGGAAAGATAAGAAGGCCATGAATATCCTGTTCAATGGAGTTGATGGTGACATGTTTGACAACATCATCAATTGCAAAACTACCAAGGATGTTTGGGATACTATACAGATTATCTATGATGGCACTGAGCAAGTTATAGAAAACAAGATGCAGCTACCGATTCAACAATATGAGCATTTTCATAGTGAAGAAAGTGAGTCTCTCACTGACATTTTTAGTAGGTTTCAAAAACTACTAAATGCTCTAAAGCTGCATGGAAGGGTCTATCAGACAAAAAACTCCAATCTGAAATTCCTTAGATCTCTTCCAAAGGAATGGAAACCAATGACAGTCTCATTGAGAAACTCACAAGATTATAAGGAGTTTACTTTGAAGAGACTGTATGGCATCCTGAAAATATATGAGCTTGAAATAGAGCAAGATGAGAGGATGGAGAGAGGAAAGAAGAAAGGAGGGTCCATTGCACTAGTTGCTGAGTTAGAAAAGGAGAAGGAAATGAAGATGGAAGCTGTTGAATCAACTTCAAGGGTCTGTGAAAACAAGGGCAATGGGCTTGCAGTAGAAAATGAAGATTCTTTGAGCCAAGATGACAAGGAAGACATTGATGAACATTTAGCATTTCTTTCCAGAAGATTTGCAAAGATCAAGTTCAAAAAGAACTTTGGAGCAACCAAGACAAATAGAAACATGGTGGATAAATTAAAATTCAAATGTTTCAAATGTGGCTTGGCAAGGCACTTTGCCAGTGAGTGTAGAAAGTCAGATTCCAGCAAGAAAAAGTTTGATCCTGTGGATTATAAGCAAAAATACTTTGAGCTTCTCAAATAAAAGGAAAGGACTTTCATTACACAAGAAAATGACTGGGCAGCAGATGGTCTGGATGAAGATGAAGATGTCAGCTATGTCAATCTAGCCCTAATGGCCAAGTCTGATGAAATAGAAATAAGTTCTTCAAGTAATCAGGTAATTACTACAAACCTTGTACATTTATCTAAAGCTGAGTGTAATGATGATATAAATGACATGTCTACAGAGTTATATCATTTGCGTGTTACACTTAAGTCTCTTACTAAAGTAAATGCTAAAATCAAAGAAAATAATTTATTTTTGAGTAAGAGAAATAATGTGCCAGAGTCTCAGTTCATTGATTTTGAAAAATTAAGAATTGAGTGTAAGATTGCCAAGGAAGAATTAACTGAGTCCTTGAAGAAAGAAGAAATTTTGAAGAAGCAGCTCGAGCGTGAACATGAGGTGATTAAGGCATGGAAAACATCTAGAGATGTCCATGCTCAAATCACCAAAGTTCAAGGAATCGAGTCCTTCTGTGATGCAGCCTGGAAAAAGAACAAGGAGAAACTAGAATCAAATTTGGTGGATGGAGTGGTAACAGATGTAGACTCGACGGATGATGAGGGTCATCCGTCGGATAATAAAAAGGGTTATCCGTCGACTGATGCAAATCCCCATCCGTCGACTGTAAGCAAACCTATCAGTAAAGCCAAACTTGTTAAGTTGAATGAAAAGTATGGATCTGTTTCCAAGAACTTTGTTCCAGGAGAATCGAGTCAAGTTAAGAAAGGGAAAAAGGCTAATGTTGGTCACATGACTGTCAAACAATTAAGTGATAGACTTGAAAAGATTGAGGTTAAAACAGAGGCTAAAAAGAAAAATAATAGAAATGATAAAGTAGGAATTAACAAACACGATAACTACACACCTAATAAATATGCTCCAAGAAAAATCTGTGTCAAGTGTGGTAGTGTAAATCATTTGTCTGTTAATTACAAATCTGCCATGCCTACTTCCATGTCTGTGCCACCTCACTCTCTCAACATGAATGTCATGCCTCCCATTCCTATGAATGATATGCCTACACAGAATATGAATGCACAATTTGCTAATATGCCATTTGCACCTAATCCTTATTATATTGCATTTAGTATGCCACAAATGTCATTTAGCATGCCTTACTGGAATAACATGTTCATTAGTAGCATGTCATTCCCTGTTAATTATAATATGCATGATAATTCTGTTGTAATGAATGGTTTCAAAGGTCCAACTCAAATGACTAAGGATGAATCTGATATCCCCAAGTCAAATGAGATAAAGCCTAAGAAACAGAAAAAGAAAGCTAACAAGGCAGGACCCAAGGAAACTTGGGTACCAAAATCAACTTGATTTGATTTTGATGTGTGCAGGGAAACCGAAAGAATCTTTGGTACTTGGATAGTGGTTGTTCAAGACACATGACTGGTGATTCTACCCTGCTCACAGAGTTCAAGGAAAGAGCTGGCACGAGTATTACTTTTGGAGATGACACCAAGGGTTATACTGTGGGATATGACTTGATTTCAAAGGAAAATGTCATCATTGAGGAGGTTGCCTTAGTGGATGGTCTCAAACACAACTTGTTGAGTATCAGCCAGCTTTGTGATAAAGGCAATTCAGTAAACTTCAACTCAGAAGCCTGTGTTGTGACTAACAAAAGAAGTAACAAAGTGGTTCTCACTGGTGTGAGAAAAGGAAATGTGTACCTAGCTGACTTCAACTCATCTAATGCAGAATCTGTTACTTGTCTTCTCAGTAAAGCAAGTCAGGATGAAAGTTGGCTATAGCACAAGAAGCTATCCCATCTAAACTTCAAGACTATGAATGAGCTAGTAAAGAAAGAACTGGTTATAGGCATTCCTCTAGTGGAGCTTTCTAAGGATGGATTGTGTGATGCCTGCCAAAAGGGAAAGCAGATCAAAGCATCATTCAGAAAGAAATTTGATCAAAGTATCATCGGGATGCCAGACACATAGTGGAGTACGAGCATGTGGATATGCAACCAGATCTGACTTACGTGGAGAAACCAGTAAAGATTATGGATAAGAAGGAACAGGTGCTTCGGAACAAAGTGATCAAGCTAGTCAGAGTGCTATGACAGAATCATAATGTGGAAGAATCAACTTGGGAACTAGAGAGCGCAATGCTAGAAAAGTACCCCTATTTGTTTTCTACTTGATTCCGGGACGGAATCCTTTTAAGGAGGGGAGACTGTAATAACCCCCAAAATTTTGAACTTTTTGTAACCCTTATGAATAGTGTTTTTGCTGAATAAGAAAATTGTTCATGCCACGCTATGTAGGGTTTTTTTATGGATATTCTGAGATTTTATTAGTACTCTATATGGTATATAAGTGTATGTAAAGATCATCAGAATCCAATTCCGAACACTTTGATTTTTCCCGGAAATCCACTAGATACGGAAAGAATTGAGTATAAGGTAACGGGATAAAAAGGATTTAAATTAAAGGATTATAAAAGAGGATCATAAAAGGAAAATAATGTATTGAGACAGGTTAAGGAAACCCAAGTAATAAGATCCCGGGTATGATCCCTCAAACGATAAACGAAAACGAAAGTTAAGCGAACCGTATAACAGATCAGCGGTCATTAGGCAAACAATTAGGAAGTTAATCAAGGAGGTTAGGGATGATGAGGTCATCCAACCAATAAGGAGAGGGCAAGTAAGAGATGATGACACAATAAGGTGATGTAAGCATGACATATGGATGGAGGAGGTGTGGTTGGTTTATAACCACACAAAGACAAGGTTAATAAGGTAATTAACCAAAAATCCAAACAAAACTACATCCACCAAGCCAAAACAAATCATTTCATCAAAACAAAAATTTTATTTCTCTTCACCAAGAACATTGCTCTCGGCTTTTTCCTATTTCAAAGATAAGAATTTTCAAAATTCAAGTTCCAAGCTTCCTAAATTGGTAAGATAATTCTCTAGTACTCCTTATGCATAGTTATGGCTATCCTATGAGTTTAAGCCTCCAAATCATTCACAATCTTCTTCAAGAAATCAATGAAGAAGATAATGAATAGTGATTTCAAGATTTTTAACTTGATTTTTTCTTGTTTTCCTTTAAGATCCAAGCATCCCTAAGACATCTCAAGGCTTCTTAAGGCTTCCTAGCTACTCACATCACTTCAAGGAAGGTATATCATCTCCAAACCCTAGATTTACTTTGTATATTAGGATGATTTTGGTTGTTATGGTAATAGAGTATCTTAATGCTTGTTGGTTTAGAGTTTGGGTTGGAATGGTGGTGAAATGAATGTTGAATCTTGTTGATTTGTTAAAGGAATTAAGTATAGTTTAAATTCATGATGAGAACAACATAAATTGGAAGAACTTGAGGTGTTGGGACTGTTGTAGTGTGTTTTGGATGGATGTTGGTTGTATGAATGAATTGGGATTGATTGGTGGTTGAATTGGAATGGTATAAAATTGGGAAATCGCGTAAACATAGTCGTCGTAATGTCCGATTTACTTTAGACTGCTTTTGTTCATAACATTAGGACCCGAGAACTCCCTTCTAGGTTTTGACCATTGCCATGTTTAGATAGTTCATGTTACGAGCTTCGTTTTGATATGTGGTTCGTTTGATTCCGATGTACGGTTTAGGAGAAACGGCTGTTTTAAGTAACGACGTTTCGCGAACGAAACATTACCCCTCGCCTTACTTTGAAACATAGGTTAAAGACCTAAAAAGGGTTAATTAGTGTATGAAACAATTATTTTAAGTGTGTTAGGAAGTTGGTAAGACACTCGCGAAAGAATCGCCTTAAAACTCGTAATGGTTAATTTATTAAAAATGGTGGAGCCGAGGGTACTCGAGTGACTTAAGAGAATCAGTAAGCGCAAAGCGAGCGTTAGAGTCTAATTTGGTTAAAGTATAGATTTACAAGTGACTTTGGTTTAATTCCAACTCACATGTTGTTTATAGGTTACCAGACTCGTCCCGAGCCATTTATAACCCCCAGTCGCTCAGGCAAGTTTTCTACCCGTATAAACTGTTGTTGTGATGTATATGTGTTTATGCATGATCTTGTGATAAATGCATATTTGTTATTAGCAAATTCTCGCGATATATTGGAGCATGTGATATGGTATATATGCATGCCTGTTTCGTATTCTTGATTTATATATTTTGGTTCAAATATTTATTAGTTGCATAATACCTATGCTAGAGATAAGCAGTATTTGAGTTTACCCTTAGTATAGGGGATCAAAAGGTGAACATATTTCTAAACCGGGAGTCGATGTTCCCGAGTATATTATATATATATATATATTAAATATATATATATATGTTGATATAGTTTTCAAAACTATAAATCGAATAAGGTTTATTCGATAACTTTTATTTTATTAAATAAATATTATTTTGAATATTCATTCGAGGACTTATGACTACTTTTATTTTATTAAATGAATATTATTTTGAATATTCATTCGAGGGCTTATGACTCAGTTTATATTATTTAATGAATATTATTTGAATATTCATTTGAGGATGTATGACTCCGTTTATTTTATTTAATAAATATTATTTATAATATTCATTCGAGGTATTATGACTCCGCTTATTATTTAATAATATTCTTTATTTTATCAAAGAATAATGTTTCGATAATCAAACTTATTTTCGATTATTCAAATAAAGATAGTACTTTCGTATAAGTATATCTTTTTTTATTTAATATTCATTTCAAGTATGAGTTTTAAAACTTCTACTTCGAATATTTTTAATAAGGATTATCTTTATGAGAATATCATTTAAATAATAATATTCAGATATTTCGAATATATCGGGACTGATTTATTTTAATAAATCGGCAGTACTCCAAACATTCTTAAAAATGTTTTCGAGTCTTCAGAATGATTCTTAAAGTTAGAGTGGATCCCAAAACTCATTTTTATATTTAAGATCTTCCTTTCAAAGGGAATTTAAATACTCGCTCAAAACCTGGGGGATCCAGCTCTGTGGTGTATTTTACATTCGCAACGTGGTTGCTGTTTTTAGAAAACAAATGAATTGATTACTTACCCAACGTTCGGGAAGTAAGCCCATCTAATTGAGTCGGCATAAGCGACAGGCCGGGGTACGGTCTATCAAAGTGTAAGTGGCTGGGTGGCAGTCCATCAACGCGTAAGAGGCCGAGTGGCGGTCCATCACAAGGTCCTTATGTGGCCAGGGTGATGACCGGTGGGGGATTCATCCATCTACTAGTAGAAAAGGTTACTTATTGGTATTTTTGCCTGATCAGCAAGATATCGGGTTTATGCCAAAATTCTTTTCCTTTCCAAAATTCATTGGATGTTACAAACTCTGTTCATACTGTACATAACAGAGGTTCCAGGAAATGTTTAAGAGATATATATGTGGATATATATATCGGGACTAAATAAAGTATCTCGTAACTTTATTCATTCAATAATATTTTAAGGATTGAATCTATTCAAGTCTTAACTTGTGGTCTCATCTATGGGAGGACCTTTTGAAAACCTATAATACTTTGAACAGTGGTAGTTCAAGTAGCTTTATAAATGATATAAGTATAGTGAAGTATTTGATAACTTCATCCCTTGTTTTTGCTTATATCCAGTAAGTAATTATCTTTCACCTGATAAAGGTTTCCAGCAAGTTATCCATGTAGATGCTTGCGTTATTGTTTACACTATATATTATCTTGCGAGCTGTAATGCTCACTCTTGCTTTATTTCTTCATCACACAACAACAGTTAGGAAAGATGGCCAGACTCCAGCAGACCCAGCGCAAGAGCGTGGGAAGCACCCCGCGCCTTCCCGTTGAGATCATAGCTGCTATAGCTGCAGAGGTAGATCTATCTGTAGATCAGACCTTCTACTTTTGAGAATCAATTATGTATAATTATAACTTGTGGCAGATAATGGCAATTAATTGTAAACTTATTAAGTAATCATTTTGGGTTGTAATAACTTTTAAATTGTGGATTCAAAGACTTGTACTTATTTCAATTTCATCTCTGAGACTATAACGGGTTGTGGTGTGTGTTAGTGTGGGGTCACAGCATAAGGTTAATTATTATTAATTAAGTGAAGTGATATTGTGGAAAGAAAGACCGTGATAACCCGGATCCCTGACCCCGGATCTGGGGGTGTTACAGAAATGGTATCAGAGCCAAGCGTTATAAACCTCAGAGATGATGCGACGATATAATAACAAACTCACAAAGATAATTAGAACTCTTGCCAAGTTCATGGTCGGACTACTTAAAGTAGCACTGACAGTTAAAACCCTTACGGGAACCCTTATAATTATCATGATAGTAACTTAGCTCGTTTAATGTGTAGGCGCATGAGATAGAGGACCCTGAGATGTTCGAGCGTGAGCATGATGAGGCACTGCTAGATGTCGAGGATCAGGAGGAGCTTGAGATGGAGGAGGATGAGGAGGACCCCTCAGAGGAGTTAGAGACAGAGGTCATTACTATTTCAGATGAGGAGGACCCGGATGAGGTCCCAGTAGCTGATGAGCGTGTTGGACCTATGGTAGTGTACACTGGTACCCCTTTACCCACACTCCCAGTGGTCAGAGCTCCTACCCCTCCACTACCATCTTGGAGCACTTATGATGACAGCTCTGAGACTGATACTCCCGAGCCTAGGCAGACCGAGGAGGCACCCCCAGCGGCTCCGGATTCACCACCTTTCGACCCTGCCCATAGGCAGTCTTTGTTAGCCCACGGCTATGTTCAGGATGTACTGAGGACCCGATTGGCTGTTGCTGAGGCCCGGCTGGATGAGGCCAGGAGGGAGTTGGATGCGGAGAGGACGGGTAGGCATACCCGAGCTTATGAGACCAGGGCTGCTATACCTCGATCCTTGAGGAGGGAGCTGACGGGGATAGAGCTCACGTCCCGAGCGAGACTCAGATCGCTCCAGAGGGATAGGCATGGTAGGATCTCCAGGCGGCAGGCCGACTATATCTTCCGTCGTGCGATGGAAAGGGTATGGGAGCTGACCCGCTTCGGTGTGTGATTCAGGATTGACGATGGGATAGTCTAGTTGTCTAGTTAGTCGAGGCCTTAGTAAGAGCCAATTTTCCGGGATAGTTGACTTGTATATAGCATCCCTTTTTCTGACTAGACAGATAGACTCTTGTGTATCACTTTTGGGACAGATGGTTGTAGCACTGTTGTACTTTTGACCAGATCAAACTATGTATTTCTCGCATTATGTATATTTTTGTTTCCTTTCGGTTCAGTTCCTTAGTGACGAGATCACTGTTTTTATCATTATTATTACTGCACTTCTTATTAGAACTGCCATAAAAATAATAGAATTGCGAGATACATTCTCCCCATTATAGAGCTGTGCAAGGCACAATATTGAGTATGATTGTGACCTAACGTTGATTTTTCCCAATAATTTTTTTTATTATTATCAGTATCATGCCGCCAAGAAAGATTGGAACTAGGGCGAACCCTGGATCTGAGGACCAGGGAAGCCATAACCAGGATGATAGGAACCAGGAACACAGTGAAGAGGAAGACGAGGATTATGTGGAACAGGATGACTCCCTGTATGAAGAGGAAGAAGAAACATATGATGTTGAGGGATTTGAGATAGAGGCTAAAGAAGGGGAAATTGAGGTTGAGCAACCAGTACCAAACCCAGGCATGGATCCC